>NC_089830.1:26132729-26432729 GCF_035046505.1 Tiliqua scincoides
AGTGGCCTTATCCTGGCTGCTTTCCATCCCAGAGCTCTCCACTCACTCAACACGTCTGTCGTCCTCGGTTCTGCCATTCATCAGAAATTGGGCACAATCAAGAACCAGCTTTGTTTCCTTCCACAGACAGCCTTGCTCCTGACAAAGTGCTCCCCCTTTTGCCAAAACCATCATAAATGCCTTTGGAACAGAATGCCACTTGAGGCAACCACACGATCAAGCTGTTTACCTTGGCAGCAAGGCAGTCAGAAGCCCTTAGGGAATGTTGTTTTCTCTCTACTGGGTACATAAGAACATAAGAACAGCCCCACTGGATCAGGTCATAGGCCCATCTAGTCCAGCTTCCTGTATCTCACAGCAGCCCACCAAATGCCCCAAGGAGCACACCAGATAACAAGAGACCTGCATCCTGGTGCCCTCCCTTGCATCTGGCATTCTGACATAACCCATTTCTAAAATCAGGAGGTTGCACATACACATCATGGCTTGTACCCCGTAATGGATTTTTCCTCCAGAAATTTGTCCAATCCCCTTTTAAAGGCGTCCAGGCTAGTCGCCATCACCACATCCTGTGGCAAGGAGTTCCACAGATCGACCACACGCTGAGTAAAGAAATATTTTCTTTTGTCTGTCCTAACTCTCCCAACACTCAATTTTAGTGGATGTCCCCTGGTTCTGGTGTTATGTGAGAATGTAAAGAGCATCTCTATCCACTCTGTCCATCCCCTGCATAATTTTGTATGTCTCAATCATGTCCCCCCTCAGGCGTCTCTTTTCTAGGCTGAAGAGGCCCAAACGCCATAGCCTTTCTTCATAAGAAAGGTGCTCCAGCCCCATAATCATCTTAGTCGCTCTCTTTTGCACCTTTTCCATTTCCACTATGTCTTTTTTGAGATGTGGCGACCAGAACTGGACACAATACTCCAGGTGTGGCCTTACCATCGATTTGTACAACGGCATTATAATATTAGCAGTTTTGTTCTCAATACCTTTCCTAATGATCCAGGCCATCCTTAACCCAGTGCTTTGAGGACAGACTTGGCCAAGTGACTCCTTCTAGAAACTTGTCCCTGGCTGATTCATCAAAACACTGTAAAGAGGTGCATGGGGGGGAGGTGTTATTAACGGTTTGGGAGGGGCTTTGGACTGTTGGGGAGACTACTCTAGAAGGGTGTAGGGGTGGCTTTAGCAATGATTGAGATTGTGTATAGTTCCAAACATACCAACAGAAAAGCAGGCATGTTTTGATATGTGTCAAGGATCCCTGCTCATTTTCAAAGCCAGGTGTGTGTTGGATTGGACTGGAAAGTTGGAGAGGAAGGGGTTAATCATTTTCCAAATTAGTCTCCTCCTTTCCCCCCTCCCCCCATTTACTCCATGTGGGTAACTAATAGGAACTCCTGAATAGTAACTCCCTGGAGGGTAAAGAGTAGCTTCAGGGAGCCATTTACATTGGGGAAAATGATCTGCTAGTGGAAAGGGGCCTAAACCTTGCCAACCACTGCAGTCCTGATGGTTGTCTGCCTGCCCCCCAGGCTGCTGTTACCTTAAAAGAACCACCTGGAAGGTCTTGTTCACCTTGTGTTAGGTGTCCCATATAGTTTGAATGTCTTCCCTGATAAACAGCGTGCATTTCCAGTATCCTTGCTGGGGGGGGGGGGAGATGAGTGGGGTTTTTTTTAGCCTGTTACACTTCATCAAGGATATTACCACTGAATGTGACAGGTACATTTGGAGCTGTGGGGTGTAATGGGTGACTACAGGCTAGTCTAGACAAATGCATATGTATAACAAGGAAAGTTGGAAAACTAATTAAAAAATATGAGTTGTTGCTTCTAGTTTCTCTCCATATTATTTGCTGTTACTCAAGACATTATTCCAAGAATGGGTGAAGCCTGGATGTGGTCCAATGGGAAGGAAAGACCCTTGTGCATGTTCAGAGATGCGCTTTGGCATTGCCTCAGTTCTGTTAGAGCTTGAGCCTTGGGTTGAAAACAAGCTCTGTGTTCTCTGAACCGCTCATTTGACTTCCAGGTCAAATGATTACAGTTGCGTTGAGTCATTGTTGGTCATTTCATCCCATTTTTAGGATTAGAGATGGCGGTGAGTATTCTGAAGTTGTCTTGCCCAATACCAACAGGTATGGGTTGTGGAATCCAGCATCCTGGGAATCTCAGGAGATATTTTAAAAAAGTTTTTTGTATTGAAGATAACTTATGCTTTCCTTAAATGTGTACCATGGGGGAGAATGCTTGAAAAAATCTCTTGCCTACATGCTGAGACCACCTCTGTCCACTTGATTCCATTTGCCACCTTCCCTTTCCCTTTTTTTGAGTTTCCACCACAGGTGCTTTGCTGAAGAGGCAAACGTTCTCTCCCCCCCCCCCCCATGTGGCTTGCTTCTTCAGCATGTAGTGAAATCTGAGGGGACAGCACTTTTCTCACCCCACATTGTGATCTAAGAGCCCACGTGAAAGTACACCAAGGATCACTTGCGATCCATTGCACCAGTTAAAAGACTCCTGCTTTAGTGAGAAATGGACTTCTGCACTAGATTTCTGCAAGGGCTAACCTGGTGCAGGAGAAAATGCAGCAATGAAGCATAAGTTAAAATGCACAATACCTGAGAGATGCGTTTTATTTCACCTGTACATCATTACACAGCATGGGAGAAGACTGCTACCTTGTCAGTTTAAATAGATCGCACTGAATATCAGAACCCTCTTCAAGTAACCTTGAGGCCAAGAAGGAAGCAACAACTAGCATGTTAGTGGAGCATCTATTTTTACAATGTATGCTTTCCTTTCCTTAAGGCTCATTTTGAGACTGAGAGGTGCCAGAGGCCTAAAAATACAGGATTGTGCCAAAAGACATTATCCCTCTTTAGGCAGGTTGGCCCCAAAGGATGAAAGATTCAAGGGGAAACCACATTTTATAGGAAAACATTTCAAGTAACACAGAACTCTTCAGCAGAAAGAATCATGGCCCAGGTGAAGATGGGTGAAAGAGACCATGCAGAAAGCTACTTGCCTCGTCTTGAGATGCCAGAGTTGCCTGCTTTTTTCTCCCTTGGTCCATGCCTATGCCTTTAAAAAAGCTGACCTGAGTTTTCCCATCATTTAGAGCAGTAGTTTTCAAACATTTTAGCAGCAGGAACTACTTTTTAGAATGACAATTGCTCGGGACCCACCAGAAGTGATGTCACTAACTTGGAAGTGATGTCATGGCTAGAAGTGACATCAGTTTAGGCTTCAAACCTAAGCCGCGATCAGCTGAAGGTCCCATTACACAGCACACTTGGGCTGTTCTGCATAGCTCCGCATTCAAACCTTCCAGCTCAGAAGTCAAGCATAGCGCAGACTTGGATCCTTCTCTGACCACACAGCCCTCCCCAGCTTCCCACCTAGTCAGAGCAAAGCACCAGGCCTCTCTCCTACTGGGCACCCATCCTGCCCACCAGCTCTGTACTTTCAGCTCTATTTTCAATGGCAGCAGAACTAGCTACTACATGACCCGCCTGAAAATGGTTCACAACCCACCTAGTGGGTCCTGACCCACATTTTGAAGAACGCTTAGGGAGATTCTAGGTAGATAGGGAAGCATCACCTGCTAAGTTTCTCTGTGGCAGGTTCTTGCTAAAGCAGAGTCCAAGGAAAAAAGATGACCATTTTGCCAGTCAAGAGATGTGACCCTTGTCCTGTTTATGGGCATGGAGGGAGGAGATCTGCATCCTTTGTCCTGGATTGTCAACATTCCTGATTAAACTGGCCTGGCCAGCTGGCCCATTGCACCAGCCACCAGATCCCCTTTCACCCACCGGAAATGTGTTGACTGCACAGTTCCAGCTCAGAGCTGGGAGCTCAGCAACAGCCCTGTTCTGGGATCTGTTGTTGCTTCTCCATCTTTTCTCCCCCCCCCCCCCCAAAGTAACTGGAGAGAGGTAAGAGGCACTACAGTTCAAGACATGGAAAAGGACTGCCTTTTGATCTTGAAGGGCCGGGCAGAGTCACCGGCTCCCTAGTTCTATATTTAGCATTAAGCCCAATTTGCTCTGGTACCCCTTGCAATAAATAATCCTCAGCAGGTTTTAGGATCCAGGATGAAGCCATTCATCCACCAAGCCCAGCATAGTCTGACTGTAATGCCAGGGAGTCTCCAAGGGCTTGAATTCAGGGAACACCCTGCATATACAGCAAATACTCTCCCAGTGATTCACAGCCCCATTCCAGGATTGCCTGTGACTTGTTCCACTTGCTAACATCTCCCTTCTCCACCCCTTCTGGATTCAGAGGCACACTTCCCCTGGTTCTCTGCAGTGTGGTCCATGCCACCCATAATTTCACACCTGGGGGGGGGGGCATCTGGGTGGAGCTGTGCCACAAAGGACATTCCATGCCTGTCTCTCTAATGGCTCCCTGCCCCAACAGAAAGTGCCCAGAACCATGCTGCACTCTTCAACACTGGAGGTTGGGGTCCTTGATGCGATTCCAGAGCTGGAGGGTCTGCTGTGGGCTGCGCCGGTGGACCAAGAGCAGCTTGCTGTGCACACAGGGGTCATCGCGGTCCTTCTCGGCAATGTCAAAGGTCTGAAAGCCGGGGTGGGCCTCAGGGCGGATGCCCAGGGCTTGGAAGCACAGCCCTGTGTAAACATCGTCTATGGGGTAGAAGGCCACATAGCGGGAGATGAGGTGGAGCCAGCGGGCAAGCTGGCCTGAAAAGATGTAGCCCCCGCCGCCCGCATAGGCTGGGTACGGCCCCACGTAGTATGACTCGGGTACATAGTACTTGCTCTTGCGGGCTCGGAACGGCGAGGCAGTTGACATCACCTGGCCTGTGTAGAGCAGCTTGTGGGCATCTAAGGAGCCCAGGTACTCCAAGACCTTGGGGGTGTTAATAAAGACATCGTCGTCCCCCTTGAGAATGAAGCGAGCATCTCGGCAGTGCTCCAGCGTCCACGTCAGAAAGAGGTGGTCCTTCAGCGTCAGGTTGAAGAAGCTGTCTTCAAAGTCCCACATCAGGATGTCTCCATAGGTCTGGCTCTCGTACGCCACCAGGTTTTGCAAGCGCAGCCCGTGACGGTCCTTGCCGCTGCCGAGCAAGAAGATGGTGCGCACCGCCTGCCCGCCAGTCTCGTCCTCGCGTCCCCAGGTGTCCCGCACAGCCTGGCGGGCGGCAAAATTTCCAGGCAGAGACTTGATGGCCAGGAGCAGGAAAGTGCGGTTTTTGCCACTAGAGCACTTGCGCGGCTGGTTGAGCACGAGTGGAAAGTCCCGGCATTCGTCATAGAAAATAAAGTTCTTGTAGAGCTCTGAGTACGAACCAAAGTCTCGGATCTTGGCCACTTGTTCTGCCACTTCGGGTCCTTGGCACTCAGGCCAAGAGAGGTTGCCCGACTTGTTATCCAGGGCCCGGAAGATGCGGTGTTGTTTTGTGTTCCAGTAGGCTTTGGCCCTGGGAATGGTCTGGCGCAGCTGTTGTAGGGAGGCATTGAAGCGCTGCAGGACCGACGAGGGTGACCCATCTTCCTGGGGCTCGCTAGTGGTCGAAGCTTGCCAAGCAACATCAGGGAGGGCCGGGAACCGCTCGCCCTCCTCAGTGCTCCACTCCAGGTAGGCTTTGAGGGCCACCAAGGTCAGCAAAGCGCTGGTCACCGTCAAGCAGCGAGACATTTTCATCTTCTTGCTGGAAAACAGTGGTGGTAAAATGAGGACCGAAAAGGGGGGGGGGGGAAGTGGCTGAAAAGAAAATGGCAAGTGACATCGTCATCATCATCACCTGTCTAAGCTAAGCAGGGTCAAGCTTGGTTAGTACTTGGATGGGAGACCGCCTCGGAATACCAGGAACTGTAGGCTTATACCATGATCTCGGAAGCTAAGCAGAGTCAGGCCTGGGTAGTACTTGGATGGGAGACCGCCTCGGAATACCAGGTGCTGTAGGCTTACACCATAGTCTTTCGAGACTGAAGGTTGCCAACCAACCACCTGTCTAACTGCCAGTGGTGTCACTAGGGGGATGCGGACCACACTGGGTGACACGCACAGGGGGTTGACATCACTACTGGACAAAATTTTAAAAATCTTGGTATTTTTGAACACCATCATGTTATATATCATTCGAGCTGTAAGTTCATGCCGAGTGCAATGAAACAAACCACACTGAAATATCTCTATTCCAGTGTTTCTCAAACTGTGGGTCGGGACCCACTTGGTGGGTCCCCATTCATTTCAATATTTTAATTTTAACATATTAGACTTGTTGCTACCATGATATGTGACTGCATCTGGGGAAATGTTATAGACCTATACTTTTAACAAGCCACTATGTATATTCTTTTAACAATGATAGTAAAGGAAACTTACTCCTGGGTAAGTGTGGCTAGGATTGCAGCTTAGGGTAGTTAAAAATTTTCCTGCTTGATGTCATGTCATTTCTGGTCATGACATCACTTCCGGTGGGTCCCAACAGTTTCTCATTCTGTTCCGGTGGGTCTCGGTCTCTCTCTGTGTGAGAACCGCTGCTCTATTCTATCTAAAATTATAGCAAAAAATCCAGCAGGGGTAGGGAAATTGTACATCACCTTGTTGCCCTGCCCTGCCCACTGCATAGGAGGAGGTCCATCATAAGGGTGACCCCCCCCCCACAGCAGGTGATGCACCAGGTGACACCACTCACTGCTGTTCTTCAAAGACACTTTGAGCAGCACACAAGTTTCCTTTACCTCCCATATAAGCCTCACAACCAGCCGTGGGGTAGATGAGGTACAAAGAGCGAGAGCGATTGGCCCAAGGTAACCCCATGAACTTCACCAAAAGATAAGATTAACCAGGCTGGATCACATCAAGGGTTGACTTCAAGGCCAGCCAGTCCTCAAGCATCTTTGGGAGGGGCCAGTACAGACTTGTAAAATGGCCCCACCTCACAGAGACTCACATTACAATCCCGTCGCATGCAAACCATCCCGTGAAAGAAACATTTGCTTTAATTCTGAAATGACCTGTTTTGTATTTTGACACTCTGGCCAAGGCTCAGTGGCATAGCTAGAGGGGGTGCAAAGCACCATGTTTTGCTACCTCTAAAATCAGGAGGCTGCACATATCCATCATGGTTGGTAACCGACGATGGAACTTTTCCTCCAGAAATCTGTCCAATCCCCTTTGAAAGGCATCTAGGCCTGATGCCATCACAACATTCTGTGGCATAAGGTTCCACAGGCTAATTACACACTGGGTAAAGAAACTGAAACTGGACTTACTCATCGTATTTCATGGTGTCTTTTGGGACACAATCCCTCTACCATTTCACTTTGTGTGGCATGTTCACACTGGGTCCCTCACACCAGCTTCCACCTAGGAGCTAGAAGCTCTGGGACTCGCAGTTCTTGAGAGATAGCACATCTCAGATAGAAATGCAAATCTCTGGGACCCAAGAAAGGTTGCCATCTCTCCAGGAGCATTCTGGAGTCTTCAGGAATCAGCATCTATCTCTAAGTGAGGACAGAATGCAGTCCTGGAGATTGGTTGGCATTGGTTGGCAACCTTCAGTCTCGAAAGACTATGGTATAAGCCTACAGCACCAGGTATTCCGAAGCGGTCTCCCATCCAAGTACTAACCAGGCCTGACCCTGCTTAGCTTCCGAGATCAGACAAGATCCATCTAGTTAAGTGATCATCTTAACCCACTCAACCCTGGAGATTATACTAGGCTAAATGACATGACAGCCTCTTGGGGGGGGGGGGGGCGCGACGACTTTCCAGGCATTGCTTTGGATGGAGTTGGCAACCCTATGCCAGATGCACATTGACATCCCAGCAAGGCCAGAGTCCATTCATTTTTGAGAGGTTCGGTTTGCATAAATGGATTCGGTTTGCCTAAATGGAGAGCCTTCTTTTGCATACTGAATCCTAACAACTGTAAAGAAGAAGAAGCCTCAGCTAGAAGCCCCATGCAAATGATGCATTCAGAGTCCCAAGAGACAAAAGACTCCTCCAAACAAACATGTTCTTGGCATCCACGCTTGGGTTTTTAGAGGCCAGGAGCTTTTGTGCACCTCTTGGCAATAAAATCCACTGCAATGTGTTCCTCGAGTCTTTTTTGTATAGTATACATGCCCAGTTTATCTCCCTCTAAGCATATTGTTCAAGCAGGGTGAAACTGGTTTCAGGTGCCCCACACAGATGGGCTGGGGTGTCTGTACCCGGCTACCTTTGTGCCCCCAAACCTCCCTGCTTGCTTCTCCCAGTTTCACCTGTTCTGTGCCCTTATGCATCAGAATCCCCCCCACTGCAAACCTCATGAACCCCTCTTTTTCTCTGCCTTTTTGGTGATAGACTGCATAAATAGTCTTAAACCCTTCAACTTTCAGAGGGTTGACCACTGATTTCAGAGCCAAGTCAGCAGTCTCTCCTGGGTTCTGGGGTGCCCCGCAGACCCTATTTCTCTTCCCTGACTGAGTCCTGCTGACCCTTTGGTCTGTGCCAACCACTCACGCAACGTTTAACACACCTTGACCCTGGTTGAAATGCTTCCACCTGCCTCAGAAGCTGCACTCGCTGAGCCCTGAAGAAAACCCCAAAACTCTGAGCAAAAATCATTGCATTTTTGAGCTGAAATGGCAGAACCCCACTCAGATGAGATTCATGAGACCTCAGACCAAGGTCACCCCCCCCTTACTGCTGAACCACAGTGACAGGGTCCCAGGTACCTGTGTTCTAAGCCTGAAACCCACTGGGTTCTTTGAAACCCACTGGGTTCACTTCGAAGCTGAAACCCAGAAATGACTTGGTCTGAAACTCCAGCAGTTCCCCAAGGAGAGGGGGCAGGTGCCCATGGAGGTACCTACGCAAATGAAATGCAGCGCATGTCCTCATTTGCTTACCTTTCAGGGTGGGAACAGTGTCCCAGAGTTGCTGTCTTGTCTTTTCGCCTGCACACGGGTCAGCATTGTCATCAAGCCAGAATTTAACGCTATCCTCTTGGACAGAACTGGAGGGGAGAAAACCAGAGAAAAGCTCCCAAGTTAGGGGTCTGATGCGTACGGTCACACCTCCTAATTCTGTGCCACAAGCCCATGACCGAACCAGTGTGCTACTTGGAATGTAGCAGCAGCACACAGTCCTTGTACGCAATAAAAATTGTGTTTTGAACTCAGGATGCCAGAGTCCATACCACATCCCAGGTGCTCTCTCAGCTGGTTGAGAAAGCCTTCTTTTTACAGAGGAAAATAACTCTGTATGCACTCAGGGCATTTTGCCCTCCAAACCATTTTTAAGAGAGATTTTTTTTACCTTAGGAGAGGAGGAGAACTCTGTACGTGCTCACAGATCTTCAGCATTAGTTAATTTTTCACTTTTTTTATATCCTGCCCTTCCTCCAAGGAACCAAGGTGTGCATGGTTCCTTCCCTCCCTCTGTCCTCTTAACAACCCAGTGAGGTTGGTGAGGCTGAGCAATAATGACCAGCCCAAGGTCACCCAGCAAGCTTCCTTGCTGAATAGGAATTTGAACTTGGATCTTCCAACTCCCAAACCATGATACCATCCTGGCATTAGAGGTTGTGTAAGCTTCTTGACGTCAGCCTACCCAGGTACCAAGTCCAAAGCTACTCATTTCACCATACCAAGGTACTCCCATGTGTAAAAGATGGAGCAAGTAGAAGATTGGCAAGCAGTCCCTAAGGTGTCTGGGGCCTCACAGCATTTGCCTCACAGGCTGAGCAGGAGGTGGGGTGGCCAGGTGGATCTCCTAGCGAGAACATGGGAAAGCATCCCTTGGAAGGGATCCACCTCTCACGCGTGGCTTCTACGCTGGGTCTGTACATTCTGCAGAATGAGGTACGAGAAGAGACCATCCTGTACTGTCATTGGGCCAGGCCGTCCATGAGGCTGGCTGAGGCTATCACTGCTGCTGCCTCCGCCACACCTGCCTCCTGCTCCAGGATTCAAAGAGGGAGAAGGGAAGTGTAGAGGAGAGGAGATGAGCCTGGTGGGCTAGAGTGTCTCCTCCTCCACACTTCCTCCCACTTCTTCCTTTTCAAATTCAAGGGCCAAGAGGAGCAATGGAGGTGTCCTGCTGGATACGGGGAAGCAGCATTTGGTGCAAATTTTGACTGAAAAGTGTCCAGGATTTCCACCTGAAGAGGTTGCCACCTCTAGGCCACAGCAAAAGCAGAAGATCGACCACAAACCCTGGGAGATTTGCAGGAGACTTGCAAAGGATTTCTGACTTCCAGTTATTTAACCACAGCAACAAAAAGGACTTTTTCCTTCTGCCTTCTAAAACAGATTTCTAAATAAAGGCAGCTTGGGAGGTGGTACTGGCACACACATTTGTGGTCTGCATGTGCCCACATCTCCCCAATCTTAATTGTTCTCTTCTCCCTCTGCATCACTCTGTACTCCGGTCTTCCGAGCCGAGTTTTAAATAGAAATCCTCAGCAGTGTTCCTGTTCCGTTTCTCCCCCCCCCCCCCCGAGTTTCCAAGCAGGCCCATCTGAGAAAGGACATGATAAGGCACATACCCGGAGCGTCTTGCGGGAATTCCAAGCTGGCAGACACTGGCAGGGAAGCACAGTCCGGGCTGCCAAGAGCTCACACAGGTCAGAGCCCAAACCCAGTGCACTGCCTTCATTAATGCTGGAACCGACCCAGTTCCGAATCTCCAACACCATCAGAGACAGCGAGGCTTTCATGCCATGACGCCGGGAGGGGCGCGGATTCTGCATTTAGTGCTCACACAACCCCACTGCCAAATGCAAGGGAAGACTGGCAACTCATGCTTTATGGAAACTGTTGCAGCCAGTGGAAACAGCACACTGGAGGGGGGATGCTTAACGGAAATGTCACCCTTTGCATCCTCCTGGACTTGCGGGAGATCAGAATAAACCGTGTCTGCCTTTGGGACTCCGATCTCTTGCAAGTCGCCTCCGGGAGGATGCAAAGGGTGACATTTCACAACTCTCTTGTGGGTTTATTTCCCCCATAATTTCCCATACTACCTTTCACCCACCCACCACGCTAAGGCCTGCTAAGGACTCACCACCCTAGAAGTGGACCATTTCTGACTTCATGCGCCCTTCCCTTCCTCCAGGTCCTTCTCCCGCAAGCAGATTTCATATTTTTTTGCAGAGCACAGTTTGACTTCATACTTTCTGCTGTGCTGAGCTTCTAACATTCAATCACACAAGAATCCAGAGGACAAATCATATTAGTGCTGCGTTTTTCAGTGCCAGAGGACGGCAGCATCCATCTCACTTAGAACAGCTAACAGGTTTTGTCCTTGCGATCTTGTATCACTCCATAACTTATTCAATCCATCATTTGAAGAAGAAGAAAAAAAAAAAACTATAACACAGCGCAAAGCAGCAAGGAGTCACCCCTCCCCCACGTCCCAGGAATAAAATAGATATAACAGTGGCCAAAATTTTAAAAAAATAATTAAACAGTGAGAGAGTTGGGGCTTCTATTCAGTTGTCTGAACTTGACAAAGGATTTTCTCTTCTCTCATGCTATGGATCAGGCGTACAGGCTCACAATGTTTACCCTAAGCAATGCCTACTCAGGAGTAAGCTGCATGATGCTTGAGCCACAGAATTGCAATCTGGCAGCCCCATCATAGTCAAAAATCAGTGCCCATGCATTCAGTGGGGCTGACCCCCAGGTAAGTTAGCACCGAATCGGTCTCACCTTCGCTCAGTGCGCCTCTTTCCTTCCTCTCTCCCTCCTGCCTGAAGTTGGAACTCTTCCTGCCTCTCTTCTAGGCTCCTCTCTCCTTCTATCGCTCCAGGCGACGTGGGTGTCTCAGTCACACAAATACACCCGAGACACGCAGCCCGGCACCCAAAGTAGAAACGAAACCTCCCACCTTTGGTGGAACCCAAAATTAAAACTCAGCCCAGCCTCTCTGTGGAAAGAAAGACACACACAGCCAAGAAGGGAGAGAGTGAGCACATCAGTGCTGGCCCCAGTGCAGGCAGCAGATGCAGAGGAGGCAGAAGGGTGGGGCATTTCATTTCTAAGAGTTAATATTTCATCTCCTATCAAATATTCATGCTGCCCAAGCAGTGTGTGAATGGCTTGCTTCTCCCCCAACAGCCCCAGGGAAGGCCTGCTTGCCAGCTAGTGTCAGAAGCAGATTCTTCAGCCCCGGGGAGAAGCCCACCTGAGGAATGCTGGCTTCCTTTTAAACCTGAGCAAGGCCCCAATTCATTGACACCTGAGAAAGCTCACACCTCCCAAGGAGGGGAGCCACCAAGAAAGGACTCAGCAACTGAACATCGCAGGATGCCACCCTTTCTCTCCACCACCCCCTCCCCCGCCACCAGCATGGCTCAGATGACTTTAATGTAACAGGTAGAAAGTTCAACAGGTGCAGTGCTGCCCCTTCCTCCCCCAAGCAAAGCCATCCCTGTTGAGTTTCTGCCTGCTGTGCACCTGTTGAGGACACAGGGAAAGAAAGAGAGGAAATAAAAAAAAAGAGTAGCCATGGGAGAAACTCCCCCCGCCCCCCCAAAAAATCTCCTGCTTTCCTTCCAAACTGCAACACACATTTATTTCCCCAGGGCCTTTCTATAATCAGCAGAGATTTCAACTTTAAAAGTGCTGAGAAATCTGTCTCTGTGAGTTTTAAGATAAGTTGGCTTTGTTCTCCACCTGCCAAGGGTGCAAGAAGAGGAAATGCTCAGGAAGGTCATACAAACATCGGTCAATAAACTTTCATGGGAAGTTTTTGCTAGATCATTACTAAAAACCAAATAATATTTCAGTGGGGGCAATGCAAGTTCAAGATTGAGGCCTTCTGAACAGTAGGGCTAAGTGGTTAGCAGCTAAGTAGTTAGACCTATCCAGTGCAGCTTTATCTCCCCCCCCCCCAAATCTCCTGCTATAGGGCCAGTGCAGCTATATCTATCAATGGGGCATGCACTGCATCCTGCAGTGGGGAGGCAGTCACAGAGGCTTCCTTAAGGTATGGAAACATTTGTTCCCTTACCTTGGGTCTGCATTGCGGCTGCACCGGAGCTGGAAAGTTGGATAGGATTTTGCCCTCAGTAAGTAAATAAATTAAAGTTGACAATAAGGATGAGTTTTATTTTATTTTATTTAATATAGAGAACCACCCTCCTAACCCTCCCAAGCAGTTGCCGGTCTGTTTAAAAAAAATATTCCAAAGGTTGCAATCCTATCCACACTTACCCAGGACTAAGCCCCATTGACTACCATTGTTAAAAGCATATACACAGTAGCTTGTTAAAAGAACAGCTCAGTAACATTTCCCCAAAATGCAGTCACATCGCATGGTAACATCAAGTCTTAACATATTAAAAATAAAATGTACATTGAAATGAATGAGGACTCACATGAAATTGGCTCGTGGCCCACCTAGTGGGTCCTGACCCACAGTTTGAGAAGTGCTGCTGTTGCACCTACAGTATTTTCTAAATAAGTGCTGACCACTTTTGCTTGTCCAGACCACGCATCTGCCTAGCCCAGCACTCCGTCTCCAGCCAAGGAAGGCAGTCGCAGCAGGCCAGGCTAAAGTTACGCTCCAGAATCCCCCACCAGAATTTGGTGTGAGCCAAGCGGCACTGCCCACGTGCAACTCTGGAGTCACATAGGAGCCTGCTGAAGCCTGTGGAACCTGCCAAAAGGGGAGGGCAAGAGCTTGCCAATGACTGGAGCTGGGAGGCAGGATGGAATATGCAGGAAAGACCCCAGGCGATGCCGACCAATTACAGAAAACAAGTTTAGTTTGTTGGGCTGCACATGGTGGAAATTCAAAACTTGCTTCAGGCTGCTGTTGTCCACTTTGGAAAAATCTAGGGGTTGCCAAATCCAGTGGGCAGAGGATGTGTCTACATAAGTGCAGTAAAGGTCAGCTGAGCTCAGTAAGTAATGCCTACACGACCACAGCTGGGATAAGCTTAATATTTTTAAAGAAAATCTACATACAACCACAAAAACCAAATCGTTCACAAGACGGTTCACGTAGCTCAAAGCACGCAATCTCAAAAGAAACACAAGAGAGACGCCAACAACCCATGGAAGAGACACTATGCTAGGACAAAGGAGGACAATGGGGCACACACACACACACACACACACACACACACCCGCCAAGCTGCTGAATGGGTCAGCCTTTCTTCTTCATATTTATTATTATTAAAATATTTATAGATCACTTTTCAACAGGAGTGGTTTACAAAGCGGATTGCATAGTAAAATAAATCAATAAGTGGTTCCCTGCCCCAAAGGGCTTACAATATAAAAATGTATATACAGAAGAGACACTGGCAACAGCCACTGGAAAAGATGCTTGTTTGCAGTATGAAAAAAGCTAGGAGAAAACAGGTTTCTCTCCCCCCCCCCACCCCGCATTTTTCATGTCCTCCAAATTGTCACTTTATTTTAGGTCTTTTAAAGTTTCCCATGTGCATAGAAAAAAAACAAAAACCCTCAAGATTTTTCTCAGTTTCAAACTGGTGGCGAGCTGAGTTTGCATGATGCTGAAATTTGGGAACGTTTTGAGCCCTGGGCTGGAGAGAAAGAGGCGAGGTGTCTCGCTGGTTTCGACCTGGCAAGAGGTTAAATTATGCAGTGTGCATGAAGTCATCCTTCTGCTGAGTTCAGGATTGTTTTGTCTTTGTGAAGTTTTCCTGACTTGTCTTTCAGTGATTACCATGGGCTGGGTGTGTGTGTGTGTGTTTTTGGCCCTCTGGACAATGAAATAAAAAAAGGCAAGGGGGCACTGGGGACTGCAGAAAAGGTGATGCAATATATTCTAGCATAGCCTGGGCCAAATGGCTGCCGCACAACATGCCAGGCAGGAAATTTCTCATGGTGATTACCTCATCACTTGACATAGTTTGGCTGCTGTGAGGGCATTGAGCAAATGTCAAAGGAGATGAGTCAAGGACGTCTCAGCTCGGATGTGATGATTGACAAGAGTAAGAGCAGCCTCCCCTTCAATCCATCCAGCAATATCTGCACCGATTGCAAAAGTGATGCTAATCCATTGTGAGAAAGCCGTTCCCAAAATCCTGATGCAGGATGACTGGACAGCAACTGTTCCGCATCCTTGCCAGGACTCCATCATGCCCTCGGGGGGGGGGGGGGCACAGTTAGTTAGGGAAGAAAAAAACTAAATGTTATTAATGTAATGTGTAGTTTGGCCTTTAAGGTCTAGAGATTAGAACAGCATTTTCAGGGGCACGAATGTGCTGCAAATGGGTCCCTAGGTGTGTCACAAGAGTTCGGCAAGTGTCGCTTATTAGTAGAGCCATTGGGGGATGTGAGCCCCCGCCCAGCAGCAGCATGGGCGGGGGCTTTATCAGTTCTCAAAAACCCTGTGGTGTGCCTTGATAACTTTAGTGCCGTGTCAGTGTGCCATAAGATGAGAAAGGGTGAAAAATCACTGGTCTGGACACAAAGCAAAATGAGTTGGTAGAGAAGTTCCCCTATGCAAAATAAGAAACAATCCACACACCTTCCTACAAGTTTAAAAAAAAAAATGTGGCTCAGATCTGGGAGAAAATTCTAGGCTGATTGATGGATTTCCCAACTAGTAGGTGACTCTACCATCCCAGACCTCCAGTACCTGACCCATATTAAGCCACCCTGGGTCCCTTTGGGGAGAAGGGCGTGATAAAAATAAAGTTTATTATTATTATTATTATTATTATTATTATTATTATTAACCCATTTCTACCCAGTCCACAGGTATACACATTTTATTCCTGTTGCATATATTGTGACTAGGCTGAAATGGCTTAAGTTCTGCTGCATGAGTAGGCCAGGCTTCCATCTGTTGTAACCAAGACCACCTACAAGTTGAACGATTTCTATTATAGTTTTATATCCTGCATCTTGTCTGGTTCAAGGAAGCCAAGGAGGAACCAAATTCCGTCTCAAATTCATCCCAAAAAAGGCTTTAAAACACCACAATACGCTGTGTGTGGTTCACACTTGCAGTTAAGTTACACGTTCAAACAGTATCTTACAGTTTTGATTGAGAAAGAACTGTTTCTCACACCTTCCACACGCTTGCAGCTGTAGTGCAACAAGCTTTAGTGGGCTACATTGTCAGGTACAGCATACATGATGAACCAGGAGTGATCAGATAAGCTAGGTGCATGCAGTGTGTGAATCCGCTCTTAATCACAGTGTGTGAATCACCGCTCTTACTGTGTGAATCACTGTGTGAACAATGTGCTTTCTCCAACTGGCCTGCAAGGGCCTGAGCTGTGTTACAGAATGCTCAGCAGCAAGCCAAGGACAAGACCTGTGTGGCAAAGTGCAATCTGAAAAACCACGGAAATGGCTTTGCTGCAGTCTAGCGGCTTCCCGACCCCACCCCACCCCCAAGCACCTTATAGAACTGAGCTGACCACTGAAACAAGACTCTTGGTTTGGGGGAAAGAAGAGAGCAACTTCAAGGGCAAGAATATCAGTCTCCTCCATTCTGAAGGCCTAGAGAGCCAAGTCATTTCAGCAGCAAAGTGACCCCGAAGAACACTGGAAAACAATGCCATGATCAAGGCGTGCGCAAGAACATATAAGAAGAGCCCCGCTGGATCAGGCCAACTACAACCTGGCAAGGTTAAGAGCACTTGCTAGTTGCTCCATTTTTGCCACCCCTTTCCAAGAAAGCACCCCAGGTTGACCCAGAAGAGCAGGTCTTATCTTGTTATCTTGTACGGGAAAGCAAACAAGAAATGGGAACCTCTTCTGCCCTACCCCTTGGCCCCATTTATGGTGGCTTTATAAGAATTATATATGAAACAGATGAATATGAAACAGAGTAACTGAGCATGTTAATTGGAGCAGAATCACACCTCCGTCCTCATGTGCCATAAAACTAACAGATAACGCATGGTGTGTGTGTGTGTGTGTGCCATAGCTGAGGGCACACAGAAACTCCAGGGTCAGAGGTCATAGCCAAGGCTGTGTTCAAAAGCAGAGGCAGAGAGGAGGTGGAGAAGGTGACAGAGGGAACATTTATCACCCACATAAACATATCAGTTGAGTTGTTGGCAACCTTCAGTCTCGAAAGACTCTGGTATCGCGCTCTGAATGGTGGTTCTGGGACAGCGTCTAGTGTGGCTGAAAAGGCCGATTCGGGAGTGACAATCCCTTCTACACTGGGAGCAAATGCAGTCTGTCCCTGGCCTGTCTCCCTGGCTATGGGCCTTCCTTCTTTGCCTCTTTGCCTCAGACTGTTGGCCAAGTGTCTCTTCAAACTGGGAAAGGCCATGCTGCACAGCCTGCCTCCAAGCGGGCTGCTCAGAGGCCAGGGTTTCCCACCTGTTGAGGTCCACTCCTAAGGCCTTCAGATCCCTCTTGCAGATGGCCTTGTATCGCAGCTGTGGTCTACCTGTAGGGCGCTTTCCCTGCACGAGTTCTCCATAGAGATCCTTTGGGATCCGGCCATCATCCATTCTCACGACATGACCGAGCCAACGCAGGCGTCTGTTTCAGCAGTGCATACATGCTAGGGATTCCAGCATGTTCCAGGACTGTGTTGTTTACATATCAATACCTGCCCTAAGAAGGATAAGGTGGGCTAGGAAGCAGGTGAAAATAAGACATGCCTCCCTCCTCCTGCTGTCTCTGCTCAGCTCACAATGCCTTGGACTCCCAGCCCTCTCACATTGGCTCTGTTAATGGCCCACCAAGAAGAGGAAATGCAGGGGAAGGCTGAGAGGTTTTTGCAGGAGGGAGAGAGCACCATTATGGATTACTCATTGCAAGCCGGAAATTATTGCTCTATAAAAACACTACCAGACTCTTACTCCATTAATCCCAGACTGCCAGGGATGGTTTTCCCAAAACTTGAGCAGCAACCCACACAGCCGGAGCACTCAAGCCCCCGGGCTGCAGGCAAAGGGTGAGACGCTTGCAAAATCACCACACAGAAAAGCCAGCCACGGTCCTTGGGGAACAGCTGTCTTACAAGAGCCACATCAGGCCTGCGTTACGGTAACAATGAACTCCGGTGACACAACAGAGGCTGAGTGGAAAATTATAGGGGGCGGCCTCTGTTGTTGGCAACCAATGGCGGGTGGCAGGCTGGCTCAGAAACAGCCAGCAGCGTGTGTGCAATTGAACACGGCAGGGAGTTTCAGAGGGCAAATGATACAAGATGGGTTTCAGTAGCTGGAGATGGAGGAGAGTGGGGAGGATGATTTTTTAATGGGAGGGGGCTGCATCTCAGCGGCAAATGCCTGCTCAGCATGTGGACGACTCTGGGTCTAATTCCTGGCAGCATCTCCTGGGAGATCAGAAAAAAAAAACTCCTGCCTCAAATCTTGAATAGATGCTGGCAGTTGAGCTTTGACAAACACCCACCTGGACGGACGAAGGAGCCGACTCAGTATGAAGCAAATAAAATATCCTTTATTGAACTAAGCAGAGAACTAAATAACCCTTTTGCTGGGTCTGATCAAGGGCCATCCAGCCCAGTGTTCCATTTAGACTGGCATCCAGTTCCTGGAAGCCAGCATGGAGGCAAACACCCCTGTAATTTATAAACTCCTTGAGAAAAGGAGCATGTTTCTTGTGTCTACCAGAGTAAGAAATAAATCATCACCTTCTGGTACTCAGAGGTATACAGCCTCTGAATATAGAGGTTCCACTGAAGCAACAGGGTTCATAGTCAACGGATAGACTGCTCCTTCACAAAATTCATGTATTGAGGGAAAAACTGCTTTAGGACATACGTACTGGTACCAGGAGTTCCTGCACTTGAGCTGGATCCCATTTTTAACACAGAAGTAACTTCCAAGCTCCAAGAAACTCAATAAGCCGTTGAGGAGTGTTTGTTTAAGGCTCAGAAAAGGGGTGGGGCTGAACAAGACATGCAGGGGTCAGGATGAGGCTCTGATGCCCCACAGCCTTCTGTTCTGCTTCCCTTGACTTGACAAAAGTCGATTATGCAAACAATCTATACCATTTATCTAACAGCTGCAGGTCGGAGTGGTTGGGCCGCCTTGGAAAAGTTTGATAACCTTGAGTGAGTTCTGTATTTCTGGGGGGGGGGGGGGGGAAATGCCTTTCCTTTCTGCCCTCCCCCCTTTTTATGCTCATAGTCTCCTAAAGCCGACAGCATGATTTGAACTCAGCCCCTCTAGCCTGAATCCAAAAATCTATCCACTAACCTCACTGGCATCTTTTAAGAAGTGCTTTTATGAAAGAGTGGAAACTGTGAGATGCCACCGAGGGTGGGGCGGGACGTGTGAGGCTTCAGCACCGCATTAGTAACAGAACTTCTTTTATGAGTGGAGTGGCAGAAGCTATTTTTCAATTAGAGCTCTCTCTAACAGACGCTTCCATCCTGCACTAAGCCACAAAAGGTGCTTATCCCCCCCCCAAAAAAAATTCCCCCTCTCCAGCTGCTGCATTTGGCTTCTCCCGCAAGCACACAAATCCCTCAGGCACCCAGCCACCACGAAGGCCTGTTCCTACTTGCAAGGATCTGTTTTTTTTAACTCTGAGTCAACAACCTGCAGCTGCCAAAGGGCTGGGCTCAGGTGCTCTGCAGCTGGGGATCCAAGATAGAATGGCCAAAAACAGGGATCAGCACTGGCAAAAAGGCTGGTGCCTTTGGGCATGGAGGTGCAAGCCATAGATTGGAACACACTAGAGAGGGGAAAAACAAGGTCAGGATCTGCAGGGCCTGTGGCCCTGTCTAGTGTGTTCCACTCTATGGTTTGTACCTCCACGCCCAAGGGCACATATATATGTGTGCGGGTGTTTGAACAAAAGGGGAAGCAGGAATGCATCCTTCCGGGACTTTCCAACACACAGCTCATGAAAAGACTGTATCCGGATTTCCCTATGCTGTTGCAAATCCCCAGCAACCATTTGACAAGGCCCTCTCTCGGGCTGAAAGCCAAACAGCGCAAACATCAGAGTGATGCAAGGAGTCCACTGTTATCATCATCATCATCATCATCATCATCATCATCATCATCCAGGCGGTCCAGCCATGCCAGAAGACCGCATGACAAATAGTGGAAGCTCCTAAGCAAAATTAGAAGCTGCAGTGCCCAAGTTGAGCCTCCATGTTCAGGAGCAGTAGACCTTTATTTGCCAGGTGCCGATCAGGGAAAAGTACATTGCCTTTTTAGGTGCTTTTTGGAGAGTATCTGGCTGAATGCCGGGATGCCTGAAGAAATTGGTTTGAGCTGGTGCAGTGGAGCACTCTTTATGTCCAAATTAGAAGTCAAGCTCCTTCCCATTTATTGCCACTAAAGCTCTTTCTTTAGTTCTCCAAGGTGCACTGCCTCTGAAACTGGAGGCTCTATTTAGGGTGAACATAGGGGGACAAGTATACATCCAGACACGCTTCAGAACTACCATATCCTTTGCCATTCTCAGGTTGATTGGGTTCACACTGGGACCACAGCGAAAGTGAGAGTGCCACAGGGCCTGCGGAAGGGCGGGGGAGAAAGAGAATCGCCCTCACATTTGGCCTTCTATACTCAAGCAGGGATTTCGCTAGATTTCTGCTTGCAAGCAGGGTTCTGCAGCTCCTCTGTTTCACCCTGAAGTGCATCCAGTTCCGGGCATGGAAGCAGCCCTTCCTCATAGTCCATCCCCACAATGTCACACTGGGGTAACATCTCCTCCAGCAGGATCCGAACCAGCCCTTTGTAGGAAACAGAAGGGAGGTTGGAGACATCCAAGCGCTGAAGATTTCTGCAAAGGCAATGAAAAGGTGGGGTGGGGGTTAGAAAAGAGAGCCTATTTACTTCAAAATATTTATCCCACCTTCCTCTCTTTTCAGTAGAACAACGGAAAACCCTTAAGACAGGGCTCTGGATCCAAACTTTGGCTCTGGATCTGGAAGTCACACCACAAGCCTATAAGGAAGTACCTCCTTTTGAGGCTGCTGTAAAAAATGAGGGCACTCATCACACAATCTATTCATTTCAGGGTATCGTAAACAAGCAAGTATCCACCATAAAGATAACGATTCTTATTGGGAGAGCAGGCAGACTCCTCTTTGTAAGACATTGAACCACAGGAAGGTCATATCAAGGGCCATTAAGGAGACTGATGTACAACTTAAGAAACTGTGGCAGGTTGCATTGGCCCAGTTCCAGAACACCGAGGGAACAACTGTCATCTCTACAACCTGAGACAACAACCTGAACTGTTCACATATAAGAAGGCAACATTGACACATTTGTTTAGGATCTGTGTGGTCACACCCACCCCTTGTGCAATGCTCACTTTGGACAGCAGCCTACAAGTATTACTATTCAAATGACACCCCCCCCCCCCCGTGGAGAAGCATCACTGTCAACACACTGCTGTTCAGAGACTTTAGGAGACCCCAAGTTCTAATCTTGTGAGATAGATCTCTGCCTCCAAATGCATTTTTTTCTTTGCAGATACAAGTTTCCAAGTTACGTATTCCTGAGTAATCCCTATTAGGATTCGGTCTTCTCTATCCAACATGTTTTTTTGTCCCCTGCCAACAAGTGCAAGTGGGGACGACGACATAATGACCTTTCGGAAGTACCAGCAAAACCAGTGCGACATGGTTGAAAGGGGGCAAATCTGCAAATGGCACACCTCTCCTAAGGGATGGCTTAGGTTTCGAAATGATGGGGTTAACTTTCATGACACATTCATTTGGTCGGGATCCAGGCCGGGGAGAGGTTATGAAATGGGCACATTACATAAGCAGTGTGTGCTCCAAGGAACTCCCCACATACCTGTAGGCTTTTGGCCCTGCCCTCTCTCCTTGCTCAACCCCAGAATGGCAGATCAAAACTGGCATACGCAACATGAACGCCAACACACCCCAAGCCAGTCAGACTCACACAAGGTGGTGGAGGGTGGCAAGCCCCCTCTCGGTGACCTGGGGGCAGCCAGCCAGTGAAAGTTCCTGTAGGGTATCTCCAAAGGCATACAGCCGACTCAGGCTCCAGTCATCGATGCTGGCACACCGGCTCAGGTCCAGGTACTTCAGAGCCTTCAGGTTGACTATGGGAGGGCCAAAGAGACAAAGAAGGTGGGAGAAAGGACTGTGATTTACCCACAATACATAGCCTAGATGAGCCAAGTGAACACTATCCAAACTGCCCACATGCTGTGGGCATCAGGGCAGTCTCTGTTGCGCAACTGGGTAAGACGTAGGACCGGATGGGAGGGGCTTCTTGCTGCTGTCCAGGATTTTGTGTGCTTTTGCTTTGCTGGAGGATTTTGTTCAGGGTTTTCAATTTAATTTTTAAATGCTGTATGATACTGACAATCAGCTGCTCTGAGAATCCAGTTTGGGTGGAAGGGGCAGGATCGAAACCTCTTTTATGTCCAAGAAAGCGTCTGTGAACAGCACCACTGAATAAATGGCCAGAACTCCACAACCTGGCATTTGGCTAGTGCAACAGACCCCAGGGGCTGGCCTGGCTCTGGCCACTCACTCTCCTTAATGGAAAGCACAATAAAAGGGTTCTTATTTAGAGCTGCACTTTGCAGAGTAACCATCAGCTTCCCGGAACTAAAAGGATTTGACTCCTGGACTGAGGCTCCAGCTCCCACAGGCAGCTTGCAGGAGGTGCTTTTGGAGTCCCCATCTGAGAAAGCAGACAAGCTGCCCAAGACGGGACTTGGGGGCAAACCCAGGTGCCAGACTTGGGCCTCCAAGTTGCCAATCCCTATTGCTATGGGGGGGTCAGGCCTCTGGAGACTCCTTGAAAACCCAGAACTCTCATTCCGCTCTCATGACTGCACTCTGATCTGGATGGCAGCCGTTTCTCACCCAGGTTGTCCAGACCCTCGTAGCTGATGACCAAGCCGCTGACGTCAATTGCTTCCACGGGTAGTTCCTGGCACTGCAGAAGATTATGGATTTGTTTCCAACGCTTGGTCTCACGGTACCATTCCTCTTGGCCCTGGAACCTAAAGCAATACACTGTCATTTTCATACGGGTTCATCGATGACTGTTACCCAGAATCCCCATCGTTAAGGCCAGGCTGGTTCCATTTGGAAGGAGTGCCAACGAAATGGCCACATAGAAGCAAGACTTTGGTGAGCTGCGTTTGCATCTTGCACTACCCCAGTGAGAAGGAGAGGCCAGCAGACCAAGAGCTTTCCTAGCGGGATGCAATCAGGCTGCTAATTCACTCAATGGAGCACTAAAGCTTTTGACAAGCTTTTTTGCAGTGCATTCTCCCCCCCACCCCCCATACATACCCCTTCCCCTGCAGCGATTTTCAACCGGTGTGCCCCAAAAGGTCCACAGGTGTGCCAAGGGCATTTGGAGCACAGCAGTTAAAAATAGCTGAAAGACTCTTCTGGGTTCTGTGGCTGTTTCCGGATCAACCATCTCTAGTAACGAATTGTTGCCCTCTTTCTGCCAGGTGTTCTCAGGTTGTGCTGGGCCTGGAATGCACTTCATAAACCTCCACAGGCCTCAGAAAGCCACTGGGAACCAACAAGAAGTGACTTCTGGTTTACTCCTGAGTTTGCACCTGCCACTTCCTGTAGCTTCCAAGAGACTGCCTGAGACTTGTGGAGTGTGTTCCAAGCCCGGCATGGGAGAATGAGGTGGGTCGCTGCAGGGGAGAGTTTGGGGACACCTGTGCTAAACCAATCTAGACCACACAAAGATGTCTTATGATTCAAGAGGGAAGAAAGGGACACTCTCCCTTCACTACACAGCAATACGACACTCCGTCCCAAATCTGGCCTTTTATATAGCACAATAGTGGAGGGTCTGAAGGAAGGAGGAAAGAACTACTTCCCCCCTCCTGAAACTCCCCTCTCCGTACATGAGCTCCAAAGAGCCTTTCAAGACTCCTCTTCCAGGTTGCACAAAGAACAGAGGTGCCCTTCTCAGGGTCCAAGGATGCATTTTATTGCAGGTCCTCTTGTGCCTGCCTCCTACTGAGCTGCTCTTTGTCCTTCACAGTCCACAACTCTTGACACTCAATCAGACTGGTGTGTTCACTTGCCGGAAACAGAGGACCTCTCCCATCCTGCACCACGATTCCTCCCTTTGGTTAGCTGTGTACGGTGCTTTTTTCCCCCTCAAGCGATAAAGCAACAGAAAAGCACAGCAAAGAAATACCCAAGAAGTTCTCCCAGCAGAGCCTCACATCCCTCCCACAATGAAATGCTTTGGCCAGGATGTGCATCACCCACCTAATTCCTCCCTTCAGGGACAAGACAAAGATGGCAGCAGAGAGGTCGTCCCCATAACGCTCGCGCATCTCAGCATAGTATCTGGAAGGGGGAGTTGAAAAGATAAGAGTTAACTTCTACCCTGGGAATGCTGCGGCATCCAAAAGACGCAACACATTTATTTCAGCAGAAGCTTTTGTACACTGCAGTCCGCTTCTGATGACATCCTCAGGAGGCAGGGATGCCACACTTGGATGCACGACAAGCACAGTGGCAATTCACAGCTAGCAATGACTTCCTCACAGCAATGCTGTCAGATCACCCTGCAGAGTATGGAGCCTGGGACCCATCTGTAGCAAGCCTGGCTCTACCTGTGGGTCGGCGTCAGGTCAGAAATACCGACAGAGGCACACATACTTGTTCTTCCGTAGCTGATTCCATTTCTTGAGATTACTGCCAAACTCAACGAAAGCCTCTATGTCGTAGAAGCGGTTGCAGAGATACTGGACCACACCTTTCAGGGGATTGGCGGCAGGGTCAGCAGAACTGCTGCTGTAGCAGGGGCCGGTAGACAGCTTCGAAATGAAACCTCGACTGCACCGGAGCTGGCAAAAGAAGGAGAAAAAAAGGGGAGGATGTTGCTATTTGGGGACAGACATATTTTATGGACACAAGCGGTTACCAAAAGACCTGGCAAGACGGTAAGCATTATTGCACCATATCTAAGAACATAGAAGAAGCCCCGCTGGATCAGGCCAAAGGCCCACCTAGTCCAGCTTCCAGTCCTTCACAGTGGCCCACCAGATGCATCAGGGAGCACACACAACAACAATCCTGTTGCCACTCCCTTGCACCTGCTATTCAGAGCTAGCCTACTTCTAAAGTCAGGAGCAACACACACACACACATGATTGTGTGTGATTGAGGGGGGACATGATTGAGACATACAAAATTATGCAGGGGATGGACAGAGTGGACAGGGAGATGCTCTTTACACTCTCCCATAACACCAGAACCAGGGGACATCCGCTAAAATTGAGTGTTGGGCGGGTTAGAACAGACAAAAGAAAATATTTCTTTACTCAGCGCGTTGTTGGTCTGTGGAACTCCTTGCCACAGGATGTGGTGCTGGCGTCTAGCCTAGACGCCTTTAAAAGGGGATTGGACGAGTTTCTGGAGGAAAAATCCATTATGGGGTACAAGCCATGATGTGTATGCGCAACCTCCTGATTTTAGGAATGGGTTAAGTCAGAATGCCAGATGTAGGGGAGGGCACCAGGATGAGGTCTCTTGTTATCTGGTGTGCTCCCTGGGGCATTTGGTGGGCCGCTGTGAGATACAGGAAGCTGGACTAGATGGGCCTATGGCCTGATCCAGTGGGGCTGTTCTTATGTTCTTATGTACACACTCATCATGGCTTGTGATGGACTTTTCCTCCAGAAATCTGTCCAATCCCCTTCTAAAGGCATCTAGGCCAGATGCCATCACCTGTAGCAAGGAGTTCCACAGGTAAATTACTGGGTATAGAAATATTCTCCTTCGTCTTTTCTAACTCTCAAGTTGAGTGGATGACCCCTGGTTCTGGTGTGTGCAGATCGAACTGCTGTTAGAAGATGGAAGAGCAAGAGCCAGCTTTCCATGCAGTTCCATCTCTAGTTGAAAGGCGTTCAGGTAGCAGGTGACAGGTGCTCAATGTTGAGCTGGACGTAACCCATCTGTTGCCCAGCTCTAAGATGTCACAGAGTTGTTCTATCTCTCTAGCAGACCAGAAAGGAAAGTGTTAAAAACAACAACACAACCAACCATATTTCTTCCCAGCTGGCACTTTTGTCCAAATCAATCACAAGCAATGGGGGGGGGGGGAAGCCAGGCTCCCTAGTTGCCGCCCCCCCCCAAGCTGCAACACGGTTCACTACATCCTCTCCAAAATGCAAACAAATCATACAAGCTGAACATCTGTCACCTGCATCACAGAAAGATCACCCACCAGTAGGTGATTTGTTAGCAATCTTTCTCTAATCCATATTAGTTATGAAATTACATTATGCAGCAACTGTTACCCTGCACATGCCCGATCTCGTCTGATCTTGGAAGCTAAGCAGGGTCAGGTCTGGTTAGTGCTTGGACGGGAGACCGCCTGGGAATACCGGGTGCTGTAGGCTTATACCATGATCTTGGAAGCTAAGCAGGGTCAGGCCTGGTTAGTGCTTGGACGGGAGACCGCCTGGCAATACCGGGTGCTGTAGGCTTATACCATGATCTTGGAAGCTAAGCAGGGTCAGGCCTGGTTAGTGCTTGGACGGGAGACCGCCTGGGAATACCGGGTGCTGTAGGCTTATACCATAGTCTTTCGAGACTGAAGGTTGCCAACCATTTTATGAAGGATGAGATTGGAACATGCCTATTCAAGGAGGCATCAATCCCAGTACACAAATCAGTTGTGCAACCAACCAAAACCAACAATATGTCGGCAACAATGACAAACCAAGACATTTCTGTTTCTTCCACCATTAACTCATTGCACGTCCAGTCCAATTTGAATGTGCCGCTTTCAGTGCTTGGAGGTCAGAATATATAAGACTACCGTATCCTGTCAGATCCGTCCAGCTCAACATTGAGCACCTGCTACCTGAACTCTTTTCAGCTAGAGTCAGAACTGCATGGAAAGCAGGTGTCTCCCACCAAATGACAGCCGCCTGCCAAAACAAAAGACCTTGTACCAGTGATTTTCAACCTTTTTCGTCTCACGGCACACTGATAAGGGACTAAAATTGCCAAGGCACACCATCAGTTTTTTGACAATGGACAAGGCACACCAAGCTGTTAGTGGGGGGCACACATCCCCAATGGCCCTATTAATAAATCACCCTACCACAAACTCCCGTGGCACACCTGGGGACCATTCGCGGCACACCAGTGTGCCACGGCACGGTGGTTGAAAACGGCTGCCTTATACATTCGACTGAGATAAAAATATTTCCCCTTTCCATTTCTCATACACAAGGAAGCAAGTTTCAGACACATTCACATCCACCACCATACTGTGCAACTAATACCTTGTGGCAATAAGCAAACCAGCCCTTGTAAACAGTCACCCTCATTGCTCCATATACCCAAAGTCAACCACGTCGGACCCAACAGCATCACAGTCATCCAACATACACAATGAAGTATCTGTGTTCAAACAGCCAACATTTTAAAGCAAATCCATCCAAAATGAGTCCAATCACAGCTTTATTCGCAGTGTAATACCAGCAGTTAGGATGCAACCATCTTAACCATGGGATAAACTGGTTTCGCTCTCTATGGTGCTAGATACCAGTATATCCATCTCTCTCTCCCTTTGGCACACACACACCCTCGCAGAGTCATGTGCTACTCTTTGCAATGTAGAAGAAACTCCAGATTAATAGCTTGAAACAGGAAGATTTTCCCCTCCTGTCTCCAGAGCACATAGTCAAGGAAAGTCTCTAGTTCAAATCTCACCTTAACCATGAACCCACTAAATCAGTGTTTCTCATGGTTTAGCCTTTGCTGTACCACTTCATGTGAACCACCTATTCCAAGTAACACCAGAAGTAACTGGCAATGACATCACCATCAGTTACTTCTGGGTTGGAAGGCCAGATGTGATGCAACAAACACCAGTAAGAGGCTCAGGGTGGACAAGGGGGGCCTTTTCAAGCATGGAAAAGCATGTTTTGGAGTTCTGTCTGCCAAACCAAGATAGCCTAAGCAAGCCACTCACTCTCTCTCAACCTCCACTATGGCACTAACAATTTTGATCAGGGTTTTTGTGAGGATTACAGAAATAATGGATTTTGCACATTCTCACACTTCCTGTAGTGTGGTACCTATGCCTGGATTTTTGATAAAGTGCACACTGTAGAGGAGAAACCAAACTGGCTGTCTGTGAGTTCATAGCACCATCAACTGGTCAAAGCTGCCAACTGCAGGGCATCACATCAGAACAAAGTCTTACATCACATCAGAACATTGGCAGGGCTACTTGCTGCTGCTTTGATCGTATCTCCTATCCCTTCCACTCCTGCACATGCTTGACATGCTTAGATTCAACAAAGGAGAGAGCTCCCAGAATAGTGATGATATAATTAGGCTTCAGTCACTACATTTTTGCTTGTGACACAGTTGTTAAAAGGGAAAGCAGCTATATGACACACACACACACACACACCAAGTTTGCGCTCCAAGCTATAATCCAATTATTTTCAACCTTTTCCATCTCACGGCACACTGACAAGGCAATAAAAAGGTCAAGGCACACCACCAGGTTTTTGACAATTGACAAGGCACACCATGCTGCCAGTGGGGGCTCACATCTCCCATGGGCCCTATTAATAATTGCCCTCCCCCCCAAATTCCTGTGGCACACTTGTGGACCGCTCGTGGCACACCAGTGTGCCATGGCACAGTGGTTGAAAATGGCTGCTATAATCTATACATTTCCTTCAGAATACACAGATAGAGCTAGTAAGAAGAGGTGGTGACCCTGCTACCATTTCTTTAACAACTTCCAGCAACTTTGGCTGCAGCAGAAACCCCCAAGAAATCTAATCAACTTGTTTCAGCATCAACTTCTATGGAATATACATCTGATGAAGTGGACCCTGGTTCATGAAAAATTATGCTGAAACAAATCCATTAGTCTTTAAAATATTGCAACAGATTAATGCATGTAATCGTCAGGAGGCTATTACCATGGAAAGCACCCTATTCATTATGAAATGCTGTACATGCTTACCTGGGAGTAAGGACCACTGAATTCAATTGGACTCATTTCTAAGAAGGCAAACATAGGATTGCCATGTTCATTGCACAAAGCAGAAACCCGACAGCCTCATGAAGAAATTAGCAAAGATACAGAGAGTCCTCATATTTGTGTCCAAATGTAAATAGAAGACCTTCATGCATCTGATGAAGTAGACCGCAGTCCACAAAAGTTCACGGAGAAATAAACTGCTCAGCCTTTAAAAGGTGCTACAAGACTCTGCTTGTTGTAACACAAGCCCCAAAATGCAGAAATTAAACACGTGAAGCTTTTCTGCAATCAGTTTGCAAGATTAAATTAATCCTAATAAAAGCTTCTAATAAAAAATGATTATTCCCAATTAAAGCTTCTGTCCTCCAAAATTCTCCTGCTTCATTTCTGCATGTCATACTCCCATTAAAAGCAACTCCCATTAAACAGCACTGGTCACTGCAGGCATGAGGGCATGAATAGGATTTTAGAAATGGGCAATGCCAGAATGCCAGATGCAAGGGAGGGCACCAGGATGCAAGTCTCTTGTTACCTGGGGTGCTCCGCGGGGCATTTGGTGGGTCTCTGTGAGATACAGGAAGCTGGACTAGATGGGCCCGGTGGCGTAGCTGGAGGGG
Source organism: Tiliqua scincoides (assembly GCF_035046505.1). Lineage (NCBI taxonomy): Eukaryota > Metazoa > Chordata > Lepidosauria > Squamata > Scincidae > Tiliqua > Tiliqua scincoides. Next base: position 26,162,252 of record NC_089830.1, read on the forward strand.
CGTGGAGCAGCCAGTGCGGCAGGGACACTCAGCAGGGCAGGCAAGCGGCGGGGGGAGCAAGTTCCTGGCGGGGGGAGCAAGGCAAGTTCCAGGCAAGTTCCTGGCGGGGGGAGCAAAACGGTGCTCCTTCCCCCCCCCCGCTGGGAATGGCTCTGAAGGGAGGGGCTGCTTGCCCACCCCGCTGAGCCTCCCTGTCAGGCTGAATGCTCCACCCCCCTCCAGCTATGCCACTGGATGGGCCTATGGCCTGATCCAGTGGGGCTGTTCTTATGATCCAAAAAGCAAGTCTTCCCTTTAATGTTAGTATATTATTCTTACTATAAATCCTCTCCCATGTCCATGCTTGAGAGGGGAAAATGTGTGTATATATGCAATCAATTTTTACCGTGCCTTCCCCCCCCAAGGGGCCCCCAAGGCAACTTACAGCACAATCCTATGCCTATCTACTCAGAAGCAAGTCCCATTGAGTTCAATGGAGCTTATTCCCATGTAAGGGTGTATAGGATTGCAACCTTAAAAATACAATCAAGGCTCCCCCTCCTGCACCCCCTGCCCTTCCAGCCCCATCAGCTGTCCACCTGCCTGGCAACTCCTTCCCTTCCCTCCCCCTTGAGACCAGCTTGCCAAGGAAAAAAAACCGAACAGCTCCTCCAGGTCACTTACTAACATGGGCGCAGCCATTTTGGACGAGTCATGTGACTCCCACCATACTCACTTGATGGGGAGGAGCAGCCTCCCCTTGGTAGTTCACAGGTTTTTTGCTGTTGTTACTGCGCACGCGCAATGTAAGCTGCGCATGCTCTGCTGGGCAACTGAAGCCAGTGGAGCTGTTCCTTTGCCCTTACTTGGACTCCAGAGTTCCCTTGTTCAGAGTGCAGACCTGGGAAGTCTTTCTTTAAGTCAATGAGAGGCAAGGGTGGCTATGCACTGATCTGGGCTCAGGGCTGCGAGGCAATGCTGATCTTAGTTATTGAAAATCAATCAATCAATCAATCAATCAATCAATCACTTAGAGGAAGAGTTTTTGAAATTAAATAATCAATCAATCAATAAATTAATCACTTAGAGGAAGAGTTATTGAAATTAATTGATTGATTAAGGAAGAGTTATTGATAATTAATTAATTAAGGAAGTCATTGAAAATTAATTAATTAGTAACTAATTAATCACTTAGAAGAAGTTACTGGACTTAATTAAGGAAGGGTTCTTGAAAATTAATCACTTAGAGAAAGAGTTATTGAAATTAATTAATTAATTAAGGGTGTCATTGAAAATTAATTAATTAATAACTTAGAGGAAGAGTTATTGGAATTAATTAATTAAGGAAGGGTTCTTGAAAATAATTGAGGAAGAGTTATTGAAAACTAATTGAAAACTAATTAGTTTTCAATAACCCTTAATTAATTAATTAATAACTTCGAGGAAGAGTTATTGAAAACTAATTAATTATTTTCAAGAACTCTTCCTCTAAGTTATTTAGCATTGCCTAGCAGCCCTGAGCCCAGATCACTTTGCATAGCCACACTTGCCTCTCATTTTCTTAAATAAAACAAGACTTCCCAGGTCTGCACTCAGAACTCTGATTCCAATTAATTAATCAATTAATTAATTAATTGAACAAACAGAATGTCAGGCACAACAGACCTTAACTCTGGTCCACCAGCAGTGGCGTCACTAGGGTTTGTGTCCCGGTTGAGCGCCAGTTGCATCAAATCAGAACCATTCTGGTGGCCTAACATTTCCCTTTGCCTGACCTGCCCAGGAGCCAAGGCACATTTGCTTAAACACAACCATGTGGCTTAGTTTTGCTTTCCATAGGGCTCAATACATTCGCCAGCTTGGAAGGAGGGACCTCCTTCTTGGGTGTTTTTTGGAGACTGCATTCATTGGATCAGGACCACTGTGGTGTAGTTGGATTCCTCTCAGCCTGCCCTTTCTGATGGACTAAGGCACGTTCGCCTACTTGCGAGTAAACGTGCAATACGGCTCAGTTTCACCTTCCATTGGGTTCCATGCATTTTTTGTTTTCTCGTTTTTCGCCAATAACTTTTGATAAAAAGAAGATATTTCACTCTGGTTTCTTGCGCTGCATTCTGCTGGGAATTCTGCATCCAAAGGTATATAACATGATGGGGTTACTCCTAACCACTGCAATTTTAGCGCATCACCCTCCCCAATGCACGTCAGCCCCCCCGTGTGCGTCACCCGGTGCGGCCCGCACTCCCTGCACCCCCCTAGCAACACCACTGTCCACCAGGACTCTTCCAAGGTTCTTAAAATGTGTTTGTCCTTTAAATAAAAATACATCTTGGGGGTGGGCATTCTCCACATGCTCAGAGGCAATGCCTTTCTACAGTTTTGTTTTGTTTCTGCCTCCTATTGGAAAGCACTCTACACATGGTCAGTATTTTGTCTCCTTATGTATATATTGTTTGAAAAACCAGCACCTGGTGCTAGTCACAAACATGCCGTGTGCTCCATACGTGCTCACAGTAAAAGAAAACCATGTCATGGTGTTATGGTATTTATTTATTCATTGTTTTTATGGTTTCTTCACCCAGTTGCTGTTTCATGAGTCACTTCCCCCCCCCCCATTAAATATACTATTAATTATTTCATGGTTTCCAAAGCTAAGAAGAGCCTTGCTGAATCAAACCCAATTTGGCTAGATAAGTAGGGGGCTAGGTGGAAGCTTGCCAGAAGCTCACAAGCAAGACCCAGAGGCAACAGCCCTCCCTTGTTTGCTAGTGCCCAGGATTCAGAGGTTGACTTCCTCTGTATATGAAGGTTCTATTCACTATCGTGGGTGATGGCTATCCATAGATTTAACCTCAATGAAATAAGGTTTTAGTCCTTCTATTAAAAGGCTGCTTGGCATCATTGTGATGTTTCATGACATTGAATGCCCTAGTGTTGCTTAAAAACATGCAGGCACCACCTTCCTTGAGGGCAACTCAAGTTGGCTTACATCCAAAAATAATACAATGTGATAGAACAATTACACACTGTGTAAAGACTTCCTTCCTCCTCTCACTCCTGGCCCTCCTACCCACCAAGTTCAGAGGGTGTCCCTGCATTCCTGCTCGATGAGAGCATACTTTACCCTTCCAACACCTTCTTTGTTTTGTTCGCTGCAGGGAAGAAAGAGAAAACAAGGGCGTGTGATGACTTGTCACCTGCTCTGGCCTGAACTTTGAACCAGCAGCCTCGGAGCTACGTAGGTGCGTTTCTTCCTGCAAAGATATTTCTGGTGTCGGTGGCAGTTCTGGCAGGTCAAGTGCTTTGGAAAGTCCAGGGATCACTTGAGAGAGGAGTCTTCAGGCTATCAGGTGACTGCCCCTCCAGGTGAGATGTTCACCTGCTTCCCTTTCTATATGCTTCCTAGCCTGAGGGGAGCTTCCTCACCCCAGCTTAGCTAGTTGTGTTCCTTCAGTCACGTACAGGCCAGTGTCCTTCAGTGAACACGTACAGGCCAGTTCCTTCAGTCACGTACAGGCCAGTGTCCACCCAGTGCTCATCCACCATTACTTCCAACTTGCTGTGGACACGAGAGCCTTTTCTGCTGGTCCATGCATCCTGGCTGTGTCCTGTCTCCCTTGAAGGCATCTTCTTCCATCCTTCCATGGTGTGCTCTTCCAACACGAACAGTAGGACAGGACCAGACTGTATAGGACTGGGGCTGGGAAGGTAAGTCACAACCAGATAGATTTCACCAGCAAGCCTCATTGTCAAACAAAACATCTTGGGGAAGAGGCTGACAGAAAATAAAGATGTCAGCTCCCAAAAGCAGTGGAGATAGAAGTCCAGGAAGGCTTCAAGATCCCTAACACCACAGCCTATGTGACGTTTTCCCTGCTCAGCCACGGGGAGAAGAGCCTCCAAGGTGCAAACTCACACAACTTGTTCCATGCTGTAGGGAAAAGTCCTGAAGCAGGTGCAGGGAGCCTTCCCCATGGATAGCTGCGACTGGACCATTGAGGAGGAACCACCTTTCACAGGGTTGCCTCCCTTGCCAAAAGTGTTCCGGGAGCCCAGCTGGTCCACATCTTCTCTGGCTAAGAAGGGAGAGCAGGAAGGGACCAAACAGCAGGAGACAAGCAGCTCCAGCCACCAGGACAGGTTGAGTTGGCTGCACCGGGAAATGGTGAGAGGAACTCTGATGCTGCCTTCTTTTTATCCTCTAGAGGAGCTATGGGGGGTGGTTGGGGTTTCTAATGCTACGTAAATACATAATCCACACCATAAAAACACAGGAAGAGCTCTGCTGGATCAGGCCAAGAGCCCATCTAGTTCAGCTTACTGCATCTCACAGTGGCCCACCAGATACCCCGGGGAACACACTAGACAAGAGATCTGCATCCTATGGTCACTCCCTGATATTGGGCATTCTGACGTAACCTACTTCGAAAACCAGGAGGTTGCATATCCTGATCATGGCTTGTCACCTGTGATGGACTTTCCTTCCATCCATCTCTCCTATCCCTTTGAAAAGCATCTGGGCCAGATGCCATCACCACATCCTGTGGCAAGAAGTACCACAGGCCAATTGCATGCTGGGTAAAGAAATATTTCATCTGTTGACAATTGGAGCAGAACACAACTCAGCCAGGCAGCAAGTTCAACCCAAGAAATTCAGACCGGACAGATCTAATCAGGCCACAGCCTGGTCATTGCTCCTTCTGGTCACTTCTTCCCACTCTTTTTGCCCTGATCGTACACCTTGCACCTCCTCACAGACCTTGCACACTGCGGCCCCCTCTTTATCCTTCTTCAGGTCCTTCCTCAAAAGCCTTCTTTCCCACGAAGAGCTTTGGAGTCACGACTCAGTTGAAACAAAGCCCACATCTATACAGCTGTAGAAGTGTGTATTCTGCTACTGTTACCCACAGCCGGGTCAGTTGCCTCTGGGGCTATCTCCACTATTCATTCACCTGGCTTAGAAAAGAAAGAAATGGAGCAGAGAAGAAAGTGTAGAGAAGAGAACTCTAATGGACTATTTCTGACTAACCTCTCCCTCTCTTCTGCTCCACACTTCCTCTTCCACTCCATTCTTCTCTTCTTCGGGAGCAAGCAGAGGAACAGCAGTGGGTGGGTTGCTGATTTAGGGTAGACAGCACCAAGAGGACTTGGGTTAGTCCTGCTGTTCCCCAAACCTCCTTCATCCCCATCCCTACAGTATAGAAATGTTATAAGAAAATTGGGGGACGCAACGCGACGGGACACAACTTGTCTAGTTTGCTTGTAACCTGGTAAGAGGGCCCCCGGCACTGATAAACAGCCAGACCTATCTTTTTTTCCCTGCACAGCTGAAATTGCGCCTGGTTGACATGGCACTTTTCAATCAGCTCTACACCCTTGCTCTGGAGATCCAGGACCTCAAGGAGCTGCAACAGGAGACAGAGAGCTTCTTCAAGGATGAGCTCCTCACAGATGAAGCCAGCCAAGCCGGAGGCCTCCACCAGGCTTTGCACACCCGCTCTGCAGCATCTTTCGAACTGAGCATCTGAAATAGTTTCCATAGCTGATGCTTGCTTACACATTCACATGTACAAATAAATTCCAGACACATACATGAACATACATTCCAGACACATACATACATACATTCCAGACACATACATTCACATGTACAAATAAATTCCAGACACATACATGAACATGCATGTATGTATTTTTGCCCTTAGTTCCAAGAAAAACCTAGAGCTGGCTGTCCGCCCGTCCGCCCCCAAAAAAAAACAACCCAAGGCTCTTGACCTTTAGAACTCCAAACCTCACAATCTAGAGACTGTGCAATATTTCCGCAAACAAATGACTTTTTTGATCCTGTAACAATGTTTAAACATTTTGATTTAAACAATGATTAAACAATGATTTCCATTTTGCATTAAATCTCTGCTTGAAGAAAAGAGTTTTCTGTTGCTGTTGAAAGTTGCCAAGAGAGCTTTCATTCCAGCCGATCTTCACAGAGGAGGATGTTGGACAGACCTCAGTGCGGTTTTCTTACTTTCCAAATTTTCGCACTGCCCACTCTCCATATATCTGACCACGGGAGGAAGGCTGGTGAAAAACCTGGCAGCCACTATTTCACCCAACTCTCCTTCTGCAAGTGGATCCAGTTCATCAGACATAACAATGCAGCATTAAGAAGGGATAATCAACTGTATTTTAAAAAATTCTATATTTGAAAAGTCAGTTTTAAAAAATGTTAGAAGGTGCAGTCGTGACAGAAGAAACGGATCCAAAGTGGAGTGAAGCAGTTCTGTGGCAGTCCCTTGGACAGGTCCAAGCAGGTTTTCTCCAAGGACAGCCTCCATCTCTTCACATTCAGCTCGCTCCATGTATGTCTCTTGCTAATTTTAGCCAGGTACCAACCTGGAAGTTAATTCGCTGTAGAAGGTAGCGGGGGGGGGGGGGAGAATGTGTTAGTATAGTGTTAATGCTCTCTGACCTGATGGCTACCACACTACAAATCCTGATTTACAGATCACCCCCTAACTTGTGTGTGTTGGCAACTTTCAGTCTCGAAAGACTCTGGTATCGCGCTCTGAATGGTGGTTCTGGCACAGCGTCTAGTGTGGCTGAAAAGGCCGATTCGGGAGTGACAATCCCTTCCACACTGGGAGCAAGCGCAGTCTGTCCCTGGTCTGTCTCCCTGGCTCTGGGCCTTCCTTCTTTGCCTCTTTGCCTCAGGCTGTTGGCCAAGTGTCTCTTCAAACTGGGAAAGGCCATGCTGCACAGCCTGCCTCCATTATAATACCTGAATACAGTTTTTCCAACAGCCAAAGGTTCTCAAAGGTTCCCTAAGGAATTTCTGGCAATACTCAACACCCCCCCCCCCAATAAGTGCTCTTGCTTTAGTTGCTGTCAGACAAAAGCATAAATGCTGAACATGGTTACTTACTGAACTGAGCCCCCATAGCCTAAGGCAGTCTAGCTCCAAATATTGGATGCTGGGATACACAACAGGGAAAGACCTATTTCCCACACACTCCGCTTCTGTGTCACCTGGCCCCATCTGTCTAGTACAGCCATTTTCAACCACTGTGCCGTGGCACACTGGTGTGCCACGAATGGTCCCCAGGTGTGCCGTGGGAATTTGGGAAAGGGTCATTTATCAATAGGGCCATTGGGGGAATGTGAGCCCCCATCGACAGCACAGTGTGCCTTGTCAATTGTCAAAAAGCTGATGGTGTGCCTTGACCATTTTAGTGCCTTGCCAGTGTGCCGAGAGATGAAAAAGGTTGAAAATCACTGGTCTAGCAACTGCTAGAAAGGGAAAGAATTGAAGGGCCTCTCTGGAATGCGATGTTCTTACGTTTATACAGAGGGCCCTTGGTATTCGTGGGGGATCTGCTGAAGGACCCCACAGAGATACCCAAATTCCATGGATCTGTGGGGGTGGAACAGCAACACCTGGTGGCCCCACCTGGCCCTATGGAGGTTGCATGCAGTCTCCCCAGAAGCCTCCCACATGCAACTACAAGTCCCAAATCAGAAGTGCCTTTTGGTTATAGCTGGGGAGGCCTTCTGAGACCCTCCAGCTTCGGGATTGGAATCCAGTGCATAAAGCCTGTGCATAAAGAGGGCTGACTGTAATTCTTTACGGACAACTATAATTAGGGCTCAAGTGGGTCACGGTTCATGGACCAAGATGCATTTCTAAGTGGAAATGAACTCCTTTTGTCCCTTAAAAAGATTCCCAATTCCAGCCTCATTCTCTCCCACAAGGTTCTGGCCTCCACCCACGTAGTCTGGACTTTGCGGTCCACTCTCACCCGTCTTGCTTCCACGAGAGGTAATGGATCTGCAGGGCTGGATGGCATCATATCGGCAGCGTGGGCAGTGCCGTTGATTAAAATGGCCACCTCCGAGTGGGACTGGTTCTTCAGGACGCCCAAGGCATGCCAGGGGTCGATGTCACCTGGGGAAGAGGGCAGAGCATCATTCAAAACCCTGACAACTGGGACTAATTTTTATGTTACGTTCCTAGTCCTCATGGTTACAAAGACAGGCTCAAAAGCATGGGCTGTACCTAATGAAGTCAAAGAACCTGGGGGAAAGGTAGGTGGGCCAAGCAGGATTCAGGTACAGATCTCCCTGGCTTGGACTGTGGAGTGAAACTGACCATTTTGTGCTGAATGAATTGGTTTCCATGGGACAAATTGTGGGCAAGCCAGAGCTCTGGTCTGTGTCATTCCCTCCTTTCCCTCCATCAGTTCTCCTTTCATCACACGCTCTCATTTCTTTGGAGTGGACTATCCATCTGACAGTGGTGACCGGTCCTCCTTACCATTCACAAAAAGGACATGGCTGGCTTTGGGGTGGTCGGCCCCATAGTCATCGTTGGTGAAGGACACGGCCTCCTGGATGCTGCCCGAGGAGATGTTGAAGACCTGTTTGCAGATGTCCAACGAGTATTGCAAGGTCATGAACTGGGAGAAGGGGCAGCTGCTGTTCTCACAGGTCTGGTCTGAAAGTGGACGAAACAGAGAAACCGTACTGAGGCTGGCAGTATTTCCAGGAATTAAATGTACACAAGCAGTACCTCTGACTTGCATTGAAGGGGACTGGACCAAGCTGTAATGGGAGGGGAGTGTGCGCATGTGATGGGAGGGGAGTGTACCCTGTAGGAGGGGAGTTCGTGCATGTGGTTTATTGTGGTTCACAATAGAGTGAATAGGGTAGCAATTGCACTGGGTAACAAGCTTTGGGGGGGGCAACAAGCTGCCTATATCATTGGAATATCATCCTATATCTTGGATATATCATTGGATATCATCCTATATCAGGGGTGTCCAAACTTTTTGGCAGGAGGGCCACATCATCTCTCTGAAACTGTGTTGGGGGCCGAATTAATTTACATTTCAAATTTGAATAAATTTACATAAATGAATATATTAGAGATGGAACTTGCATGAGTGATTGAAGGTCCTGCAATAATAGCTCAAGGCCTATAAAAGTTCTTGCACAAAGCAAAGCCAACCTTTCCTTCACTGCCACTGCTGTATCACAGATGTGAAACAGCAAGCAGTGGAGGAACCCTTGTCCCACAGCTCATGCAAGAGGTCAAACAGCCATCTTTACACTGAGAGCAATTGCGTTGCTCCAGCGCAGGCTCCAGCAAGTCTGCAGAGGGCCGGGTGCTCATTGAAAACTGGGGGCTCCCCGCGGGCCAGATTGTGAGTCCCTGAGGGCCGCAAGTGGCCCCCGGGCCGGGGTTTGGGCACCCCTGTCCTATATCATTGGAAAGGTAATTTAAAGCAAAATGCAATAAAACAAACCACACTGGAATTTCTGTATTTTCTCAAAAGTTATGGCCAATTGTCCAGAAAATGAAAACACAATTGCCCTATGGAAAAAAAAGTACATTGTCTTAACTGACAACTGACCTATGAGACTGATTGTTCTGAGAGCCAATGTTATTATGAAACAAATACGGTGTTAATATAAGTCAGCTCTCATTTCTCTGTATCATAATACAGTTACCCTGCTCACTGGGTAAAGGAAATGCCCAAGATCCCTCAAGGGTGTGGCGTCAATAGTGGTCCCTTGCTCTGTCATGCAAGCGTAGGGTTAACCCCAGGGCTCTAACTAGCAGTGGGTCTGCTGCACAACTGCACCCACTAGAGGCAACCAGGTCATTAAGGGATAAAAGCAGCACCTGAACGGAATTTAGTGGGTGGAGCAGGAAGGAGCTTGGAGAGCTTGAGAGTGCAGAAGGTCGGAAGAAGGAAGGAGAGAGAACTACACCGATGCATTAATGGACTAAGGAGCTAATGAACTGGCTGATAGACCAATGGACCGGCTGACTCAGCAATGCATTACCTGACTAATGCAGTGGTTCTCAAACTCTCTGGGAGAGTTTGAGAGCCAGTAAGTCTTTGCAGGGGCGGGGGGAGGAGGCAGCGGGGGCGGGGGGAAGGCAGCGGCGCAATCCCCAGGATCGCGCCGCTCAGGGGGTTGCAGGGGCTTGGGTGCACTTACCCAAGCCTCATGTAGCCTCCCCAGGGTGCGGGGAGCCTGGCGCGACTTCTGGCAGGGCTCCCCTGCTGCGGGGAGAAGTCGCAGGGAGGCTTGGGTAAGTGCACCCAAGCCCCTGCAGCCCCCTGAGTGGCACGATCCTGGGGATTGTGCCGCTGCCTTCCCGCTGCCCCTAGGCTGCCCCCACCCCTTAAGGGTGCCCTCAGGCTGGGGTGTCGCGACGCCTCAGTTTGAATAGCACTGGACTAATGGAGAGACAGGCGAATGGACTTCTGAGCATTGCTGGAATGGGGACTGCTGGAACAGAGATTACTGGAGACTGGTGTGTGGCTGTCGTGCCCAAGACCTGCTGAGGACCAAGGTGTTGTGGTGGCTGGAGAAGCTGCTGGCAGGAGAGGGAAGAAAGGAAGACCTCTACAGGTTGAACAGGCAAGCTACCCTGGTGGCGGGGTCCTGCAGTGCAGAACTAGGGCCATTGTGGGGGAACACAGGGGAGCTAATGAGCTTAAAATGGGCATAAGTTCTCTAAGTGAAGCTTGGACTGGGAATTTGGCAAAACACCATTGGAGCCATTCTGGGCAGTGATGGCTAGGAGGGGCTGCTTACATGGCATATTACGACACTACTAACTGCACTGCCACCCCCCACCAGTAGCTAAGCTACTGGCCTTAGGCAAACCATTCCCTCTTGGACTTTTCTTACAGAACAGCCATGCGTATGGATGGTTGGCAACCTTAAGTCTCGGAAGACTATGGAATAAGGCTGCAGCACCCGGTATTCCCAAGCGGTCTCCCATCCAAGTACTAACCAGGCCTGACCCTGCTTAGCTTCCGAGATCAGACAAGATCGGGAGATAGTGTTCAGTATAGGGAGATGGTTGGCAACCTTCAGTCTCGGAAGACTGTGGTATAAGCCTACAGCACCCGGTATTCCCAGGCGGTCTCCCATCCCAGTACTGACCAGGCCTGACCCTGCTTAGCTTCCGAGATCAGACAAGATCGGGAGATAGTGTTCAGTATAGGGAGATGGTTGGCAACCTTCAGTCTCGGAAGACTGTGGTATAAGCCTACAGCACCCGGTATTCCCAGGTGGTCTCCCATCCCAGTACTGACCAGGCCTGACCCTGCTTAGCTTCTGAGATCAGATGAGATCGGGCGTGTGCAGCGTAACAGTTGCTGCTGTGTATGGATGGAATTGGGCAAAGCAACAAAGGGGGCACAGGGATGAAGGGCTGGCAGAGCAGCAGAGGGAGCATCGCAGTCACTCACAATAGCCGAACTCGGTACACGTCTGGAAGAACCACTGCCTCTCGCCTATGCCTCCCACCGAGATGTTGGTGTTTCGCAGATTCTGGAGCTCCTGCTGGTGGGAGTTCTGCATACACTGAGTATTCAGGTTGTCCAAAAACATCTAGCGACACAAAGAAGAGGAGCTGCAGCAGGGCTTAAGTTCAATGTCAGATCCTATCTCAAATCTTTGTGGGGCTGACTCTGGGGTGCAACTCAACCCTCCCAATCAAAGCTCAACTTTCCTTGTGACCTATATCATTGATACTGGTTGGCAACCTTCAGTCCTGAAAGACTATAGTGTAAGCCTACAGCACCCAGTATTCCCAGGCGGTCTCCCATCCAAGTACTAACCAGGCCTGACCTTGCTTAGCTTCTGAGATCAGACGAGATTGGGCATGTGCAGGGTAACAGTTGATACTAACTGTATGCATTTCAAATAGCTGAGATGCCATCAGGTGCTGCCTGCAGGCTTCCAAGTATCTTTTAACCTGGTGTTTCCCAAACTGTGGGTCAGGACCCACTTGGGGGATCGTGATCCAATTTCTGGTGGGTCTCTCAAATCTTCCAATGAAAACACAGGTGATGGAAAGATCAGATAACTGCCTCAAGCCCTGAGGCTAGTCAAGAATCAGATAGCAGCTAACTGCCCTGCAAAGAGCTAAGCTCCTGCAGCTTGCAAGCTTGTGTAAACATTAGAAGATAAATGTTTGAGCATCTTTATATTTCCTTCATTGCGGTTGCATCAGCACTGGAAAGTTGGAGAGGACTGGGCCCTTAATCAACTAAACATCATAGCTCTATTCATGACAGTGGGCTGTACAGACACATCTGCTAGGTTCAGACATAACGTGGAAGACATGCATTATGTCTGGCTGGTTTGCGGCAAGCAAGCCAGGATCTGAAACCATGGTGGGGGAACAGGAGTGCAAACCACAGTTGGTGCTGCCTGAGATTCCCACTGTCTCTGAACTCATAGATTCAAACTGAAACCACAACCAGGACGATTGTTCAACTTTTGTGCCCTTGCACAGTGGAGAAAACAGTGACTTGTCTAATACTGAGTGCTGAGCAGAAGGAAAAGGAAAGAAGACAGCAAGGAGCGCTAAGCCGTGGTTTGCCAGTTGCACACCTGGAAACTCAAGCCATTGTGTGGGTTCCTAACTATGGTTAGCACAAACCAGCGTTTCACATGACACTGGAACTCAGTCATAGCTGGAACTGGAGATGCCTAGCCAGGGGGAGGATAGTTTTGAAACAAAGAAATGGGATTCATGGGACATCCTGGAAAAAATCAAGAGCCCCTGAAAAAAGTTTTGTCCACTCCAACACCCCCTTACATTGCTGGTAGCGATAAGTCTCTGGTAGGTGGATCCAGCACTGCGGTTTGTCATGAGGCCACACAGGAGGCGCACATTGGCCGACGGGATGCCTTCGTCATTGTACTGCACAGTGCCCATGAAGTTGTCAGCCAGGTTGCTAACCAGCAGTGTGTAGTCATCAGGTCCCTCCAGAGGCTCACAGGAGAGGAAATCCTTTGCTAGTCTGTCCAGCTCCCCGGCACGCAGCAGGCTGTCCACCGTGGAGAAGGCCTCAGCTACGGCCTCCAGGCACTGTAGGGGAGAAAGGAGAGTCATTTAGGGATGTGGAGGGTTTGCCGGGGAAAATGCAAGATCTGGGGGATTTGATGGGTGAAGAAGCTCTTTGTTTCCAACAAAGATGGGGGAAGGGGGTCTAATGGTCAGAGAGCCAGGACTCCTGGGTTTGCAACTGTCGATCTAGAGTGGTGTCCCTAGTGCAGTCGTTCCCAAACTATGGGCTGGGACCCACCGGTGGGTCACAACCCAGTTTGAAACGGGTCACAAAACTGGTTGGTTGACAACCTTCAGTCTCGAAAGACCATGGTATAAGCCTACAGCACCTGGTATTCCCAGGAGGTCTCCCATCCAAGTACTAACCAGGCCTGACCCTGCTTAGCTTCCGAGATCAGACCAGATCGGGCATGTGCAGGGTAACAGTTGCTGCCACCACAAAACTGACAAGGTGATCATTGACAAAGAAAACGTATTGAGCCCTATGGAAACCAAAACAGAGTCGCACATGTGTGTTTACTTGCAGTCAGGCAACTGTGCCTTGGTCCACTTCAAAGGGACAGCCAGGGGAAACACAACACCACTGGAGTGTTCAAGATCTGATGAACTCAGACCCCAACAAATGCTCAGGAAGGAAGTCCCCCCCCCCACCTGACAAGGAAAACGTATTGAGCCCTATGGAAAGCAAAGCTGAGTCACACACGTGTGCTTACTTGTGAGCGACTGTGCCTTGGCTTTTATTGAAGGTCAGGTGAAAGGGAATACAAGGCCACCAGAATGGTCCCAATCTGATGAATGTGGAGCTCAACAAATGCTCCAGAAGGTGGTTCTCCATCCCTCCCCCCCCCCCCACAGTAAGAATGATCAATACACCTGGTAAATTGAAACTTTTCATTACTCTTGTATAACTAGGTGGGTCCCGATAGAGTTTCTTTTCAAAAAAGTGGGTCCTGGTGCTAAAATGTTTGTGAACCACTGCCCTAGTGGGTTAGGAGACACCGGTTCTTGGCACAGGGAAAGAGTGCAGAGAGTCAGGACCCCTGGGTTCTGGTCCTGATTTTTGAAGTAGACCAGACACAAGGAAATTAGAGTCCTTTTGTATACTGACCTCTTTGGAACCGCCAACTACTGGGTTCCGGAGACTCGCACCAACAACCTAAAGAGCAAGGAAGGGGGAAATACATATGAAGGGGGCCTTATAACAAGCTAGTTCACTGGCCCATCTACCCCTGTATCGTCTGCATATCTTGCAAAAAGCCAGTGTGCTGGGGTGGAGTAAGGAAAGGATTTAGGATTTAATCTTCCATCCTGTGCCCTTTTCCAAATTAAAATTATGCCCCCCCCCCACTTGCAGGAAAACCATTATCAATCCCACTTGCAGCAAGGGTGGTCAACAAGAAAAGAGCACAAGGAGAAAGAGGTAAGCCCCCTCCAGTGTTGCAGGAATGGTTCAAATCTCCCACAGAACCCCCACTCCGCAAAAATGTGGAGACTGAATCTTCAGGCTTTGTGGGGAGGGGGCGGCAAATGAGGGGAGGGCACGGAAATTTATTTCACCATGCAACATTTAAAAAAAAAAGAGAGTTGCAAAATTAGAAGCAAGGAAACATCTCTCTAGGCTGAACAACTTGAAAACATTGCTCTTTTCCTTAAGAGGGGAGAAAGCTCCGCAAATCTTTTACTATCCCTGGACTAGAAGTTGGAAGGCCACTGGCAAGCCAGGAAAAACTGCTCAAGGGCCTGAATTTGGCCCATCCACTCCTGGACCGAAAGGACAGTGTGGATTCTCTGCAACGTCTCACCTGGTTGTAGCCTGTGAAATCCAGCTGGGCTTTGACTGGGGCAGAAGAAGCAACGGCAGCAAAGACCAGATGAGGAAACTGGAAAAAGGAAGTGACAAAGAGAGGAAACCAGATATTTTCCCTGTGGACCAACCCCTCCAGTAAGGGTCTCCAGTGGCTTTTTGCCTCACTTATGACCCTGCTGGTCCCTGGTTCAAGACCTCCAGGGACTTACAGTAAGAGCCCCCAGTCACTAGAGGGGCCCCCCACCTTAAGTCTGAACCAAGCTGCCAGAGAGCCTGGGTAAGAGCCTCCGAAGCAAATCCAGGTGTTGTTTGGCGTGAGGCTGTACTTCTGGGTGACATAGCGGTGGAAGGAGACGAGGTCCAACAATCTGCAAGGAAAGGAGGCAGAGAAACAGGTTTTAGACTCAACAAGAGCACAACCTGGATCAGCTAGCGGTCATCAGAAAGGGCCCTTCTCAGGATACTGCTGCCATCTGAAGCCAGGGGGGTGGCGGCAAGATGCAGGGCCTTCTCCATTGTGGCACCACGTCTCTGGAACCAATGAGCAGAAGACTTCAGGACAGCTTCCTCGTTATATGGCTTCCAGCAGAATTTGAAAACCCATATGTTTTGCTTGGCCTTTTGCACATGCCCAATCTTGTATGTTTTCGGAAGCTAAGCAGGGTCAGGCCTGGTTAGTACTTGGATGGGAGACTGCCTGGGAATACCGGGTGCTGTAGGCTTATACCATAGTCTTTCAAGACTGAAGGTTGCCAACCATCTCCCTATACTGAACACTATCTCCCAATCTTGTCTGAACTCAGAAGCTAAGCAGGGTCAGGCCTGGTTAGTACTTGGAAGGGAGACTGACTGGGAATACCGGGTGCTGTAGGCTTATACCATAGTCTTTCGAGACTGAAGGTTGCCAACCATTTTTGAAGTAAGAGGGCCCCTCTTTAACTTCTATGGCTGCTTTTACATGATTTTACAGTGATGGTTACATACTAATCTGCTCTCATATTGCTGTTATTTTTAAAAATTGTTTTAGTGGTTTTGCTTTAATGTTTTATTTTGATGCTTCTATCCTTTGTATTTTTATGTTCTGCTGTGCACTGCTTTGGGTTTCAGAAAAGCAGTATAGAAATCTTTCAAATGAATGAATGTGGTCCAAGTATGGTGGAAAGGTGGTGCTCCTCCTTTCTTTTGATGCCACTCGTGCAACCAGGTGCTCTCTCTCTCTCTCTCTCTCTCTCTCTCTGTCACAGGCACACACCAGTGTGCCCAGGCACAAGCAACTCTGCACACAGAACAAGGGTGCTGCAATACTTTCTCCCCACAACAGCTCACTTTTCACCAAGGCGCCAACTCACGCTTGCTGGCTGGACAGGAACCAGAGGTTGTGGTCCTCCAGCCCATCAGGGTTGATGCTGGCTCCATAGAAACGGTGCTCTAAGGCCACCAACAGGGCTCCGTACTTCTCAGCCATCTCCACGTGGTGCCCTGTAATCAAAAGCAGACCAAGGGGCAAATCTGTCACTCCGAAGCAAAGACGCAGATAAGAATCAAGTCCCCAGGCCTTCCAGAAATAAAGGAAGAGATCTTGTGGCTCAGCCACAACCTGGCAATGTTGCGTCATCACCCAACTGTGCTGCAAGCAGCTGTCTCTACATTTGTGTTTTGTGCATGCCGAACAAAAAAAAAACTACGTGCACACACACACACGCACGCACACACACACACATACACACCCATTCTGCATCAGCACCCATCAGTCCCAGGAGTTCTCAGATGAGAACTGAGATCAGCTCCTGGGGCTCTATGATATTGCGCTTCTGCAGGCTCTTGAACCGGTCCTTCAGGATGCTGCCTTCAGGCTGCAGAGGGGAGGAGGAAGTCAGGGAGAGACATTTGCACTGGGACCTACAGGTGTGATGCCCATGTTCTCTCTCACACGCTCACAGACACCTTGCCGCAACCACCCCCCCATTCCTCAAAGGACAGCAGATTGCAAGATGTGAAGGTCCTTGATGTATAGGAAGTGGGTTTTTTGTGTTGTTGTTTTTTTTTAGAAGTGGCTAATTTTACAAGTTTTGTGCAACTGCAGTTGTGCCTATTAATCTACAAGGGAGAACAACGTAACCTGCCTCAAGATCTAGGGACACCACAGACTAAATGACAAGCAGGGATTCAGGCTCAAGGCAGAGAGGTGAAGGTGCAGAGAAGACAAAGGGACTTCTGCTACAGGACTTAGCATCCTTTGAGCAACTGTGAGGAAACCAGGAGAGAGCGGGTGTGCGGGTGCCCCACCCCAATTCCCACAGCAGATCCAGCGAGCTTCCCCCCATCAGAAAGTGGATTCTCACAGTGTTTCTTGCAGCTACAACCCCCTCCCTGCCACACCTCCAGCTGTTTCTGTGAGTGCAACTCTTCACACAAAATCAGCTCCTCACATCCACTCGTGAAATGTTTTCCTGCTTTTGGTGGTGGGAGAAATTTGCCAGAGCGACAGGGGGGAAGTGTTAAAAGGTGGAGTGGAATGGAACAGCAGAAAGGCCTTGTATCCAAAGCTGCTGATCCACGAAGCTCCGGGGTGGTCCTCGGACCAGCCATAACTTCTGCCTGGCTTACCAATCATGTGGTTACCCAAGAGAATCCCATTTAACAGGAAGCTCTCACCAACCATCCCCCTGAGCCCTGCAGCAGGGGTGGAAATTAACAGTTGATGGGGATGGGTCTGGGATGTGAAGTGGGCACAAGCCAGAGAATTTCACCCTTGCTGCACAGTTTCCCACAGAAATCAGTAGAAAATACAGGACAAAGAAAAAGGAAGTGATTCCTTCAAAGACCTGTGGAACCCCCCGCCACAGGACAATTGGCTATTTAGTGCAACTCTGACACACTATTGTTCTCTGAGCCACCCTTGAGAAACAGTGGTGATTGGGACTGCCAATTTTAAGTGTAGAAGAGTTGGAGCATCTGTAAGGGTGCAAAGTAGTGCTTTCTGGCTACTGGACATAGGATCCAAAAGCAGGGCCTCCATGTGGAAAGACACGAGAAAGAACTGCAACAGATGCTGGAGAGTGATGGATGATGACACATCCTTCCCAGCAGGAGGAATTCAGAGGTATACTGCCCTTGAACAGAGAGGTTCTATCACAACTAAGAGCCCTCCATGACCATTCAGACTTTTATATGGTTCAGGGAAGCTGGTTCTATCTTGATTCTCTGCTGTGATCAGTAACAATGCCCCAAGGGCTGGCGGCCGTGTCAGTCCATTTCAGTAGACGCAACCAAGAACCTTGAATACCTGGCCCAAACAAACTTGAAATGGGACTCTTACAGCACAGGCTTACTCTTAAGCAAGGCTTATTCAACTCAGGCTGCAATCTTACGCACACTTTCCTGGGAGTAAGCCCCACCGAAGAGAATGGGACTTATTTATGAGTAGGTAAGCATAGGAATGCACTCTCAGTGAGTTGCTCCCATGTCAGTGTGTTTTGTATAGGATTGCAGCCTTAGTTCCTGATCTCCCCAGCCCTCAGGCTTAGCCAGCAGTACCTACCTGATAGGATGGCAAACTGCGATAAAGAACTCTCGCCCCCAATATAGAGGAAGATGGGCCCACCAGGTTGCTTCCAGTAGCCATCATGTACCCAGAATCGCTGCAGATTGCAAGGAAACAAGGAAGAGATAAGGCAGAGATAAGGAAGAGATAAGCAAGACGTATAAGGCAGACCCCCAAGCGGGACTCTACACAGTCCTTGCGGTCTTATGGAATACATACCTGTGCAGCCCCTCCCCAACACACATGGGCTTGGCCTCCCCTCTGCCCTTCCTGCCCTCTCTTACCTGATTGAGTGTTAACGGGTTCTGCCTGTTGAAATGGTCCAGGGGTTGGAGGATGGTGCCCTCGATGACAGAGTTCCATATCCGGTGGGACGGATCCTGTGCTGTCAGTTTCAGGCGACGGTACGCTTCTCGCATGGCTCGTTCCTCCTGTTGCTTCAGGACATGTTGGCGGAGCAGCCGGAAGTTTTTGCCTGGGGGTGAGGGGCACAGAAAGACCTCTGAATGGACAGCAGCCTCAGAACGCCATTCACCTCTGGTTAGAGGAGGGGAGATGCATTGGGACTAATATTGGGTCCAACCCACCACTGAGATATATTTTATTTTTTATTCTATTTCACATTTTTAGACTGTCCTTCCTCCAAGGAGCTCAGGATGGTGAACATAGTTCCTCCCCTCCTTTTGTCCTCACAACAATCCTTTGAGGTAGGTAAGGCTAAGAGAGAGAGAGAAAGTGAGTGACTGGCCCGAGGTCACCCAGGAAGCTTCATGACTGCGTAGGGATTGGAACCTGGATCTTCCAGGTCTGAGCCCGACTCCTGAACCACATAAGAACAGCCCCACTGGATCAGGCCACAGGCCCATCTAGTCCAGCTTCCTGTATCTCACAGCGGCCCACCAAATGCCCCAGGGAGCACACCAGACAACAAGAGACCTGCAAGTCCTCCTGGGAATTGTAGTTTAAGAACATAAGAACAGCCCCACTGGATCAGGCCTTAGGCCCATCTAGTCCAGCTTCCTGTATCTCACAGCGGCCCACCAAATGCCCCAGGGAGCACACCAGACAACAAGAGACCTGCAAGTCCTCCTGGGAATTGTAGTTTAAGAACATAAGAACAGCCCCACTGGATCAGGCCTTAGGCCCATCTAGTCCAGCTTCCTGTATCTCACAGCGGCCCACCAAATGCCCCAGGGAGCACACCAGATAACAAGAGACCTGCAAGTCCTCCTGGGAATTGTAGTTTAAGAACATAAGAACAGCCCCACTGGATCAGGCCATAGGCCCATCTAATCCAGCTTCCTGTATCTCACAGCAGCCCACCAAATGCCCCAGGGAGCACACCAGATATCACATCCTGGCTCTCTGAGATATCTCATCAGAGAACTGGTCTAGTGGGTTTCTTTTATGATACTCTGAATTGGAAGTCTTCAACTCTGACCTCACCTCTGACCCGAACACAAGCAAAGATCACATTCTTGGGCTGCAAAACTACATGTACATGCATTCCCCGAGGGGAAGCCCCATTTAACTCAATGGGACTTATCAATCTATGGTAAGGCCACACCTGGAGTATTGTGGCCAGTTCTGGTCGCTGCATCTCAAAAAAGACATAGTGGAAATGGAAAAGGTGCAAAAGAGAGCAACTAAGTTGATTACGGGGCTGGAGCACCTTCCTTATGAGGAAAGGCTACGGCGTTTGGGCCTCTTCAGCCTAGAAAAGAGACGCCTGAGGGGGGACATGATTGAGACATACAAAATTATGCAGGGAATGGACAGAGTGGATAGGGAGATGCTCTTTACACTCTCACATAATACCAGAACCAGGGGACATCCACTAAAATTGAGTGTTGGGCGGGTTAGAACAGACAAAAGAAAATATTTCTTTACTCAGCGTGTGGTCGGTCTGTGGAACTCCTTGCCACAGGATGTGGTGCTGGCATCTAGCCTAGACGCCTTTAAAAGGGGATTGGACAAGTTTCTGGAGGAAAAATCCATTATGGGGTACAAGCCATGATGTGTATGCGCAAGCTCCTGATTTTAGAAATGGGTTAAGTCAGAATGCCAGATGTAGGGGAGGGCACCAGGATGAGGTCTCTTGTTATCTGGTGTGCTCCCTGGGGCATTTGGTGGGCCGCTGTGAGATACAGGAAGCTGGACTAGATGGGCCTATGGCCTGATCCAGTGGGGCTGTTCTTATGTTCTTATGGACTTACCTTACTTCTGAGTACACATGCCTTGCTTGCACTGCCGGCTTCCGTCACCCACAGTGTGGGACAAACCCAACCAATCCATCTCACAGGACTATTTTTTAAGGATTGCTGATTTCTGAAGCACTCACAACACTCATTATAGCACTTCTGCATACTAATTTATTGACACTGAAAGGAGCAGTAGCATAGCTGCAGAGAGGTAAGTATTGCAGAGGGGTAAGTATTGCAGGGGCTGCAGAGTATTGCAGGGGCCGTAAGTATTGCAGGGGCCGCAGAGTATTGCAGGGGTTGCAGAGTATTGCAGGGGCTGCAATGCACTGTGTAAGCCAGCCCCTCCCACTCGCTTTCGAAGCCGTTCTGGGCATTCTCATTTGTTGACAAATTAGTGTTTCTTGAGTAAAGGGGACTCAGCGCAACTGAGTTTTGGCATGCCTTCTTCTGCTGGATGTTGCTTCTTGGAAGCAAGAAGCCGTGTCGATGACGCCGTTGCGCGCAACAGAAAGCCAGAGAAGCAAAACCCGCTTCTTGTTTGTCAGCTACTTTCAGTTCTCCAAAGGCAACTTTAACCTCAAGCAAAGCTGGGTCAGTCTGTAAGTTGTAGGAAGAAGTTTCAGAGAGGCATGGCTTTCCATGATGTCTGCGCACTTTTCTTGGGTGCCCCGATGATCAAAACAGGTTTGAGTGGTGGTTTGTGAAGTGTGCAGAGGAGGGGAGCTCTAGCAAAGATAGTTAGCTGTGAGCTAAATGGAGCATCCCCATGCAGAGGCAGTCTACCTCTGAAGATCAGTGGCTGAGGACACATGCAGCAGGGGTAAGTGTGGTGCATGCCCAGCTTGTGAGCTGCTCAGAAGGCTGGAGTGTCTGGGAACAAAAGGCTTAATAGAGGAGAACATAACCTACGAACAGTCGTCCCCTCCCATCCCCCCCCTGCTAGATCAGGCCAAAGGGGGCCCATCTAGTCCAGCTTCCTGGATCTCACAGTGGCCCACCAGATGCCTCAGGGAACACACAAGACCACATGTGACTTGTATCCTGGTGCCCTCCCTTGCAGCTGGCATTCAAAGGTAGCCTACTTCCAAAACCAGGGCATTGTACATACCCATTGTGGCTTGTAACCTTTTGATTGAATTTTGCTCCATAAAATTGACCTGAAACTGACCAACTTTCCTTGGTATCTGAACTAAACATAAGAACATCAGAAGAGCCCTGTTGGATCAGGCCAATGGCCCATCTAGTTCAGCTTCCTGTATCTGACAGCAGCCCACCAGATGCCTCCAAGAGCACACAAGACCTGCAACCTGCTGCCCTCCCTTGCAGCCTGCTTCTAAAACCAGGAGGTGGCATAAGAACATAAGAACAGCCCCACTGGATCAGCCATAGGCCCATCTAGTCCAGCTTCCTGGATCTCACAGCAGCCCACCAAATGCCCCAGGGAGCACACCAGATACCAAGAGACCTGCAAGGCTTCCTGGGAATTGTAGTTAAGAACATAGCCCCACTGGATCAGGCCATAGGCCCATCTAGTCCAGCTTCCTGTATCTCACAGTGGCCCACCAAATGCCCCAGGGAGCACACCAGATAGCAAGAGACCTCATCCTGGTGCCCTCCCTTGCATCTGGCATTCTGACATAACCCATTTCTAAAATCAGGAGGTTGCGCATACACATCATGGCTTGTACCCCATAATGGATTTTTCCTCCAGAAACTTGTCCAATCCCCTTTTAAAGGCATCTAGGCTAGACGCCATTGCCACATCCTGTGGCAAGGAGTTCCACAGACCAACCACACGCTGAGTAAAGAAATATTTTCTTTTGTCTGTTCTAACTCTCCCAACACTCAATTTTAGTGGATGTCCCCTGGTTCTGGTGTTATGTGAGAGTGTAAAGAGCATCTCCCTGTCCACTCTGTCCTTCCCCTGCATAATTTTGTATGTCTCAATCATGTCCCCCCTCAGGCGTCTCTTTTCTAGGCTGAAGAGGCCCAAACGCCGTAGCCTTTCCTCATAAGGAAGGTGCCCCAGCCCCGTAATCATCTTAGTCGCTCTCTTTTGCCCGTTTTCCATTTCCACTATGTCTTTTTTGAGCACACACCCACCACGGCTTGCAACCTATAATTAACTTTTTCTTTTCCCAAAAATCTGTCCAATCCCCTTTTAAAGGCATCTAGGCCAGATGACACCCACCACATCTTGTGGCAGGGAGTTCCACAGGTTAATGGCATGCTCAATAAATGTTTCCTTTCCGGTCCTTGGTCTGATCTAAAGAGGAAGCAGAAACTGGCCACCCTCGGAGCTGAAGAGAGAAGGCCCCGTCCTCAGTGGCTTCCCAGACTGTTTGCAAGGCAAATGCCAGGATCCAGGAGGGTGAGTGCAAGAAAAGGTGGGGTTCAGGGGAGACTCACCTGCCTCAGCCCAAGACAGCAGCAGAATGAAGAAGATCCCCAAGGATGAGCGGGCAAAGGGGGAGCCCATCCTGCACCCTGGACCAAAAGAGCAGGCGGAAGTCTGGCAGCCAGCTGAGCTCCCCTGCCTGCACAGCTGCCTGGCAGGAAACCGAAATGGAAAGAAATCTCAAAGATTAGCCCAAAACTACCTCCCAGGCTCATGTGACCTGCTCCCCTCCCACCCCTTGACTCTGCCCGGCCCCTCCCGCCTGTGTCTTGCAAAGGATGTCAAGGGAGGGGCTTGGACCAGGGTTCAAAAGTCTTCATTGCAACAGCAAACGGGTTAATTTTTCCCCCAGTCTTGCTCCAGGGACTTTATCACTAGGCTAACAAACTAGGAGGTACTTCCTTTTCCAGTTATCTCCTGGCAAGAAAAAAAAAAAAGTTGCCCTGCTAGATTTCTGCGTGCAAGCTGCTGGGAAAAATGCAGAGGAACAGGGGCAATGGGAAAAAGTTGGCAACCATGGACAAGTCAGGGACGTGTGGTGGGTGGGGAGGCAGGTGAGGCAGTGCCTTCCCACCGGAGTCCTTCGAAAAGCGCTGCTGCCGTGGGAGGCTGTGGGTCGCGAGTGCTTTTCAAAGGACTCCAGGGGGGAGGCAGTGCCTCTCCTGCCTCCCCACCCACTGCATGTCCCTGCAAGGGCTGGAACTGCAGCTTTAAGCCACTTCTGCCCAACATTGCATAAATGCAACAGGGACCAAATGTGTACACCTGTGGGCCAGGCAAAAATAAGGCAGTGCATCAGAGAGGGCATGGCAAGGTGAGAGGAGTAGCCAATGCCAACATACCTTCTGCACACCTCTTCTGCACACCTAGAGGCACCTGTGGCTTCTGGGATGTGGTCACGATGTCAGACCACATGTGATTTTTGGCCAGCTGGCTTGAGCACAGGGTAGGTTGACCAGGCCTCCAAGATTAGCCTGGAGTCTCCAGGAATCCGCATAATAAATCTCCAAGGGACAAACCAACCTTGGAGATTGAAACTTGTCCTTGGGGCTAATCAGGCAGTGTTGGCAACCCTATTGTCCCAACAAGGTTTGCTGCCGTGATGATCTCAACAAGGAGATTAGATAAAAATTCATGGAGGAGAGAGTCAGTGAAAGTGATCGGCTACAGTAGTAGCTCTCGGACCTCCATGTTCAGAGGCAGCGTACCTTAGAATGCCCACAGCCCGCAGGGGAAATGGCCCTTCTCCCATCAAGCTCGGCTTTTGAGCTCCCAGAATCTTTTGACTGGCTTCTGCTTTGAACTGGGTGCTAGACTAGATGGGCCCTCAGTCTGTACTGTCAGGGTGGTCTTGTGCTTTTGGAGTTACTGTTTTTGTGGTAGAGAGCGAAAGTAGAAATGGAGGACTGGTCAGGATGGCTTTCAAGGTCCTAGAGAAGCCTGCCAGCAAGGAGTTGAACCAAGCCTCCGGACAAGTCTGCCCTTCTCATGAGGCCAACGTGGTTGGCCCTCCTGCAGGCACCATCACGTTGGACATAAATTGGAAGTGACAACCAGTGAAATGGCCTTTTCTGTTGTGGCACCCAGCCTGTGGAACTCTCTCCCTCTTGAAGCCAGAACTGCCTCTTTTCTGCTGGCCTTCCTTAGGAGAATTAAAGCTCTTTTTTTTCTGTAAAGCTGAATTGGGGTAATTGAGATTGATGAATTTGCTTTAGTTTCTGGCTCTGTGCTCTTTTGAAGTTTCTTTGATTTGCTTGTGCATCTTCTGTTTGTATTTGTTGCATTATTATTTTTTGTTTGTTTACATTTTTAAAAACTTATTCTGTGAGCCGCTCTGTGCTTCCTGATAGGCTGAGAAAGATGGGCTACTAATATTTTGAAATATAATAAACCCAAGCATAAAAACCTCTTGAATCTGAAACAGAGAGAGAATGGTTCCCAGTTCAAAGGATGCAATCCTATACTGTATAGTGTATACACTTTCCTAGGAGTAGGCCGAATTGGAAACCATGGGACTTACTTCTGAGAAGCCATGCATAGGATTACGCCTTTACTGGGTTCCGTAATTGGGCTCTGACTATAGCTTTCAAGTTGTTGTTTTGTGGTATGTGTTTTATTGGTGAAAGCACTTTAAAAACATTCAGAAATAGTTTTGTTTTTTTAATTTTCTGAATTAGTTGTTCATTCGTTTTATAGTTGTTGTTGCATTCATTTTATAGATGAAGAGCAATGGAACTTGATATTATTAGGGTCCCTTTTAGGGAGAAGGGCGGGATACAAATAAAGTTTATTTATTTATTATTATTATTATTATTATTATTATTATTATTATTATTATTATTATTAATAATAATAATAATAATAATAATAATAAGTGTGAAATACATCTGATCCAGTTGCCAAATCACTTTTGAATGTTAGCACCTAAACTTGAAGTGACCCAGAGGGTTTAAAAACGTACTAATGAAGCTGAATCAGTCTGGAATTTAAATGGCTAGTAGTTGGCTACTACCTGGTGTGGATGACAAAAGCACAGTTGCCATATAGAGCAGGGGTCTCCAAACCCCGGCCCGGGGCCAAATGTGGCCCGCAGAGAGCCTCTATCTGGCCCGCGGCCAGCTTCTGATCTCCTGAGAGCCTCTGGCCCGGTTGGCCAAACACAACCAGAGTTGTGCTTGTAGGGTGGGGGAATGGAGGTCCATTTAAGTGTATGCTTTATTTCTTGGGCTGTGTTGGTGCTTGGAGAAATCCTGGACATTTGAGCTCATTCATTCATTTATCTAAGTTCCATTTACATAAGAACATAAGAACAGCCCCACTGGATCAGGCCATAGGCCCATCTAGTCCAAGCTTCCTGTATCTCACAGCGGCCCACCAAATGCCCCAGGGAGCACACCAGATCACAAGAGACCTCATCCTGGTGCCCTCCCTTGCATCTGGCATTCTGACACAGCCCATTTCTAAAATCAGGAGGTTGTGCATACACATCATGGTTTGTAACCCGTAATGGATTTTTCCTCCAGAAACTTGTCCAATCCCCTTTTAAAGGCGTCCAGGCCAGACGCCATCACCACATCCTGTGGCAAGGAGTTCCACAGACCAACCACACGCTGAGTAAAGAAATATTTTCTTTTACATACGAACATAAGAACAGCCCCACTGGATCAGGCCATAGGCCCATCTAGTCCATTTCTAATGTATTTATTTAAATTTTATATTTAATTTTTTTTTCCTCTCTGGCCCTCGACACTGTGCCAAATATTTGATGCAGCCCTTTGACCGGAAAGTTTAGAGACCCCTGAGCATGAATGAACCATTAGTATGCTTAGTGTATCTGCACCTTCAAGTGTTCCCAACAGAAGGTGGCGCCACAGTCATGCCAAAGCCTTGTACTCATCCCCATCACTCCCTCCCGGATCATGGATATGATGCTCTCTTCCATTCTGCTTGTTCACATCTATTCTAGTGCAATGTCCAATAATAGGTAGAGCAGCCTGGGAAGGCATGGCCAAGTTGCACCGCTGTTAAAAAGCACAGGAGCCCTGCTGAGGCAAGAGGCAACAACCATCCCAGAAATTTCTTTTTTTTTTTTTTAATTGGCCTTGCCTTTAACATCCACCTGACTTGCAGAACCGGAGGGGTGAAGCTTCTTTGGGAATAAATAGAAGTTTAAAATGGGCAAGTTATCATTCCAGTCCATTTCTGAATGGTAAAACTGCTGCTAAAGGCAGAGGAGCAGGCCACGTACAAGAAATTGGCAAGCTATCTCAAGGAAAGGGCAAAGGTCGGGCTCGTGGGACCTCACTGGTTTCTTACTAGAAGTTGACAGTCTACCAACAGGAGCTGGGTTTGCAACGGTGGGTGAGCAACTCAGGATCTCCATCGGTCTGTTAAATCCTGCGTTTCTGCAGGAAGTGGAGGAAGTGCTGCCCGATTTATAAATGCCAAGGGATATGGCTATAGTGGTGATTGGGCAGCAGTGCTCCCCCCCCCCCAAGCCTGATCTGCCTTGTCAGGTTTGAAGCTCCGCAGGTGGGTCCTGACCCACAGTTTGGGAACCGCTGTACTACAGAGCATGGAGCACGAATATATGTGTTGAAAGCATAGGAAAGGTGCTTCTTCGTTCCTCCTCCTTCCAAACTCCTCTGCACTCATGCACCAATATACGGGACTAGATAATTGATTGCTTCAAACGGAAGCAGTCAATTTCTTTCACGGGGTAAGAGAACCCACTGTGGGTTTGGGATCCTGTGAGGTCGCTCCTGCTGCTAGGCCTGGCTGAAGCCTGCACTGCCCCTATGCTGCTGAGCAGAACGACATTTAAACCGAGCTTAGCCTTGTTTCCCCTCATCTGCCCCCCCCCGGCCCTCCCCCCCACCTCCATCTTTCTCCTTTCGGTCTCCTCCCCGGCACCCAGAGGGACAGACGGTGGAGTTGCCGCTGCGTTCCTCCTGGCTTCACCTTTACAAGGTCTCCTCCGAGGGCAACTCCTCCACCCATCTGTCTCCGGGGGATCAAGGCAGATTAACATCCAATCTGCCTGTCTACTTTTCTGCTCTAAAACCTGCTGACAGGTTTGCAGATTAAATTTGCTGACCCCTACCCCCTACCCCCGGCTTCCATCTTCCTTCCAATCCATCCTTCCACAGCAAGCCGGTGCCTCCTTCCTGGTCTCTCTTCTGCCACATCCTCCTTGAACAAGGGAACAAAGAAAAACTAAGCAGAACATATGGGACACAGTGCCTCTGAGCATGTACAGGTTGCCTTTCTTTTGTGAAGGGAACAGGCTTGTGTTTTTCCAGAAGTGGGCCTCTGAGCATATGCAAAGTGAAAGCCCTGAGTGGCACCGATTAAAATAGGAACTGAGCACATACTGCTGGGTGTTTAACTCAAAAAGCACCTGTTCCTACCCCCCCCCCCCCGCTTCTTTCTGAAAACTGTTCAGCAGGGCAAAATCCCAGTCAGTTGGCAACCCTCATGTCCATGCTAAATGTCTGCATGCTGGGCTGCTGCATAGGGACATGAAGCAGGACATTTTTTTTTAAAACGTTGGCAACGCTAGTCCATACATTTTGTAATAATTGTGACTCCGGTTAGGAATTATTGTGTTCCAGTGTGGTTGTGTTGAGGGAAGCAGTTCTGGGGAAGACACAAGTCAGGAAAAGATGCCCGTAGTGACTGCCATTTTGAGTCTTGTAAAGATTTCAGAGCGTCCAATGCTCTTTGGTTACGTGCCCCAGTTGGCAGCTGCCTGTTTTACAGAGAAGTGGTCTTGCAGTCCATGGAGAGGCTTCTTGAGCCCCCACACTTCTCTGGAAGGTGCCTTGATTTTTTTTTGCAGAGTCGACCTATAGCATCACGAAAACGTTGTAACTGGGATGTTTTGGTAGAGGAAGAAAAAAAAATCCATTTCCTCTAACCATCACATCTGCCCTAGAAGAACATTTCAAATCCATTAGGGCCATAATCCTCGTGGTGATGTAAGTGCGCACGTGACTGGCCTTCAGCGCTTCCCGGAAAGAATGAGCTGCTGGGGCTCAGCAGCTTCTAGCAGGATTTAATCAGCCAGTGACTGGGAAAGAGATGTGGAAGGCTGCACTCTTTGAAACAGGGACACGAGGTGGGTGGGGAGGCAGCGGAAGCAGAGCCTCCTCATCAGAGTCCTTTGAAAAGCGCCACCACGCTTTGAGCACATGGGTTGCGGGTGCTTGGGCGTCTCACGTGGTGGTGGCTGCCTCACCTCCCTCCCCACCCACCGCGCGTCCCTGGTTTCAAAATGGTTCTTCTTTTGCCCACCTGTAGCAGAATTATGAAGTGTTTCACAAAAAGTGGGGGGGGGGAGGCTTTTGTCAGGGTGCAGAAGTATGCTGGTTCGGGACCATTTTCTGACTGTACCCATTTCGGAAGTGCAAAAACTCGGGCCAGCAGAGCCTTCGGAGCTGCGGGGCCCAAATGGAAACCTGTTTTGCGAGGCCCCAGGTTCCCAGCCAAGGTCTCGTCTGATCTCGGAAGCTAAGCAGGGTCAGGCCTGGTCAGTACTTGGATGGGAGACCGCCTGGGAACACCGGGTGCTGTAGGCTTATACCATAGTCTTTCGAGACTGAAGCTTGCCAACCAACCATCTGAAGAATCTTAAGAGTGACAAATAAAATTTATTGTAGACTTTCTATCTCTGCGGTAGAATGGAAAGCCATCCAAATGTGTGCTGAAAAAAGTGCACGTGAGTGAATGGACCAAATGGATCTAAGCCCATTTTAATATATCAAACAATGGCAGACATGTCAGCCTACAAGTAAAGCAATAAAGCGTGTAGATTACCTTTGAAAAACAGTTACAAAACCCACTTGTTTCAGTGGCGGTGAAATGGTGTAGGGTGCAATCCTAACCCCTTACGTCAGTGCTTTCCAGCACTGGCATAGCAGTGCCAATGGGACATGTGCCGCATCCTGTAGTTGGGTGTCACTCACGGAGGCCTCCTCAAAGTCAGGGAATGTTTGTTTCCTTACCTCAGAGCTGCATTGCCCTCATGTCAGTGCTGGAAAGCACTGGAAAGCAGTGCAGGAAAGCACTGACATAAGAGGTTAAGATTGCGCCTGTAGTCAAATATTTATTTTATTTTACTTTTTTACCCTAGTGCAAGGCCTCTTCAGGTTCAGGCACCGACTGGGAGCAGTTGGTCCAATGGGCTTAAAGCCAGCCCTGAAGACCAGACTGGGTAAACTGGTAGAATTGGCAAGAAGCAGCACAGGAGACAAGACACACAGACAAAGATTCTTCTCTGATTCTCCGCTGCAGATGTTAACTCTGTTCATGTGAGCATAATTACTAGCATTCATGGGAAGTCACTATGGCCATGGTTTCCTAACTGTGTGCTGCGGTGCAAACCCTCAGGGGCACCACACGATGTCCTTTGCGGCCTCTTCTCTCATGGGTGCCGCCATCTTGGCTGGGCCAAGATGGCACTCTTCTTGTGAGATCTTGCGCTATAGAAGGGCACGGTAAACGTGCAAAGCTTGGGAACCGCTGCACTATGGGGATTAGCCAGTTGCAGTAACATCTGTGCTGTCTCGTAGACTGTAAGCTCTTTGGGGCAGAGCTATGTCATTTTCAGTGATGTTACTGTGTACAGTACTCTGTGTGCCAACAGAACAGTAGAAATGACAGGTCATTGTTGTAACAAAACTCATTCACAGAGCTTTTTCCGGTGGCAGGTGATGCGGAGCCAAGGTTGGACATGAACTACAAATTGCACCTGTCCGCATTTGCTGAAGGAGCACCCAGGTCGGAGTGCCACTGGGTCTGCCCATCCCTCCTTGTCATTGCCACCTCCCACCTGCGCATGGGCTCAGTTCTCTTTAATTAAAGGTTAGCCAGGGGGATGTGGCTGGCAGCGCCACCCTGGGCAGCTGTCACTGGGCATTCAAGAACCAATTTGTCATCCTTAGCGGGTTCCCTAATCCTCTCTAATTCAGTTACCAATCTGTGCAGTGGGGAGGGGGGAGCAGGAGCCTTAAGAGGATTGGGGCATTTGCTAAATTAGATAAGTAAAAATAACAAATGGCGGGCAGCGTGTGTGCATGTGTTGTTGGGGTTGGTTGCTGAGTCCAGGCAACAGGAAATCTGCCTTTGAAGCCGAGACTCGGCACTGAAGGAGAAGAGATACATGCCTCAGATGTCAGATCTTTGCCAAGGACAGGAGGTAGGCAGTTGTTTTAAAGAGAACTGAAAATGGGGTGAGACAGGTTTTGCTTCCCAAGGATGGGCAAACTTAGGACATCATCGTCTGGCATTGGACCCCTAAATTAACCATCCCACTCAGTAGAAGACACAACAGAGTGCACATTGCCAAGGTCCCCCCAACACCTGGAGACATTCCTGTGCACACTTGGACTGAAAAGAGATTGCAGTCATCTCTGGTCCAACAAGCTCAGCCAGCTGCTACAGCAGAGGCAACAGTGGGAGACATCTCCACATCACAAGCCTCTCTTCTGTTTTCAAACTTCCTTCAACTTTCAGAGGTGAGAAAACCATCTCCAGTCTCAGATTTTGCATTAAAATAATGGTCTCCAAGTAATGTGCTGGCACTGGGAAACTGGTTTCTGTGCACCACTGATGAACATATCCTCTGACTCTGTTATCTGCCATTTATGGGACACGATGAAGGGAATCCTTTGGTGGTTTTGCTCAATATAACTCAAAACAGCCCCTGAAAGATTATGGTCTGGTTACCAATCCAACGTGGAGCTTCCTTAGTTGGGAGAATGTTGCCCCCAAATCATGAGATTGGTTTCCCTTTAACTTTCTGTGAACTTTAAAGTTTACAATTTTAAAGTCTAAAATTGTAAGCTGCCTTGGGCATCTGGTCTGGCAGAGGAAAAGGGGAGTGGGTAGAAATCTTTTAAATAAATAAATAATAATAAACTTTTCGCCGAATAAGAAATTCCTGCTCTTGGATAAACAGTCAATAAATATAGATATGTGAGATATAATCTATACTGACTTCATTTTACAGTATGCCCCTTCCCCAAAAAGGGGCAATCGCATTAGACGTGAACACAGAGCTATTAACTGATGCATTTAACAAATCCAATTAAACAGCCAAACACATACTGCAATAGATATTTTTAAAAACAGCCTACTTAAGTTTTTGGAATGTTCTCATCCCAGAATTCACATGCTGTATTTACCACCAGCAGAAATGGATGTCACAACGCTTTGTGAGCGACTCTTGTTGAAAAGTGGTCTATAGGTATTAGAAAATAATAATACTTTTGTTCCAAGTCAGTAGGCAACCTGATTCTCCCTCCTTGATCCACCATCCCAGTCCCCCCACATGCATCCTGTTTCGGTTCCTTCAAGCTCTGAACCTGACCTTCCATACCATCCAACAGACATGAGGAATTCCCATGTACTACTCACCCAAGAAATGGTACTCCTGACCTTAATTTTTGCAAAAGCAATTTTCTAATTAGATGAACTTAACAAGAAAAGAAGCACACAGAGCCACTCCTGCTTTTCACCTATTTTTTGTTTTTTTACTTTTTAATATTTTTCTCTTTTTTTTTTTAAGACCACCAACAATTTTTGTAACTGTACAGACTAAGACAATAATAAATAAACCATCAAAAAAAATGCATGGAACTTTTTATCTATAGCAATGGAATGTATTTCTTTTCCCAAAAAAATTATTTTTACAACTAGGAAAACTAGATTAAGAAATCTCTAACAGTGTTTTACAAAATAAGACTTTAAAAAAAATTTTTTTTTAAGCCAGTTCTTTAATGCATAGGGGAGAAAGTAATTGCATTCCTTACAAATATTTATCAAACGCTGTTTCCACTCTTCTGATAAAAATCCTGATTCAAACGAAACCATGTTAGATCTCTTTCCCCACCCCACACACCTCCCCTGATCAAAATATCCTATTTCATTTTGTACACAATGCAAAAAAGTTTAGCAACAAAAAGGAATTTCGGTGCCGTTCAGATTGCGGAGAGATCAATTAAAAATCCAGAGGTAACGAACCAAAAAAAAAAATTGGTTTTCACATTCTTTGTGAATCTGAAAAAGAAAATGACTTATGAATAATCTCCCAGCCTGGACTATATACACAGACAAATTTGAGTCAGCTTGGCCAGATATGGTTGCCAACCAATCAGAAAAATATGGTGCAAGCCTGATCCTGTGCTTTTAACAGCAGCTTTCTCTACAGCAGTGGATCTCAAACCTTTTGGCACCAGGACCCACTTTTTAGAATGACAAACTGATGGGACCCACTGGAAGTGATGTCATGGCCGGAAGTGACATCATCAAGCAGGAAAAGTTTTAACACCCCGTACCATAAAATCAGATCAAATCAGTTGAGTGAATTAAAAGTTTACAATAAGGATGTTTAAAAATGTATTTAAAATAAAGAAACCTCCTAACCCTTCTAACTGGGTAAGAGGCACTTTTTCAAGTGGGTGCTCCTCTTTTATTTAGCAGGGGGAGAGTAACTGGCCCTCCTCAACCCAGCAGTGTCTTTTCTAGTGGCTAGTGTTCTTTTGCATCTTTTTAGATTGTGAGCCCTTTTGGGAAAGGGAGCCGTTAATTATTTCATTTTCCTCTGTAAACCTCCGTAAACCTATAAATACTGTTCATAATATTAATAATAACCCTCCCAAACAGTTTCTGATCTGTTAAAAAAAAAAAATTCCCAAACATTCCAAAGGCTGCAATCCAATCCACACTTACCCAGGAGTAAGCCCCATTGCCTATCATTGTTAAAAGGGTATACATAGTAGTCTGTTAAAAGTACAGATCTGTAACAGTTCCCCAAAACCAGTGAAATACCATGGTAGCATCAAGTCTAATATATTAAAAATAAAATACACAGTAAATGATTGGGAACCTGCCTGAAATTGGCTTGTGATCTACCTAGTGGGTCCCAACTCACCGTTTGAGAAACACTGCTCTACAGCAGGAGTCTCTAAACTTTTCGGCTGAAGGGCCACATCAAACATCTGGCACTGTGTCAAGGGCCGGAAAAAAAATTAAATATAAAATTTAAATAAATAACTTTAGAGATGGAACTTAGATGAAAGAATAAACGAATGGGCTCAAATGTCCAGGACTTCTCCAAGCATAAACACAGCCCAAAAAAAATAAAGCACACACTTAAATGGACCGCCATTCTTCCTCTGCACAAGCACACCTCTGGTTGTGTTTGGTCAGCTGGGCCAGAGGCTCTCAGGGGATCAGAGGCTGGCCACGGGATGGATTGAGGCTTGCTGCGGGCCGCATCCACCCCCGGGCCGGGGTTTGGAGACCCCTGCTCTGCGGTAATGAGCACATGAAGTTTAAGGTGAACACGATCACCTGCTAAGGTGTTTCCATATACCTGAAACACAGAAGTTGGAAATGTGCAATGCTGGTAGGAAAGCGAATCATTTTTGCAGTACTGTCCAGGGTGCTGACGTGTGGATCCTTAGCTAGATCAGGGGTGTCCAAAGTTTTTGGCAGGAGGGCCACATCATCTCTCTGACACTGTGTCGGGGGCCGGGGGGGGGAAGAATTAATTTACATTTAAAATTTGAATTTACATAAGTTTACATAAATGAATATATTAAAGATGAACTTATATGAATGAATGAAGGGCTTGCAATAGCTCACGGCCTATAAAAGGCCTTGTACAAAGCAAGGCTGGCCTTTCCTTTGCTGCCGCTGCTGCATCACAGACATGAAACAGCAAGCAGTGGAGGAAGCCCTCATCCCACAGCTCATGTGAGAGGTCAAACAGTTGCCCTCACGCTAAGAGCAGTTGCGTCGGGCCAGTGTGGGCTCCAACACATCTCCAGAGGGCCAGAGGCTCATTGGAGACTGGAAACTCCCTGAGGGCCACAATGAGAGTCCTCGAGGGCCGCAAGTGGCCCCAGGGCCGGGGTTTGGGCACCCCAGATCTAGATCATAGTCAGAAGCTAACCTCACCCAAGAAAATAAATAAAAAAAATTATGGTTTTACTGAGCACATAAATTCATGTGGTGGGACAAGGCTGGCTTCCCACCCCATGATGTTCCCTTCTCTGTTTGGACAGAGAAGCAATTTCAGTGCTTGCCACGGGCGCCATTTTCCCTAGATACGCCACAGCTACTAGGAAGAGCTTCTATGCCAACCTCACTGAAATGAATGGTTCTGCACAGTGCCTATTCAGCATCAGTGGGGTCTGTATAAAAGACTTGCCAGTGGACTGGATCATGGTCCAGATTTGTGTTTCTCTTGATCATGGCACTCCCACCATGCCTAAGACAGCTGCCTCCTGGATGTGTTTGGGCACAAGAAACCGCTGTCGTACCTTTGGGTTTATCATATCAGGGTTTCAGGAAGGATTTTTCTCTGCCCTACCTGCAGATGCTGTGCCCAGGGCCAGAAACCTTCTGAATGCAAAACATGTGCTCTGCCACTGAGCTACACAGCCTCCTTTGATCTGGACAGGTACCTGCTGGAGATGATCTAGGACAGAGATGTCAAACCTGTTTCGTACAGAGGGCTGAAGTTAGCACTGTGGTGCTTGCTGGGGGCCCGGAGTGACATCGCTAAGCAGAAAATGACATCATTAAGCAGATGACAGCCAGAAATAAGTACCTGGTTCTCACACAGAAACGCACCAGCTGTAAATGACAGAAGAGAAAATGTGCAAATCTTGTGCCTATTTTCAAGATATGAGAGAGTTCAATTAACACGCTTGGAGAACCCAATTATAATGGGGGTGGATATATTGCTTCTGGGGACTGCATTCGGCCTGCGGGGCTTTTGTCTGACCTCCCTGCTGACGGAAAATTTCCTGCTACAGGCAGAGGGTTGGACTAGATGACTTGTGGGTCACTTCCAACTCTGTGATTCTATGATCTTCAGGCAGGAGCAGGGCTGGTGTTGGGGCAGCATCAGGGGGAACCTTTAGGGAAACAAGCACCTCCCAGAGCCCCTGAAATGGCTTCTGGTTGATGGCATCTTTCTTGTTCCTACCTGCCCTGGCCAGCTTCTTCACCCAATTTCCCCTGTTCTGCTCACTTGGTTTTGGCACAGCCCACAGGCAGGGGGGGAAAGAACACAAAGAGGTGCTCTTGCTCACACCCACTCCCTCTCGCCCCCAGTTCCTCTCTCCCACCCAGTCAAGACACACATTGGGAAGGGGCAAGGAAAAGCATGCCCCTCCCTCAACAATGAGTCATCTTTCCCAGGAGGAAAGGGGCTCGCTTCACAGGTTGAGAACCACTTAGGGCACCACCCTAACCAGGCCTACTCAGAAGTAAGTCCTATTTTGCTCAATGGGGCTAACCAGGTCTACTCAGAAGTAAGTCCTATTTTGTTCAGTGGGGCTTACTCTCAGGAAAGTGTGGTTGGGACTGCAGCCCCAGTGGCCTCACTAGGGTTTTCGTTGCCTGGTGCAGAAGGCCAGTGGGTCACCCCCAAGATGGACTTCCTTCCATGCAGTGGGTGTGGCAACACCCTGGGCAGTGGGCGTGGCAACGCATCATCGCCCTGCCCAGCTGGTTTTTGGGCTATAACTTTTGATAAAATAGAGATTTCAACGCGGTTTGTTTCAGTGCATTCTGCATGAAATCACACATCGAATGATATATAACATGATGGTATCGTTCTTAAAAACTGGTTTGAACCATTTTGGCCAGTAGTGGTGTCACCCGGTGTGGCCCGCACCCCCCACACCCTCCGCTCGTAGTGCCACTGGAACCACTGCTCTGGTCCACAGCAGGGTCATTTCTTTTTGATCAAATTTGCTTTGTGCTCAAAAACTCAAACACAAGCTGTCATCTGGAAAGATAAACAACAAAGAACTGACCGACTGGTTAATTGATCCTTGCTACCATCTCTGAAAACCTAGGAAATGTTTGGTGTTAGATATAATTTTACACACACACACACACACACACACAGAGAGAGAGAGAGAGAGACACACACAGAGAGAGAGAGAGAGAGAGAGAGAGAGGGAGGGAGGGAGGGAGAGAGAGAGAGAGAGAGACACAGAGAGAGAGGGAGAGAGGGAGAGAGTGCAAGCAACGTGGCTTCTGAGACAAAACTCTGCTGAAAGTGTCCTTCATAGTGGCTGGAGAACTTGCATCTCTCAGGAGCCTGAAGAAGCTCAAGTAAGCGCTGAATTAAAAGCCTGGGACTTGACTGATTTGGATATTTCAGCCCTGGAGACGCGAAGGTGCTGTGAGCTTTCGGTCACCCAGTCCAGACCAAGCAACGGAAGGACTATGTCTGAGGTCTGAGCCGATGAAGCGAAGGCTGAACATGAGTTCCTGACTTCTGCATGGATCCTCCCTCTCGACCTGTCACCAGGCAAAGGCTTTGCAAAAACCCTAAGTGGTTTGCAAGCTGGTCCGGGAAAGAAAAGCCCACCAGGCACCGCTGAAGAGGGCAGCCGCCCGTAACAAGGACCTCTCCTCTTTGGAAAGCAGTCTGGAAGATCAAAGAGAGGACAAGAGAAGTGGGGGAGGAGGGCTTGTGCAGAGTGCAGAGAAGAGGACGTGGTCCCAAGATGCTACGCAAGAGAGGGGAGCTTCCTAGAGACGGCAGGGCGCTTGCTGCCTTTCACAAGACCTGGAATTTCCAGGAGCTCTGGTCTTTGTAATCCAAGCAGTCGGTGGCATTGAAGTTGAGCTTCCAGGAGGCGGCTTGGTCCTTGTAGTCCAAGCAATCCACTGAGCCAAAGCCCAGCCCTGCTGTGCCGTAGCCCTGGCTGGAGAGGGAGGCTGGCGACTGGCTGAGGTGGCTGCCCATGGTCGGGGTGGCAATGGGGCTCAGGGCAGCTCCAGGTGCAGACAGCTGTGGGTGCATCGGGGACAGGTAGGAGCTGCAGTCAAGGCCGCTGAAGTAGGAGGTAGATCCTGCGTAGGTCTGGGTGTAGCCAGGGGCCTGGGTGTAAGTCATGGGGTAGGCGGTGGACCTCTGCATGCAGGGAGTGGTGGAAGAAGAAAGGGGGTCTGGGATGGGGGATATGGAGGCCGGGCTCCAGATGGAGACGGTGGCGCTGGCACTGGAGCTGGGTGTGACCGATGTGCCAGCAGGCGGAGGGCTGTATTGCCCATTGGTGCTGGTCTCCGAGCTGGTTTCCCGGGCGGGAGAGGTCTTCTTCTTGGCTGGGCGTGCCTTGGCCTGGCCGCTGCTTTGCTGCTGCTGCTGACGGCATTTGGCTCTGCGGTTCTTGAACCAAACCTGCAAGGAGAGAGAAGCAAAGAAACTGCTGGTGAAGCCTGCGCAGAACCAAAAGCAAGGGCCGCGTTTCCAGGGCCAGGCTGCCATTTTAATGGAAGAGCATTCAGGGGACAGACCTATCCAGTGGTGGTCAGATGGTTCACAACTGCAAGGACGAATACCCCTAAACCTAATTCCCCCTGAAATTCTGGAGGGGCAATGCTTTTACTGCTGCCTGCTGGTGGAGTCTTGTGAGCTGCCGTGTTTGTAGCCGCCATTTTGTTTCCAAAACACTGGTGCAGAGTCATGAGGATGCGGAGATGGCGCCTGGCTTAGATGCCTTTAGAGGGGGACTGGACAGATTGATGGAGGGAAAGTCCATCACAGGTTACAAGCCATGGGAAGCAGGCTATCTCTGACATGCCAGATGCGAGGGAGTGGCAACAGGATACAAGCGTCTTGTGTGCACCGTGGGGCATCTGGTGGGCCGCTGTGAGATGCAGGAAGCTGGACTAGATGGGCCTATGGCCTGATCCAGTGGGGCTGTTCTTATGTTCTTAACTACAATTCCCAGGAGGCCTTGCAGGTCTCTTGTTATCTGGTGTGCTCCCTGGGGCATCTGGTGGGCCGCTGTGAGATACAGGAAGCTGGACTAGATGGGCCTATGGCCTGATCCAGTGGGGCTGTTCTTATGTTCTTAACTACAATTCCCAGGAGGCCTTGCAGGTCTTCTTGTTGTCTGGTGTGCTCTCTGGGGCATTTGGTGGGCCGCTGTGAGATACCGGAAGCTGGAATAGATGGGCCCTGGAACTGATCCGGCAGGGCTCTTCTTATGATCTTATGAGGAAAGATGGCAAGACACACCATGCTGTTGACGGGGGACTCACATCCCCCAATGGCCCTACTAATAAATGACCCTCTCCCAAATTCCCGCGGCACACCTGGGGACCATTTGCGGCACACCAGTGTGCCGCGGTACAGTGGTTGAAAATGGCTGGAGTAGATGGAAAAGTGCAGAATAATTAATTTTGGGAGGGTCAGGGAAAGGGGTTTGTAGGCCTTTTGTACGTCCCTCATGGGATGTAACAGAAATAGTGATTTTACCCAGCGGAGGGCACTGTTGGGTACACACATTCAAGCAGAATCCACAAAACTGAATGGGAAAATCACGGGACTTTCTGTTTTAGACCCCAGGAATGTTTAGAACCCATGTTCAGGTTTCTTTTACAGAAGGGCAACTTTTTAAACACAGTAAACTACGATTCTCCTTTGGCTGTTTCCATTTCTATTTTCCTCAGGGACCGGAATAGAGCGGAGCAATGGTTACGACGGCACAACTCGCGTTACGATGTTCGCGTAAAGGAGGAAAACAGGAAAATAAATAGTCAAAGCAAACGAGGGATGTGGTGATGGCGTCTAGCCTGGACGCCTTTAAAAGGGAATTGGACAAGTTTCTGGAGGAAAAATCCATTACGGGGTACAAGCCATGATGTGTATGCGCAACCTCCTGATTTTAGAAATGGGCTATGTCAGAAGGCCAGATGCAAGGGAGGGCACCAGGATGAGGTCTCTTGTTGTCTGGTGTGCTCCCTGGGGCATTGGGTGGGCCGCTGTGAGATGCAGGAAGCTGGACTAGATGGGCCTATGGCCTGATCCAGTGGGGCTGTTCTTATGTTCTTAACTACAATTCCCAGGAAGCCTTCCAGGTCTCTTGTTATCTGGTGTGCTCCCTGGGGCATTTGGTGGGCCGCTGTGAGATACAGGAAGCTGGACTAGATGGGCCTATGGCCTGATCCAGTGGGGCTGTTCTTATGAGGGTTCTCACAAGTACATTCCACGCTTTAGAACAGCCAGCAGAAGAACCTTAGGAAAACCACCAGGCTTGGAGGAAAAACACTTGAGAATGGACAGTTCTGCCTCCCAGCCACACTTGCCCGATTAAACCTGAGATCTGGACAGCAGGAGCAGCAGCAAACCCGGTCTTGGAGGAAAAGGGGCTGTCTGAGAGCAGCAGCCCCATCTGTTCCTGAGCAGCAGGTGGTTTGGACAGACAAGTGAGGTCACATCCAGCAGCCACGCAGTATTGGGTGGGGGCTGGATTGCCCTGGACACCTGCTGAGCTGCTGTCCCTCAGGCCATCTGCACTGGCCGGTGCAACAGAGAACACAAGCCAGCAGCTTTGTCCTCAGAGCAGCGCAGAGAGTGAGGCATGTTTGGTCCCCAGTTTGAGACCCATTACAATGGGGCCTTTGGGTCCGCCAGCAGGTCTGCCCTTCGTCCTCCTGTCACAAAGCAGCACCACAACCCACCTGCACTCTGGATTCAGGAAGGTTGATCTTCAGCGCCACCTCTTCGCGCATGAAGATGTCTGGGTAGCGGGTCTTTGCAAAGAGCGCCTCCAGGATATCCAGCTGGGCCCGTGTGAAGGTCGTGCGCTCTCGCCTCTGTTTCCGTGGGGTGGCTGCAGGAGAATGGCAAGGAAAGGGAATCAAGGAAGAGCCAACAAATGAGCATCCTGTAGCCTGAACAGCGCCAAGCCTCCTAAGAACATAAGAACAGCCCCACTGGATCAGGCCATAGGCCCATCTAGTCCAGCTTCCTGTATCTCACAGCGGCCCACCAAATGCCCCAGGGAGCACACCAGATAACAAGAAGACCTGCAAGGCCTCCTGGGAATTGTAGTTAAGAACATAAGAACAGCCCCACTGGATCAAGCCATAGGCCCATCTAGTCCAGCTTCCTGTATCTCATAGTGGCCCACCAAATGCCCCAGGGAGCACACCAGATAACAAGAGACCTGAATACTGGTGCCATCTGGTGCCCTCCCTCCTACACACACACACACACACACACACACACCAGCCTGACCAGGAGATACTGCGAACTGAACATCAGTTTCCTGCCTCAAAGATCTTACAATCAATATTTAGATAATGGTGGGAGGGAGGAAGACAAACAGCTGGAGAAGGAGATGCCAGTTTAACAAAGGAGGAGCACAAGCAAATGCAGCTAGACATACTTAAGAGACAAGGGCTGCAATGCTAACCACAGAAGATTCCTGAGAGTAAGTTCCATTGAACACAATAGGACTTACTTCTGAGTAGACCTGCATAGGATTGTGCCCAAGGACTAACTGTGGCATATCTAGAGGGGGTGCGAAGCACTAAGTTTTGCAGGGAGCCTCACCGCTGCATGCAAAGGCCCCCCTCCCCTTTGGAGCCGTTCCAAGCAGAGGCAGCAAAACGGAGGTATACACCTGGCTCCAAAGGGGAGAGGAAGAGGCCTCTTGTACACTGTGGGGAGGCTCCCTGCAAAACTTAGTGCCTTGCATCCCCTCTAGCTATGCCAACGGAGTACCAATTTTGAGGTTCAAAATGTCATTTTGGATCCAGTCAGGCTCCAATACCCAAGTGCAGCTTGTGAAAATATGATCACTGAGGCACAAGCAGAAACACCCCAGTGCCAGCTATGTCATGTAGAGGTAAGGCTGCATCACATTCAGCAGGACTTAATTCTGAGTGAGCATGTGTAGCGGATTGGGCTGTGTGCCCCACATATTTCAACAGAACCATCCTTCCCCAGAATCATGCAGGAAACAGCAAGTGGTTGCAGTTGTGGGGGGCTCCTCATTCGTTTCAGTGGAAGGGGCAACTAGATGAGCGAGCAGAGATGTTGCTTTGGTCAGTTACAGCAAAAACAGCTCAGAAGACCCCCCAGTTTACTGCTTCCATGGA
Source organism: Tiliqua scincoides (assembly GCF_035046505.1). Lineage (NCBI taxonomy): Eukaryota > Metazoa > Chordata > Lepidosauria > Squamata > Scincidae > Tiliqua > Tiliqua scincoides. The sequence goes on from NC_089830.1 coordinate 26,203,493, forward strand.
TTGCAGTCCTCCTCCACAGTGGCATGGATTGCATTATGCTGTAGGGCAGGGGTCTCCAAACTTTTTGGCCAGAGGGCCACATCAAATATCTGGCGTGGTGTGGAGGGCCGGAAAAGAAATTTAAATAAATAAATTTGAGACGGAACTTAGATGAGTGAACAAATAAATTAATGAATGGGCTCATTCATTCAACCTCTCTGGCCCTTAGAACACACTCCGGACCAATCAGATCACAGTTCTGGTCATGTTCTGTTGAGTGGGCCAGAGGCTTTCAGGGGACAAGAGGTTGGCCACGGGCTAGAAAGAGGCTTGCTGCGGGCCACATCTGGCCCCGGGGCCGGGGTTTGGAGACTCCTGCTGTAGGCAGAAGCAGGTTTCCACTGCCCACAGTTCCGCGTCACATGCCCACAGTGTGCTTAGGGAAGCAGCTCACCCCTTTGCACATCATGCACTTAAAAGGGGTGGGACCTGGAAGTGACACCCACACTCCACCCTTCTAAGTATGTTTGAGGTCAAGATTGGTGAGAACTTCTAAGAGGATCACATCATGCAATCTATTGTCATCTTGACAATTATTTCCTGGTGCTGAGCAACACCTGATTTATCTCTTGACTTGATAAAAAAATTATTTCCTCTTCTCCTTGATTAGATAGCTGTCCCTCTTGTCACCTATTCAACACTTCAAAGGTGACTGTGTAATCTATGCCCATTTTCTATTTGATTTTATCCTGGATACCTACAGAGACTCTAGTGCTCTAAATGAAGAGGTGTTGGTTGGCAATCTGGGTGATCAGGACATTCTGGAGCCTGTTGAGAAAAAAGGCATTTGGCAATTCTGCATCAGCTAGATAGCTTTGGCCTTGGGCGTCTTTCAATCTTATTTTGCCCATAAATCCTTTAGGTGGCCTTGGCCAATAATGAGGGGTGGGCTTTTGTTATAGCCTACCTTATAAGTTTGCTGTGAAAATAGACATGCCTTTTATTCCATTGTGAAGGGCATCAGCAAATTTAAATTACTTTTATTCCTTCACCTCCCTTGAGATATTTTCCAAATTTCCCTGCTCAGTTGATTAATTCCTTTACAAGATAAACGGGAAAATTCTTTCAGCTCTTATGTTTTCTAAATGTTTCAATGCTTGCACAAATATCTAATAGCATTTTGCTTTTTGAAGGAGGGAAAGGGGGATTATTTTTTTTAAAAAAAGGTTTCTGAACCTTTAAATTTAGAGTGCAATTTTAGCAAAGTAAAATTTGGGAACCAAGTATTGTTCTTCCCTGTCCTGCAACACCCAGCTCCAGATTCTACACAGATCTTCTAGCTACACAGCAGAGGATTTTGCACACCAAAAAGAACAGGAAAAGATGGGGACTAACAAGGAGATGCGTTTCTTTGTGTGATAAAACGAGGAGCAGCTGCAACAGGTCTAGGGAGGCAATGGAATTCTTTCCTTCCCACCTTTGAGGGACAGACACCATCTTAATAGCCACAGACCATAAGGAACCCTTTGCCATCCTTTGTGTGGTTAAGCCTAGTAAATTTCTCTCTCTCAATCTGTACAGATTACGCAAACCTACACACATTTTGCTATGTTAAAGGTTAGACCTATTCCTGGATTTATTTGGGGTGCTGAATCCAAAAATGGCATTGGTTTTCCTCAATTGATTCTAGTTTTGGGGGTAGAGCATAGCCACTCTATACGCCAATTCAAGCAGCTTCCTTGTAAGAAAGTCATGTTGTCGGCTTCCTCCCAAAGAAGCTGCTTGAATCCGCACATAAGGTGGCTATGCCTTAACCCCAAACCTAGAGCCAATTGGGCAAAATCAATGCCATTTTTGGATTCAGCACCCCAGGAATATCCTAAATTTGTTCAAACATCCTTTACAAGTCAAAAAATATTGATTTTTTTTGTATGCCTGTGTTATCAATAACTGTAGGTCAATTTTGCCGACTGTATAAAACATAACCCATCTTTTCTCCCTTGATTTCTCTTCCTTTGACATTACAAAAAGACAACAAATTTTGTTTAAATGATATAAAGCAGGGGGAGGAATCCTCCCAAAGTCAGGCCTGAAGTTACTCCAATTCCATCCCTAAAGCTGAATGGGAACACCAGGTACACAGCTCCAAGCCTTCTGGAGGAGAGGAGGCAGAAAAATGTAACTACTGAGGACACGTTCCCTTTTTCTACAAAAAGGGGACAAAATGATTTTGCACACATAAGATGCTTTGGTCTAAAATGAGGGCGTGAAATTTCCAGCATGAAAATAAGACTTTTAAGGAATAAAGATTGCGTAGTGATGGATTCCACTGGGCTGCTCCGGTTCTTTCTTTTCCTCCTTGTTTTAAGCCCACCCCATTCCAAAAGACTGCAGATAGCATAATAGGAATTATAGATTATTTTACTGGTGCAGTATTGTACTCCCTAAAAAAACCCCATGTTGGGAAAATGGCTAGATCTGTAGCAGGGCCGGGGTGGGGTGAAGAGCTACTTCTTTCAATCCTGACTGCAAGGACTGAGGCATTCAGATCTTTCTTTGGTTTGTAGGCTTTGACTTCTCCCTCTCACAAAACACATCCTGAGCAGGCAAAGTGTTTTGCAGGCAAAGTGATGCAGGCAAAGTGATGCATTTTGAAAGTCCCCCCCCCCAACTTGGCTTTGGCAGATGCTTAATTTTTCCACTGAAATCAAAGACCTCACAAAACTTCCTATAGCCTTGAGAGTGCACAATCTCATCATGAAGTGTCTCTCTGTGTATTTGCTAATCTAAACTCCTCTTTAATTTTCTTCCTTTGCCTATTCTGATTGTAAGGCTCTTGGGGCAGAGAGGAGTGGAGCAGGGAGAAGTAACTGGTGAAGTACTGGACAGTACTGGACAGTTCCCGATGCGTGGCAGCAATTTGAAAAGTCATACATACAACAGCTGCTTCTTACTTAGCTGTAAGTACTGAACAATGGCATACCTGCTAAATGCCAATCATTTTCCAGACCACTAAGGAAGATTGAGCTTCTCTGTCAGTGGTACTGGGAAAAATCTAAAATCCCATACATTTTGATTCTGGTTGAGGAAAGCAGGATCTCTGCAGTTTTCAGGAAAACCTGGTCTTTAACAGATTTGCAAGAAAATTCAACAACTGTGGCAACAAATGAGGCATTTCAAGTTTGCAGAGACTGGGAAAACCAAAAGTATCCCAACACGGTGAATTTTTAAAATTTGATTTTTATATAAGTAACTGTATATCATTATGCATTCATTTCATAAAATTTGAAATGAAATTATGCATCATTTCATAAAATTTGATTTTTATATAAGTAACTGTATATCATTATGCAATTTTTTAAATGGGGGTCATTTCACACAGATCCTGTCATGCTCACTCACACATAAACATTTTGATACTACTGTATCATAACAACCAATTCAATTAAAATATCCATTCATTCATTGCCAAACAGTATGACCAAGTTTGTCTTTATCTTTGCCTAAGTCAAACACATAACTGATTTTGCTATGAAAAGTGGCGGATTTGATTTTTCTCTCCTCAGCTGGAAGTCTGGTGGCCCTGCTCTCCTGCTCTGATTCCACAGTTAATTCCATATCCTTGGGTCCATATCCTTGATCCCTGGCAGTTGGTTGAGACCTTGTCTCTTATGATTGACACCATCCTTTTTCTAAAAAGAATAGGATGCCAGACTTTCCCTCTTCCTCACTGACATACGTGGACTATTGCCCACCTTCTTGGAACATTGTTTCTGCACCCAAAGCAGACATTGACCAGAAGGGAAATTTAGAAAAGCAACTTACTGGGGTATCCGACTGCTGAATGCAGCAAATCCATGCCAGGCCCTGCCAAGGTTAACCCGTTGACAGCGTAATGTGGTTGCTTAATGTAGGACATCATGCTCAGGAGGTTGGAATCCCCCAAGGATCTCACTTGGCTTTCAGCAAGTGGGCGAATGTTGGTGTCCTCTTCTGTCCAGATGCTTGGAAGTCTTCCTCTTAGGTTATCCCTGTCCACTCAGCATCCGAGAGCAGCTGGAATTGCAACACAGGCACAAGTTGGTGACCCGCCTCCCCAAGCAAGGAGAGGTGGGGAGGAAGGATTGGCCAATGGGCAGCAAGGAACACTGGGGGTGCTTCACACCTTGCATGATGAGCTGGGATGGGGTGGAAGGCCCAGGACCACCTCAAGCCCTTTCTCTTGCTTCATTCAATAAAGGCTCTTCCCTGCTGAGATGGGGCTTTTACAAAATACCTATGTGGCCTTACAACTGTATTGATAGTCAAAACCTAAACCCCACACTGGCTTGCTCCATACAGAGGTAATGACATTGAGAAGGAGGGCTGAAGAGGGCTGGGACATTACCAATTCAAAAGGGGCAGCTAATGGGTACTATTAGGCCAATCAACCCCACACTTTGGGGGGTCTATTATTACCTAAACTAGCAAGTTAAGTCAACACATTAAAAACTCTGGGTTGGCCCCTTGGGAAGTCTTTTCTTGGTTTTGGAAGGAGGGTAAAAGCAGGGGGGGGGAGATTCTCCACCACTGTACTTAATGGAAGTTTTGCAGTTAAATAAAAACTCTGCATCAGATGTTTTTCTTAGGGGGAAAAAATAATGGTTAATGCTGTTGATTCCTTCCTTTAGAGAGAGGTCGTCCCCCAAAACTTTTGCTTTTGTTTGTTAAAGGAAATGCTCGGTTTTGGAAAGCGAAAACATGTTTACGAGTGCAACATATACAAACTGTGCGCCACCATGGGTAAGAGCCTGAGCTGTGAACCAGAAAGTCCCCCTCTCAAATCTCACCTTGGCCAGGGATGCACCTCAGCTGTCCTATTTATTTATTTTTCACATTTTTATGGATAAGTGGGGATTTGAACCTGGACCTTCCAAGCCCACCTCCAAGTCCAACCCCTGAATCACTGACCATCCTGACTTAGGGCTCAGTCCTAACCAACTTTTCCAGCACTGAGTTAAAGCCAATGCAGCTCCAAGGTAAAGGAACAAACATTCCCTTACCTTGAGAAGGCCTCTGTGACTGCCCCCCAACAGGATTCTGCACATGCCCCACTGGCACAGCTGTGTCAGTTGTGGGAGAGTGGGTTAGGATTTGGGCCTTAGGTTACCAGCTGTTCTCTACACTTCAACCCCAGTCTTCTGTAATGGATAATAAAACGGACCCACCTTACCAAAACCAAGAACATCTCCGCATATGTATATGTGTTTACAGCTTAGTGTGGCTTCAGGCTTGCCAGAGTTTGGCCTCTCAAGTAGCACCTTGTTCCTTACCGCTGATTACTCATGACTATGCTGACAATATATTTATTATTTCCATTTTCTATCCCACAATTCTTCCAAAAGGGAGCCACATTGATGCCGTCTCTGCTGTATGGCCTGTACTGAAGTCTCTTATCAATGCAAGAGAGCCCTCGGAACCTTTCTAAAGGCTTTCTGATCTTGAGATCAGGCTGTCAGGTTTAAGATCCCGGCATCTCAGAATAAACATCTAAAGATGGGATTTCATAAGCAAGGGGGCCGCTGTGTCCTGGATGACTATCTCCTGGTCAAATGCATCCCAGTATTGGACATTGGCAGCAGTTCTTTTCGTGTCCCAATATATGCATATATATTAGATATACTTTTTATTTTTAAAACAAAAAGGTAAGACTAGGGGTTGGGTTTAGGGTTGGGGTAAGAGGCTTAGAATATATAACATGAGGTTTGTTGCCCAGTTTGTTGTTCAGATTTTTCTCCAATGCTGCCCCCACCCCCAAGCTTCTCTTTGTTCCTCCTCAATCAGGAACTTCTTGCTAACTCCTTGGACTATCTCTTGGAAGGTGCCATTGTTTCCCTCCCTCTTTTGTTTAATTCCTTCTGTTGAGACTTCCTCCCCTATTTTGTTTCATCATTTTCTCCCCTCCCCCCCGCACCTTTGTCTTCAACTTGTGAGATTAAAAAATGAAGAGAGTCAAAAAAAATATGACTTGTTTTAGGAATAAACTGAACAACCCTCAATTAACAGATAAGGCTTCTTCAGCCTCCAGAAATAGAGGGCACTCCTATAGTAGATTTGTAGAGAGACCCCCCCCCCCCAATGCCTTGTAATTGAAAGTTTTGGTTGAAACAAGAAGAGGAGGCTGGATGGCACCATAAAGCGATAGACTAACACTTAGCACCTTAGATAGTCCTCTGGGGGAGGGAAATTTAAAACAAGCTCTTGGGGGTTACTTCCCCCTTTCTATTTTGCAATTTGAACAGAAGTTTGCACATTTGTTTGCTCTTGCAAAAAAAAAAAGAAGCTTTTCTGAAATTGTAGAAACTGAGAACAAACTGATCCACTGGTGTTGTTTATGTGTGGGATACACTTGTCTGACAACTTCCTTGTGCCTTTTTATAGAAAGGGAAATTGACATGCATTTATTCTCTAAAAACTACTATAAATAATTCTGGAGGGGGACTATAATTGTTGAAAATACTGAGTTGCAAAACTGGGAAGGTTGTTGAAAATTGAGAAACCAGCTGAATTAATGGTTGCGGGTAAGGGGAACATAGGTATGTGGGCTGCGCACGGGGTGTACATGTGTGTGTGTGCTCTAAGGGGGCTTGCAAAAGTTAATTTGAAATCGGTTTCTGCATTTCCTGTGCCCATCATTTCAGCACACAACCATTGACTAAAAGTCGCATCCCGATTGTATCCTTTCACAGGAGGAAAATAAATCAAATAGCACAGCTCAGATTAACAAATGCATTTTGTGTTGCTTGGGGGAAATGTCCTCAAAGTAGCATTTAATTAAATAATGCTTTCTCAGTTCAACAATGCAGTTTTGTTTTTTTTAAGATTCCTTGATTTTTTTAAAGATTCCTTGATTTTTTAAGATTCCTTGGTCATCCTTTAAGTTTCAAAAGGATGGCTTCCAGATGTAGCCTCCTTCCCTTTCCAAATCCCATTCCACAAACATGCTAAAGCAACAATCCTTGGCACACTTACCTGGGAGTAAGTCTGTGCTCAACTTGGTGGGACTTACTTCTGGGCAAAAATGCATGGGATAAGCCGATTCATTCATGCTTATTGGTATGACAGTTATTTTTTTCAAATGTGTTCCCCACCTTCTGGTCCAGCTAGGGCTCTCAAGGTTACTAAATCACAAGAGAACTGGGTGCATTACCCAAACCCCTGCATGGGGCCACATATAAGAATCTAATTTTCTTTTTCCAGCAAGGGAATTTCATGCACAACCTTCAAGACCTTTTCCAGAGGTTACAAAATAGCTTAATGTTTGTATGAATCAGACTTCAATCAAGATGTACGTATATAAAGTTCCAAGGGGACGCCATGCTCAAAATAATTGGGCATGGAGCTAGTTCCATGCACCTAAGTGGAACGTGGGTTTCTTTATTTCCTAAACATTTGTTCCTCCCCCTGCCATCTAACCTGGGTTTCACAGTGAGCCGCTTGTGAAGATGTGACAGCACCACAGAGGGTGTTTTTTACAGAAAGAAAATACAGGACTCTGCCCCAGTGATGTTGCAATCTCGATACTGACCCAACGAAAATGACATGAGAAGGAAAGGCTGAGAGAAGCAGGAGTAGAAAGGAGAACATATGCAATTGATTCCATTATACATACTTTACTATGCAATCCTATACTCAGATTTACTCAGAAGTAAATTCAACTGTATTCAGTAGAACTTAAGCTGATGTGTAGAGGATTGCAGCTTAAGCTTAGTTACAGTAAGGAACGGGGACTAAGCAAAAGGTTAAAAATATCACAGGAGCATGGAAGCCTCTGGTATAGCAGAGGGGCTGGGAGGTTCCTCAGGAAGTCCCTCATTTAGATCTTGCCTCCGCCATGAACTCAAGTCACATTCAGCCTCAATGTGTCCTTCTTCATCTGCAATATGGGGATAATTATACTGCCCTACCTTTCCTGGCTGATGTTTTAAGGATTCCAGCAAAAAAATTAATGTGAAATGCCTTAAACACCAAAGAATAATGTGAATCATTATCAGTTGTATCAGGGATTCTTAACCGTTAATTCTGAACAATTAAAAAAAAATGGTTGTTGGATTAGATTGACTATCATCTCCATTCTGTTTCTAGAAATCCATACCCAAACCAAATTATTGACCTCTTTTGAAGTCATACTGGTACCTAGGATGTCTAGTAATGACAATGATTTTTACAGACTGGTGAAGGGGGGTTGGGGGACATACTGGGCAATCCATTGGGGGTCTGTAATCACAAAAAAGGTTAAGAACCCCTTTGGAATTGCACAAGATTTACACCTGTCCACAGGAATAGCCCTGAGTACAATAACAAAATCTGATTAGATGCTTTTCATTTTCACCTGGGGTTTTTTTTTTTTGTTGTTTGCTAAGTAAGAAGGTTTGCTTGTTTATTTTTAACTGAAGATAAGATAAGGTGTCACATGTCAGGATCATTAACTATCATACATTAATGAACTTCTGTTTCACCTGATAACGTTTATACTCCTCCCCTAGTATAAGGTAGTGTAGTATACTCCTACACCTAGTATACCCTAGTATAGCTACCCTAACAGCTCTGAGGTAAGGGAACAAACATTCCCTTACTTTGAGGAGGCCTCTGCGAGTTACACCCAACTGCAGGATGCAGCACATGCCCTATTGGCACCGCTCTGCCAATGCTGGAAAGAACTGACATAAGGGGTTAGGATTGTGCCCTAAAGCTGCAATCTTATACCCTCTTTCTGGGAATCAGCCCCATTGAACATAATGGGACTTACTTCTAAGTAGGCAGGTCTAGGCTTGCACTGTAATTTAGACTCTTACAGCACAAGCCTAGGCATGTTTACTCAGAAGTAAGCCTCACTGAATTCAATGGGATTTACTCCCAGGTAGGCTTGTATAGGATTGTAGCCTTAATTCCTCCCCCCCCCCCTTTTTACAAGAACCTCAATGAGGTGCAGAAGGTGTTCTTTTGGACAAATTCATACTGCTTTTGAAATAAATATTGAAATATTAAAAAAAGAATTTACTTCTATAGGTACATTGGAAGCTTAATTAATTTCACTTCTTTTGATGATTCCACTTGGGCTCTTTTTTTTTTTCTTTTTTGCTCATCTGCATTTATTTGACCACCAGGATGACTTAAAATAGATTTTTTAAAACTGGTGAAAAAAGTGCTATCCTTTCCCAAATGGGAATTTAAACCGATTGGATCTATTTAGGGGAACAGGGAAAGGATTTCTAGGGGGGAATATATGTTTCACATCCTTGTACCAATCCTTGAAATTTTAGACACTAAAATGTATGAGCTGCTTAATGTAAGGAAATTGATAAACCTCTCTTTGGGCTTAGTGGAAAAAATGCATGTCTAGGGGAAGGTTTAGAGTGGGCAGATGTTGTTTTTGCCCCAGATAGTCTCCATTTGAAACGCCCCTCTCCCTTTGCAGTGTCTGGGATTATAGGTTTACCCACTGGCAGCAAGTATGCGATGAGAATCCTTTAAAATGAAACAAAAAGCTTTGGATATTTTTCCCCTTTGTCCTTTCTATGCAGATCAGATCAAGAAAATCCTCCTTTAAAATCATGAATATACGGACACATACACACACATATATGTGCGTGTCTGTTGTTGTGACATGTCCACACACATTTACAGTGTGACCTGATGAGTAAATCCAATTGTGTTCTGTAAGATTCCTCCTAGGTGAGCACATATAGGACCTCACCTTAAGAAATGTAGAAATAACTTAAAAGCCTTTCCTTTTGGGGGGAAACAAACATCAAACCCCCTTGACATTTCACTGCTTAGAACCAATAGATTAAACCGATCTAAAAGAACATAAAGGATGCAATCCTAACCACACTTTCTTGAGAGTAAGCCCATTGAACAAAATGGAACTTACTTCTGAGTAGACCTGGTTAGGCTTGTGCCCATAATTTATTATTTTTATCCTGCTTATAAGAACTGGAAAAGCAAGGAACGCAACAGCCTGAATTGAGAGAGAAGAATGTAGCAACTCTTAAAAGCAAAAAGTTAAACTTTTTTTCCCTCCAAATTAAGAACTACAATGAGTGCTGCCATTTTTCTTTTAAAAATCAGGTTTTAAAATAATTTTATTCACTTGACTGCTACCACTGCACAACTGGGTAAATATTTGCCTTTTTTAAAGCATAAGTCTGGAAGTAGATCAAATCCTTGTCATTGGTTTTCAGTGATATGAAACACATCTCAGAGCAAAAACGTAAGTACCAAAACTCCACATCCTGTGACTTCAAGCTGATTCACTCTTCTACTTGCACTATTTCCCCAAAGAAATGAGGAAAAACCCCAGCTACTGTTTCCCCAGGGAAGAAAAAACTTATGGGGAGGGTAGAAACAGCCTCCCTCTTGAGACAAAGAGTTTTTTTGGTGGGTTTGCTGGTGAGTTTTGGTTGGGATAATGGTATAGTGGGGAAGCTATTTTAAAAACATTATTGATTAAAAGATTGAAATGTAACAACACCTTTCTTGTCTTGGTTGACCCTAAAACACAACCTGCATTTTACAACTCTCTCTCTCTCTCTCTCTCTCTGTGTGTGCTATCACTGCATCTTTCTTATCAACAATTATTTTTCCTCCTAAACCTGCAAAATGAGATGTCCATTGGAAGGCTACGCACAGTGGTTTATTAAAGGGCCTTTTTCAAAAATCACACCATCATATTAAAGGTAATCAGATATTTCCTAGATCTAAAATAAATAACTTTCAGAACATAAAAAAAGAAAAAAATTAATATTCTTGCCATGCTAGAGAGATGATGGTACTGAAAAAAAAATGTGATGAGATGTTCTCATGGTTCCTATTTTTCTACAAAGCAACACAGTATCACCACATTTTTTCACCCACAACACCCTAGCCACAGAAATTGCAGGCGTACAACTGGAGAACTAGAATTCTGGCTGCAGTGGCGGAGCAGAGATTTCTATGGTGAGAACCACAAATAGGTAAATTACTAGGTTGTAGGGCCAACAAAGTAGGATGATGGAGAAGCGAGCCAGCTGCCAGGCTGCATGGAATTCATTGGAAAGGACGCTATACCTTAGGTAGATACCGAGACTGTAAATGTCCAAAGACTCCTTGGCTAGATTGTGACTGTAGCCTCCTTGCATGGTTGGCATACTCCTATGTCTACTCACATCAGGCCAATCAAAAATATAATTTTGTCCACTTTGTGTCTTCTATTCTATGGCCAACCACCATCCACTGAACTCCTAGAGGTGGCAGAATGTCCCCTCTTTTCTCTCATGTACACGCACACACCCATCCACACATTCCTTTCTTTCTTCCTTTCCTTTTTTCTGAAGCTTCCTTACCTTCTCCCCAGAGTGGTTCCAGTCCCGAGGTGTCCGAAATGAGAGCCACCAAGTTCCTCTGCAAGGAAGCATAACAGAGATTTGGACAGAGGCATGGATCAACCAGGAAAAACCACGGGCAGCTCCTTCCCAACCCCACGAAACCACAAAAAATAACCCCAGCTAGAAAGAGCAAAATGTGTTAAAAGGATAACCCAGAAGTGATACAGTAGGAGATCCCCATAATCTGTAATAAAAAGAGAAGCTTAACCTGAATTGAAAAGAGATTTAGAGCTGGGTAAGAGATTCTGCAGTGCAGGACTTCTCTGGGCATTTAGATCCAAAGGTTTGGGATTTTCTCCTCTTAAGCCCTGCAGAAGGGGGGGCGGTGGTGGTGGGGGGAGGGTGTCCTCAAAAACAATTTGGTGCGCTGTGCGCAGGGCCCATTCTTAGATCTCCTCCAAGGTTCTCACATGATTGGAATTACAGCGACACTCATGTAGATTAACAAACAGGAGAGAGAGATGGCTCAGTGGGGCTTTCTTTAGAGGCAGTGGAATATCCGGGCAGTTATGCATGTGTGGGGGACAAACACCGTCCGCGCTGGTACGTTTTGCAGGCAGACCTAGATGGACTTTGGGGGTGTGCTGGAAATTGACACTGAGCTTGACCAACACGCAAAGGAGAAAGACTTTGAAAGGTGGGCTTTGAAAAATGGTTTCCACCCCACCAAGCTCTAGTTTTTTTACATTTTTATCAATACCCCAAAACAAGGGTTCAGATTTTGATGCTCCAACAAATATTTTTGCTCCACCAAAGCCAGAATCAGCACTTTGGCTACCAAGAAGCCTTTGGGAGTCCCAGCCAGGGTGACCAGATACAATCAAGTCAACCTTTATTAGGCATAAACATTTGGTAGGTGAAGACTCTGTATGGAAACCGTAGAGAGAATATAAACCTAAGTAATACACAGATATATGTATATGTGCACACCTATGTGTACACACAGATACAAACGTACAATACATTTTACATACAAACATGTAATATTTAAAAAAAAAAAACAATCAGTTACTCTGCAGATATTGCCAAAGATGTAATGTACTCAGTGATTACTTGCTACAGAAAGCTTGGCTTGATTCAAATTACTCAAATTTAGGAACTGTGCAACTGAGAGGGTTGTATGCTCTACATCACCTGCTAGAAGGAATTGAATTGACCAGATACAGAGAGTCTATACCTTCAACCATTGTACAGAAGAGGGAATTTATGCAGGTGCAGCTCAACATGGAATAAAAAGATGCACCTGCCAAAATTCCCTCTTCTGTGCAATCGTTAAAGGTATAGGCACTCTGTCCTCCATTGTAACTGGTCACCCTGGTCCCAGCAGTGGTGTAGCTAGAGGGGGTTTTTCAGGGAGCCTCACCAGCGCAGCCTCCATTTTGTTCCCCCTGCCTGGAATGGCTGTGAAGGGAGGGGGAGGCACTCCTTACATGCTGCATCAGTGAGGCTCCCTGCAAAACTTAGTGCTTTGGTTTAAAAGTCCCTGGACCTATAAATCCCTACCAATTTCAGTCTGCATTATCTCATGTAACAGACCTGTGAGTAGTCAAAGCTCCCAAATTAGCCTCCGTCTTTCCTTCATTCTTTAAATTAAAAAACCCATAAAATTATATATATTTACATATATATTAATATTTAAGTATAAATTTATATTTAGTATATATATTTAAAATTATATATACTTCCTCCCAATCTCAGTTGGACTTTTTTTTATTATAAGAGGCATGCTGGTCAGAATAAAATATATTAGAAATAGATGAGTCCATACATTTCTAATCTATTGTCATGCTAATATTACCCCCCCCCTAATTTCAAGGAAGATGTGTGTGTGGGGGAGGGGTTTACATCTTTCCCATCAATGTCATGATCCAACTTTGGAATATTTCAAGTATCCTTTTGTGTAAAACAGACTTGCAGTTTTTAATTGAACAAGTATATACAATTGTATATTGTATTGTATATTGTAGTATGCCCCTGCTAATTGGGTAAGAGGCACTTTTTCAAGTGGGTGCTCCTTTTTTTAGCAGGGGGAGAGTAACTGGCCCACCTCACCCCAGCACTGTCTGTTCTAGTGGCTGTCTGCTGGTATTCCTTTGCATCTTTTTAGATTGTGAGCCCTTTTGGGACAGGGAGCCATTTAGTTATTTGATTTTTCTCTGTAAACTGCTTTGTGAACTTTTAGTTGAAAAGCGGTATATAAATACTGTTAATAATAATAATAATAATAATAATAATAATAATAATAATAATAATAATAATAGAAAATGGGCAAAAATGCACTCTTTACAAAAGTAAAAATATCTGATCATTATAATCTTAGTAAAGTATCCAAAGTACAGTATATGAAAGTAAATGAATTAAAATTTACATTTATGAAACCCTTTGAAGGGCTATTAAAAACATAGTGGGAAGGGGGAAAGAAAATAAAAAAGGATGCTTCCAACTCTCAGTCTTTCTACTTTAAGAAAACATAACGCTGATTTTTTTTTTTAAAGACAAATTGGGGGAAAGGCTTTTAAAAAAACGCTCTAGGACTAAAGGTGTCTTTTGCATACAACCAAAGCAATCTGAAGCACACTTATTTGGAAGTAAGTTCTGTTAAAATCAGTGGAATTAACAGTGCAATCCCAAACCAAACCTGTCTAATTCAAATGAAGTCCTACTGTGTAGTAGGGACTTACTCCCAGAAAAGAGCACATAGGATTGAAACCTAAAATCGGGTTTAAGGAGACAGTTTGGTAACTATGTTGCAGTTGGATCTTCTTCATAAAGAAACAAAGGCTGCAATCCTATGCACATGGTTGGCAACCTTCAGTCTCGAAAGACTATGGTATAAGCCTACAGCACCCGGTATTCCCAGGCGGTCTCCCATCCAAGCACTAACCAGGCCTGAACCTGCTTAGCTTCCCAGATCAGACAAGACCAGGCACGTGCAGGGTAACAGTTGCTGCACAATCCTTGGGACAAAGTCCTATGGCACTCCCCTAGACTTCGTAGACTCAGGTCTGTGCCTCAAATACACTTGGAAGGGTTCTTTTCCTGCCTTGAAAACCCCAGAAGCAAAAAAAAACCCCCAAAGAATTGAAAACACTTTTATTCAGATGTGGAGGAAGATTTAAAAAAATTTATTTCTCTTCTTCCCCCTCCTCTTCGTATTTAGAATTTTTTTTTTTACATACAAACACGGCTGTTGCGGCTCTTTGTAAAACTCCAGAGCATCTGCAGCTGGCAAAATGAGATGAGATTAAGGATGTTTGCGACATGCCATTAAAGAGTTGCAAAGGACCCAAAATTTCACTGGGTCCTTCTCTTGGAGAGCTCTCTTGAAATTACTCTCTTAAGAAGCTTAGACACCAAAAGAAGTTCAAGGAAGCGTTGGGATTCATTTTGCTACTGCTCACTGGCAGAAATAGAATTTCTCCCCCTCCCCACTCCTTTAAATTCACTTTGCTGAAGGATTGGATTTTTTGCAATTTTGCCATCAAGCCTGGCTTCTGTTAAGGGGGTGCTGGAACTGAGAGGTGGGGGACGGGCGCGGGAAAGGATCCCACAGATCCCCCAACGTCTCCCCAAATGTTCCTTGAAACAATTACATTAAAAAAACTCAGCTTTCTCTGGATCCTCTGCAGAGGTTTTATCCCCCATTTTGTTGGCAACCTTCAGTCTCGAGATACTATGGTATCGCGCTCTGAAAGGTGGTTTTGGAACAGCGTCTAGTGTGGCTGAAAAGGCCGATTCGGGAGTGACAATCCCTTCCACACCGGGAGCAAGTGCAGTCTGTCCCTGGTCTGTCTCCCTGGCTATGGGCCTTCCTTCTTTGCCTCTTTGCCTCAGACTGTTGGCCAAGTGTCTCTTCAAACTGGGAAAGGCCAGGCTGCACAGCCTGCCTCCAAGCAGGCCGCTCAGAGGCCAGGGTTTCCCACTTGTTGAGGTCCACTCCTAAGGCCTTCAGATCCCTCTTGCAGATGTCCTTGTATCGCAGCTGTGGTCTACCTGTAGGGCGCTTTCCTTGCACGAGTTCTCCATAGAGGAGATCCTTTGGGATCCGGCCATCATCCATTCTCATTTTATCCCCCACCTCTGCACAAATAGACAGCTTCAGAAATTCCCACCGGGTAGTCCGTCCAGAACCTTTGCCTTGCCGGTGTGTGCCCAGTTTCCCCAGTGAACCTGTTGCACTTAGGGACTGAACACTTTCAGCCAAAGGCAGTTGCTGCTCCCAAGGAACCTATAGCCTAAGGATAAGCACAACAGATGGCATGCAGGGGGGGGAGGAGTGTGGCAGGCAGGCAGAGGAGGGGAGGGCAGGCCGATTCAATGATTGCAACATTATTAACAAGTGGGCACAGCCCACCAGCTGCCCACACTAATTTTATCCTGATTTTGTTCTCCTTTACATAATTGGAAAAAAAACAAACAAAAAACAAGAGCCTTGCATTCTTTGTTGCTTCCAGAAATGTTACAGGGTTTGGTTCAGGAGGTGGCACTGACCTGTATAGGTGTCATGTACAGAGCAATGCAGGGCCAGCCCAACCAAGAGGCCAACTGGAGATTGCCTCAGACAGCAGATTGGTTGGGAGTGGCCACTTCTGTCCACCTGCTTGCTTCACTGCTTCTCCTTCTCCTTCCACTCCCTGGATTGGAAAAGGAAGCAGGGGCAGAGAGGAAGAGGAGAAATTTCCTCTGGGAGGAGAGTTGCTGAGCTAGTACACTGGAGAGCTGAGTTGGTCCTTTCATGGCTGTCATTCTGAGTTGCTGTAAAAAGATTCCCGACTGAGTGTTGGCAACCTTCAGTCTCGAAAGACTCTGGTGTCGTGCTCTGAATGGTGGTTCTGGAACAGCGTCTAGTGTGGCTGAAAAGGCCGATTCGGGAGTGACAATCCCTTCCACACCGGGAGCAAGTGCAGTCTGTCCCTGGTCTGTCTCCCTGGCTATGGGCCTTCCTTCTTTGCCTCTTTGCCTCAGTCTGTTGGCAAACTGACTCTTCAAACTGGATTCCCGACTGGATTGAACCAAAGGACCATTCTAGATCTGCATCGCTTTTGCATCAGGGGCCACCCAGATTCCCCCCCCCCCCCCGAAAAGATATGAAGGCTCCTGTTTGTCTCCAGCAGCTAGTGGCCTAAGCAGAACTGCTTCTGACCATGAGGTGGGATAGCCATAGGATGATGTCCAAAACCCTAAGGAACATGAAGAAACATACTTCCGAGTTTGATGTTTCTGATTGTACACAATTGATACTAATGTAAGCCACAAAATTAAGCAGGTTTTTTTGAATGGTGTTAAAAAAAAAGTGCAATCCAGTACATGTTTACTCAGAAGTGAGTCCCACTTGAACATAGATTCAAAGGGGCTTACTCTCAGGTAAATGTGTAGGATTGCAGACTGACAGCCCAATCTTATGCATGCCTATTCAGAAGTAAATGCCATTGTGTTCAATGGGTTTACTCCAAAGAAAATGTGCATAGGACTGCAGCCCTTAACTTCATGTACTGTTTTCTTTTTCTCTTTATCTCTTTCTCACCCTGGCACCACTAAACCCCCCCCCCCCAAAAAAAAAGAAGCCTGGAAATTAGCACCTGGGAAACATCTATGGAACTATAATTCCCAGAGTTCTTTGCTCGAAGCTATGACACTAGAGTTTTATAGTGTTGCTGTAAAGCCATAGTCGTACAGTACCCTCCTGTGAGTCTCCAATTGCTTAATGTGTGTAAGCAATGCGCACAGAGGCAGTGATGTAAAAGCCAGGCACAGGAGCCAGGGAGCTGTCAATGGATTGGGCCCACTGTACACCTTATGATAAACATGTATTTGTCATCAATAATGTGTTCCGTTGCGCTACATCTTGTCCTACAATGGCCTCCTGATGTCAAGGGTGACTTTAAAACCAGTGGCAGCTTCAGCAAAAGAATCAAAGGAACTGTAGTTTGGTGAGGGGGCTGAGAACCCAAGGGTTGACAGATCACTAGCTGTCCAGTCCCGTCCCCCCCAGAAAAAATTCCTGGGGTTCCCAGGTCAAATAAAAACATAAGCATAGTTATGTCCTTGGAGCAGAGGTGGCCAGGCTGACCAGATACAATGGAGGACAGAGTGCCTATACCTTTAACCAGGGTCTAGAAGAGGGAATTTTGGCAGATGTAACTTTCTAAACCCTTCCAAGTTGAGCTGCACCTGCCAAAATTTCCTCTTCTAGACACTGGTTAAACTGAGGTATAGGCACTCTGTCCTCCATGGTGGTTATGGAGGACACCCTGGAAGTGGTGAACATGCAAAACCTGTGTACTACCTGACACAGTTAAGTCAATTTCAGTGCAATCCTAGACATGTCTATTCAGAAGTAAGTCTCTTTGTGTTTAACAGAGCTTACTCCCAGGAAACTGGACATAGGATTGGTGTGTTTGTTGGTCTTTAAGGCGCAACAAACAACAAAGGCTTGTTGCTTTAGCTTAACAGGTCTGGCCCTCTGGAAATTCTCTTTCTAATCCATTGGAAGACCGGGGGAGGGGGGGTGGTCCCAGAGAACAAGACCTCCTTCTCTGCAGATATGTCCTAATGGTGCCAGCTTTTCATCCATTAAAAAAACAAAACTCCTTTATATTTCATTATGATGGATTGTCAGCAATGCCACTATTGATTCACAGATCAGAGCAACACAGGAGCAATGTGAACGGCTAAAGGAAGAGATGATGTGGACTCCCACCAAATTTGAAAGCCTGACTTGTGACAAGCACAGACCCTCCAAGGGCCTCATACACCCATTGTTGCTGCTGACCCAGGGCTGCAGAAACAGAGAGGTTGTCAAGTTCCTAGCAGGTCACACAGGTGTAATCAGAGGAGAGTCGCAGGTTAATGCAGACCTGCCCCGTGGAAATAAAGGGGTAACTTATTTGCGGTGTCTCATTTGGACTGAAGTCCCAGTTGTTGAAAGCCTTCCTGTGGCTGCCCTCCAGTCTTCCAAACCTTGGTTCAGGGTCTACCTGGAGGCAGGTGGCCATGATAAAGTTGTCCCCCCAGTTTTCTTTTCTTCCCTGCTGTGCAGCCAAAGGAGAGGAGTCTTGCTGTCCATTTAGGTTGTACAAATGACCGTGGGAATGGGAAGTGAGGGTAGGAGCCTTGGGGGATGTGTGTCCCAGGCATGAACCTTTTACCCAAGCCCTATTATATATCACGTTAAAAAAGTTCAGTCCATCACTTCCTAGAGAATTAGCAAGAAAAACTGGATGCAGTGGCGTAGCTCGAGGGGGTGCAAAGCGCTAAGTTTTGCAGGGAGACTTGCTGCGGTATGCAAGCAGCCCTTCCCCCTTCCCTTTGGACCCATTCCGCACAGTGGGAGCAAAACAGAGGCATTCTTCTGACTCCAAAGGGGAGGGGCCGCTTGCATGCCGCAGCGAGGCTCCCTGCAAAACCGACTGCTTTGCACCCCCTCGAGCTACGCCACTAGCTGGATGCGCCGTTCTACCCAATATGAGTTCTAGATCTGCATTCAGAGGTGAGTTAAACCTCACAAAGGGGCAAATCCATTTCTCCGTTCAAGTGGCTCCACGAAACAAGGATATCAACCTGATACCAGCCTGACTGACAGCCCAATCCTCTGTATGTCTACTCAGGAGTAAGTCCCGTTCGCATCAATGGCACCTGCTCTCATGAAAGTGTGGATAGGATGGGGCTGTGAATATCCTAAAGCAAATTTTGTATTCTCCCTAAAATGCAACACTTGCCATTTTTTGCACCATCCCTGTACAACGAACACCACCATTTCTCAAGATAGCTTCATTGAGAGGGGTGTCACAAGAGATCATCCAGACCAGCCCCTCACCAAAGGATTGGACCAGCCAGCTACTCTCCTACACGATCAACTTAGCGCAACTTCTACTGCAATCAGAAAAATGGGCGTGCTGGATTGTGGGAGCTGCAGAGCAACAAATCACAGGCAAGAAAGTCAAGTGTTATGTGGGGGAAATAACACAAAAATACTACCTACAGCAGGGGTGCTCAATAGGTGGATCGCGAGGCAAAATGAGTAGATCGCGGAGTGCCGACCCCCCCCTTCAGGTGCCTCTGGGAGGAAACGCCAGGAGTAAGGCCCATTGTACTCAATGGGGCTTACTCCCAGGTAAGTGTGGCTAGGATTGCAGCCTCACAGCCTAATCCTAGGCATGTCTACTCAGGAGTAAGTCCTGTTATACTCAGTGGGGCTCAAGGTACACCAACATACATTGTACACATAAATGTTATATGTTATGATGGCGCAGACATTGTAAAAAAAAAACTCTGGTAGATCTCCGGGCCTTGGTGGGTTTCAAAGTAGCTCTCCAGCCAAAAAAGTGTGAGCACCCCTGACCTACAGTATCAAGCCAATGCATTCAGGGACAACATTCCTGCGTGACCCTAAATAACAGACTTCACCAAGACTTCCAAAATACTCCTAACTTCTTTTTAATCAATTCAACTGTTCAACTGCTCCTTGCCTTGAAAACGTCCTCTGGAGGAACTACGGCAGCGATTTTCAACCAGTGTGCTGTGGCACATTGGTGTGTCATGAACGGTTTGCGGGTGTGCTGCGGGAATTTGTGGGACACTCAATTATTAGTAGGGGCATTGGGGGACATGAGCCCCCAGACAACAGCACGGTGTGCCTTGTTAATTGTTTTTTTTTTTTTTTAAATGATGGTGTGCCTTGGCCATTTTAGTGGCTTCTCAGTGTGCTGTGAGATGGAAAAGATTGAAAATGGCTGATCTATGGCCTAATAAAGGCCAAGACGCACGAGTGATTCACTGAGAAGTTATCCTGGACAAGCCCTACTGAAAGGAAGATGAGCAGTCCAAGAGCGGAAGGAATCTGAAAATACCATACCTAGAACCAAGCAGTGTAGGGGCTTTGGAAATATGTTGCTTGGATAGTAGCCTGGATACTGCACAGCACACTGCTTGAGATGGAGTGTTGATAAGAAGAAAAAGTGCTTTTTAAAAATGCCTCTGGGTGCACAAAGGTCTTTGGATGCACCTAAAGAAGGTATCTAGAATCATGGAATGTTGGAGGGTGTCTAAGAGGTCATATAGTCCAACCCCTTGCTCAGTGCTACAGCATCCCTGCTAGGTAGCCATTCAACCTCTGCTTGGAAACCTCCAACAAAGCAGACCCCACAACTGCAGGCACAACAGAGACTGTCCAAGTGCTGGTCAGCTTTTACAGCTAGGAAATTCTTCCTCAGATCTCACTAAATCTACTTTCCTGCAGCTTTGCCCCATTGATTCTAGTTCTGCTCTCGGGAGCCACAAAGAAATTTGGCTCCAGGTCTTTCTTTTTAGCTAGGCGGAATGGGAAGAGATGTCTACAATGGCCACAAGTTGGTCAGTCACACTGTTTGAACAGAAGAGTCATCGAACAACACCAGGCCCCAGAGAAGGCGGAAAACATTACAGATTCCTGAACACCAGAACTGCATCTTTATGCTCCGTCCCCTATAGCTGGAAAAAAAACAAAACCAAATCCTTATATGCCAGGATCTTTTTCTCCTACATTGTTTCCTGAGGTGCTGCAGGTCATTTGTACGATTCCTTTTTCAGATAGCCAGAAGGATAGAACAAAAGTTTGGTCCATCAAACTACATTGTCCCTTTGCGTCTGCATTTTTAAAATACTGCCCTAAAAAATCCCCATGAATTCTATCTCTCTCTGTCTCTCTTTTTTCCTTTATATTAGAACTATTGCCATGTGGCCTCCAGTATCAACCATTTCAGTAACCGGCCGGTTCAAGCACGTTCAATTTTTTCCCCCCTGCTCAAGAGATATAAAAAGAAACTGAGCTCTTTCCATTCCCAAAAAAACCCAAAAACCCATACTGGTTGGGGTGGAGGAAATTTTAAAAAATGGCCCTTCCAGACTCCTGGCAGTACTTTTAATTAAGCGCGATAAAGCCTCCCCAAGCTGTATTACAAGCGTAAGGACTTTAAATCATTAGATATAATTTTATCAAGGGAGCTAAACCCCTCTAAATCTGGATCAGTTGCAAATAATCATATATCTCCTGTTAAGGGGGAAAAAAAGGAGAAGGTAGGCAAAGCCGATATGCAGACCTGACCTGGGCGGCTCACCTGGGTGTTGCGTGGCGCAGATCTCAGAGGGGCGATGGGGAGAGGCGAGGTGCAGAGGGGGCGGCAGATTGAAAGAAAGGGGGGAAAGAGGAAGAAGAGGTAGGTGCCACCCAAATGTGGAAGATTTAAGCAAGGGAGGCCGTGATGTCAGCTGTCGTCTATGTTTCAGGGACTAATCCGGGAGTGTGGCAGGGAGGGGGAGGGAAGGAGGGGTCGTGGGGCAGCATGGCCGAGGTGACTTTAGGCAAGATGTCCACCCTGCTGGCGGCATGTCAGTAATCCAGCACTCCCAACGTCGGGCACAATTAATTGTGATTGCCTCCAAAGGAGAGGGGGGACTTGGGCATTTTGGGTCCTTGGTGGGCACGTGACGGAGGCCAGATGCCTCAGAGGGAAGGGGGCCAGGGAGACATTCCGGAAGTCTAGCACTGTGGCTCCCCAATACCTCAGCTTCTATTATCCACAAGGCTCTGGTGTCTGTTTAGGCCCCATCTAGCGAGAACAGCCACCATAGTGGAACTTAGGGCTCTGGTGGCAGCTCCAGAGGGCACCTGTCCATTAACCAGTATCACAAACCAGGGCCTTTCAGAGGGAGGTGCAGAGGTACACCGTACCAGGACCTGGGGTTGAAAAGGGGGCCTGTGAGCCAAAGAAAAGGGGCTCTGCAGCCAAATTCTCATTTGAAGGGGGAATGAAAAGTGCTCAAAAGAAACCTTGTAGCCCCTGATAAAATTCCTCTCCGTGGCTCTTCCACAGACAACAAATGCCCCCTCTTGACCTGCGACAGGTCCCGATTCCTGGAACTGGTCCCTCCCTGGTAAGAACCTGTTTGGGAAGCGGGCATAAAACTGCAGTCACAGTGATGTTCCCTGCCATGAACGGATGACGTAGTAGAACACCTCAGTTTGATAGAAGGTGACAGCTCCTGAGCACACTTGCTCCTGAGGAAGCCAGGCATCAGATGAGGCCGCAAGCATTCATTCTGCCAAACATCCACCCGTTTTAAAAAGCCCCAGATGTGATGCTCAGTGTATCGCCACTCCCTGCCCCTGAAGTTTGTAGAGGAGAGGCGACTGCAGAGTAAATGAAAAGTGTGGGAGAAAAGTATGTGGGTGGGGGTCAGGCTCAGGCAGTGACCTTCGGTGTGTGAACGAAGGTGTTGCAAGTACACCCAGAGGCGTAACTAGGGGGGAGTCTGAGCGGCACCTGCCCAGGGCACTAGGCCAAGGGGTGGCACATGACTGGCACATGACTACCCCTCAGTCCTAGTTATAAATGAGGTGCTGGTGGCTTCGCACAACCCATTCCTTCGCCTTCAAAAGGGGAGCCTCTACAGGAGAAGGAACAGGGCCCCAAAGCCGCCGCAGTGAGCACTCTCTTCTCCGGGGAGAAGCCAGGGGCACTCAGCCCCTGCCCTTTCGCCTCCACTGCTGCTCCACCTCTTCCCACTCACTGAATTGGAAGAGGAGGAAAGGATGGAAGAAGTGGAGGAGAGGAGAGTGGGGGGCTAGAGTGACCCCACTCTCCTCTCCTCCACCCTTCCTTCCAGTCCAGGGAGTAGAAGGCAAACGAAGGTATCACCAAGTAAAAGAAGGCTGCTTTTGGCATGCTGCCTCACACGCCCTGAGGATTTGGGCCAGCCCTATAAAGAATGAACCTGGGACTTTCTCCAAGCGAGCCTGGGCTCTGCTGCAGAGCTCGAGCTCCTCCGCGCTGCTTAAAATCTCCCCCCCCCCCAACACTTCTCCCAGCTGGTTTGTGTATCTGAGCTTTGCAGCCAGGCAGCTTCGACATTCCACTGACCTATCCCCAAATCACGCTGTGCAAATAGGTTTGGTGTTACCTGCGGCTTTCAATTAACAACATCAACAACCGCAAACAGGTTGCAAGGAGCCCCGATGGTGGCAAAGATGAACTTGCAAGTAAACAGGAAACCCTTTTCGGGGTTCAAGGTATGCGTCACAGCACAATCAATAAGTGAAGCATCTTCCCACAAACATCCGGAACAAGCTGAAGCACACATTACTATTCTTAGTAATAAAACAGGGGCAGTAACTCCATTTTCAGAGCACTATGGTATGCCTTTGAATCTCTTTCAGAAACTGGTCCTGAGCTCTTGAGCCAATAATTTTTCGATTAAATACATCTCTTTTTCTGCTGGACATACCAGTCTCTGACCATGTGCAGAGTGCACTTTCATGACCAAGTCACCGCCTGCAGCCATTATACAGACTCAGATTGAGGCTCCTGGATGCCCGGCTCTGTCCACAGGCAGGGGCTCTCCAGGGTTTTGGGCAGAGGTGTTTAGCAAACCTACAAGTAGAGATTTTTTATCAGATGTCAAGGATGGAACCTGGAGCCTGTTTCTCATGGCAAGGCTGGGGCCCAAAGTGACAACAGCACCTCTGAACATGTACCTTCTTCCACGGCTGAACAGCCATAAGAACATAAGAACAGCCCCACTGGATCAGGCCATAGGCCCATCTAGTCCAGCTTCCTGTATCTCACAGCGGCCCACCAAATGCCCCAGGGGGCACACCAGATAACAAGAGACCTGCAAGGCTTCCTGGGAATTGTAGTTAAGAACATAAGAGCAGCCCCACTGGATCAGGCCATAGGCCCATCTAGTCCAGCTTCCTGTATCTCACAGCGGCCCACCAAATGCCCCAGCCACTGTGAGGATTCAGCGGGCTTAGCCCAGGCACATTTCATTACAGATTCCGTCCTGATTCACACACATTAATCTACTTCAGAGACTTCACTGCCCCCTTAATGACTAGCAGTCGGACATACGAATGAACTCCTTTGGACAGAAGAAGGCTTGAGGAGACTCATGTTCTATCCACGGCCTCGTTCACACATGCAGACGGTCGAGTGACACTGCCCTTCGCCAAGGGGGAGCCTGCCTGGGTGAACGAACCCCCGGCCCTGCCTCCGAGAGTGGCATCCTTTTCCATTTCGTAACTGGACACTGGGCCATGCTCTCCTCTTAAGCTAATACACTTAAAATGAGGCCAGGGGAAAGGAATATTCCATGGACGGTAATCCAGGAAGCGTTGAAAACAATGCACTTTTAATTAACATTAATTCCCCACCGGGGCAAAACAAAGTGGCCAAGATCCGCTGCTGGAAGGGGCGGGCGAGGGGGGCACAGGGGCAACAGGAGGCCACCGGGCAGCATGCAAGGGCCCATTTAATTACCCAGTGCTGGAGGGGAGAAAAATTAATGAGTCAAAAGAAAATAAATAAAGCGCTCTTGTAATCCTTGGCCTAACGAAGCCACGTGTTAGTTAATTACAAAGCAGCAGTCTGGAAATAGCCAAGGTCTTTTCCTCAGCCTGTACCCCCCCCCCCCTGCTATACAGGCGGATTAGGGTCACACTGGCAGGACAATTAATTTCCCACCAGCCACCCCTCATTAGGGAAATGGCAGTGGGAGGAGGGGGTTGGAGGGGGACGCAGTAAGTATCCTTAATTGAAAATCCCAGCCCTGGAATAGAACAGGGGACGGATTAGGGAGGGACCGTATGGCGGAGGGAAAGCAGGCGTGTGCGAGGGAGACACACCGGGTGGCCACTGCCACGAGGAGGTGGTTTCGGGGTGACGGATGTGCCCCTGTGCTTTCAGTCCCGCAGGGGGACTCTCCTCTCCAGAAGGTGGGCAGGAGGTGCCCTGGAGTGTATTTGTGGGCTGCTTTGAGGGGCTCGGATTCTTGCAGAGGGTTTGGGGTGACCCAGCAAGGCTGAAAGGGGCCGTAGCTCTGTAACAGCTCACCTGCCAGCAGTCCCCGGGTTCAAGGCCTGCATTCTGTGCACCCCAAAAGAGATTTCAGGTGCCAGAGCTGAGAAAGACCCTCCCTCTGGCTGAAAGTGACTGCCGGACAGAACAACACATGATGACAAATGAGGAGTTTGGCCCTGCTATTTTTTTAATTGTCAGGCAAAACATTTTTCTTTACAGCCATGCGTATATGGCTATATAGAGGATGGTGTTGTGGTTTGGGAGTTGGACTTCGACCTGGAAGATTCCGGTTCAAATCCCCCGCTCAGTCATGAAGTTTCCTGGCTGACCTTGGGCCAGTCACTCTCTCTCAGCCTCACCTACCTCACAGGACTGTTTTGAGGACAAAAGGAGGGAAGTAATCATGTGTATCATCCTAAGCTCCTTGGAGGAGGGGTGGTACTATCTATAAAAATGTGAAAAAAATAAAACAAATCTCTGCATATATGCAGATACAGTATAGATATTTGATCTGCATCTGAAGAAGTCCATAAGGGCTTCTACCAAAATAAAATGGCAGGCTTTAAGGTGCCATAGGGTTATTGATTGCTTTTACTACAAGGAGGAAACACATAGCTTCCCCCCCCCCCCCCCGGAGGCCAAACCTGGGTTCCTTGACAGAGTTGTGTAAAACATAATGACTCACAGCCCAATCCTATCCACACTTTCCTGGGGGTAAGCCCCATTGACACTAATGGAACTTACTTCTGAGTGGACATGCATAGGATTGGACTGTTAGGCACTGGGAAGCCTCCATCTCAAATCTTATCTCAGCCATGACCTTGATTGGTGACCTGAGGCATCCCACTGTTCTGCAAGCCTCCCCTCTCTACAACATGTGGATAGTTGCTTAGGCCTACCTTGCAGGGCGGTTGTGAGGGTGCTGAGAAGCGCTTTGCACATTCAGATTGCATTATGTAAGCGGCACGGTGACATGGCCAAGTGTCTCTTGCTTCACATACATTTCTGGGGAAAGAGTGGACCACCACGCTCGCAAACTCTTCCACGAAGGTAGTTTTGTTGCATGAACACAAAATGAAGTCGGGGGGGGGGAGCTCATAATCCCGGAATTATGGTAGCCCTGATCCCGAACACGCATTTCAATTACCGCGGAAAGCGGCGCTGGGGAACTGGCAGCCAGACTCGGATCCTAAGCCAGCAGGTCCAACGGTATTAAAAACTCAGATGAAAATGGATTTCCCGAACAGCTTAATCCAACTCCCAATCTTCACAGCAAGCGCAGAACATGCAGAAAGGCGGCCCACAATTATACACTTACAATTTAATTTGTCCAACAGGCTTAGCGGGAAATTGGAAAGGAAAAGAAGAGGAAGAAAAATAAAAGGGGGGGGGGAGGAAACAGAGGAGGTGGTTAAGGCAGGTGGGCAGGGCAGCAGAAAGATCAGAAAAAGAACTAGAGGCCGGCTTGGCTCATGATGTCATTGTGTTTCTGGAAAAAGAGGGGGAATCATCCTTCCATTTGCTTGCTTTTCTCTAGTCAAGGAATTCAGTGGACCCCGCAGGTCTGGCCTAGGACATCACAGAATGGAGGCAGTGTGGCAAACACGACTGCCTTTTTGTGGTGGTGCTCCAGCCGCCGACGCTCCTTCCGGTTCCTGGACTCAAAAAGGGCTGGGGAACGGAGCGGAAGAGGAAGTGCAATGGGCTGGAGCAGCAGAGAGGACCAGGCAGCAAGTGCTTTCCTGCCCATTTGTGACCTGAGGCACAGATCTCAGTAGACCTCATGCTCGGGCCGGCCCCAATCCCATGTATATTGGGAATCCTCACGTAGCTCCCTTCATTTACGGCGTGATGACATCCGAGGTGGTGTAGGGAAAATTTGTTTAGGACTTCACATGACTATACGAAAATGCGGCCACATGCCGCCCAATCCCCCATTTGCTTGCACACCTTGACTTTCATCCACCTGACTGCCATCGCTTTGCTCTTTCAACCGCTTTCCGTGAGAACCACATTTCAAATTTCATCCACGGCTTTTTTCTCTTTCATCTGATTTCATCCAAACTTCCACAATGTTTGTCGATGTTCTTATGTTTATTTTTCTTTTATTTCTATTTGTTGAGGTTTAACACACATTTGCATGTGTTATAGAGTTAGTTATTTAAGTTTTTCAATGGCCAAAATAAATCTGTAGGCTAAATAAGGCTAGGCTTTGACACTCATCCATTTTTGGCTTTCATCCATGCAGTGGCATAGCTAGAGGGGGTGCAAAGCACTACGTCTTGCAGGTGCCTGAAAGCAGCTCCTCCCCCTCCCCTTTTGAGCTATTCTGGGTGCTGGGAGCAAAACAAAGGCATTTGTCTCCCTGCCTCCCTGCATATACCTCCATTCTGCTCCCACCACCAGAATGGCTCCAAAGGGGATGAGAAGGGGCCGCTTTCAGGCACATTCAGGTGCCTGCAAAACTTAGTGCTTTGCACCCCCCTCTAGCTATGCCACTGCATCCATGCTCTGGTCCCTAACCAGATGAAAGTGCAAGGTATTGCTGCAACTTGTTGTTGGCAACCTTCAGTCTCGAAAGACTATGGTATCGCGCTCTGAAAGGTAGTTCTGGAACAGCATCTAGTGTGGCTGAAAAGGCCAATCCGGGAGTGACAATCCCTTCCACACTGGGAGCAAGTGCAGTCTGTCCCTGGCCTGTCGCCCTGGTTATGGGCCTTCCTTCTTTGCCTCTTTGCCTCAGTCTGTTGGCCAAGTGTCTCTTCAAACTGGGAAAGGCCATGCTGCACAGCCTGCCTCCAAGCGGGCCGCTCAGAGGCCAGGGTTTCCCACCTGTTGAGGTCCACTCCTCAGATCCCTCTTGCAGATGTCCTTGTATCGCAGCTGTGGTCTACCTGTAGGGCGCTTTCCTTGCACGAGTTCTCCATAGAGGAGATCCTTTGGGATCCGGCCATCATCCATTCTCACAACATGACTGAGCCAACGCAGGCTGCAACTGCTAGTGTTATATGAGGCTTATTTCCAGATAAGTGTGGGTTGGACTGAAGCCTCAGAATTTCTAGACAGCTTTTCCAAAGTCCTTGCAGGTACATCCTTGGAAACTTCTAGGAACCTCTGCGGCCCCTCTGAAAGACATTTGCCCTGAATTGATTTTCTAGGTAGCAGTCCTATACGCACTTACCTGAGAGTAAGCCCCAATGAATACAGTGAACTTATTTCTGAGTAAACATGCACCAATAGTTCTTAAAGGGCCAGCCCCTGCTTTTGCAAATGGCTGAATGCACCCTCTCCTCTGGAGTTGGGAGTACAACTGCTGCTGTAAGACACAATTCACCTCAAAATCCCACCTGGAAGCAACATCTCCGCTCCACACCAAGGCCTCCTTAGGGTGGCTTTTCCTCCTTGATTGTTAATTGGAATCAACTCCATCAGCGGGAGAAGTTGAGATGGGCTAATACTATGGACAAACAGGCACACCCTTCTTGCCGAAAACACT
This sequence comes from Tiliqua scincoides, assembly GCF_035046505.1. Taxonomy (NCBI): domain Eukaryota; kingdom Metazoa; phylum Chordata; class Lepidosauria; order Squamata; family Scincidae; genus Tiliqua; species Tiliqua scincoides. Next base: position 26,232,208 of record NC_089830.1, read on the forward strand.
GCCGGGTCCCAATTAACACCTCTTCCTCCCACTCACCCTCCCTCCAAAAGCAGAGGAAACAGAACCTAAAACAAGCACTGGTTTCATTTTGCAGAAGGGGATTGCCGAGCTCAAAGAAGAGAGAGGCTCAGGTAAGGCTGGCTCATCCATAAGTCCAACTGAGCCAGTTGCCTCAGGCAGCCCACCACACTTCCTCCTCATTGATGTTCTCCTCTCCAGTCCATAGAGTGGGAGGAACAGAGTTTGGCACATCACCAGGTAACAGGGGGCAGGATTTGGAATGCCACTTCTGGTCGGCCACCACGGAAAAGAGAACGTTCTGCAGGACAAACACCTTGCCTGGTTTAGCAACACTCTCTTCACGATCCCACTCTGAAGGTCACCTTTGAACAATGCAGCACTGTGTACACGGGCTCATTCCATTTTAACATAAGAACAGCCCCACTGGATCAGGCCATAGGCCCATCTAGTCCCACTTCCTGTATCTCACAGCGACCCACCAAATTTTATCTTCCAACAACCCTATGAGATAGGTGGGGCTAAGAGGTCGCTCCCAGAAGCATCTGCAGGAGACTGATTTAGATTCAGAGACCTTTACTGGCATTAAAGGAGACTGCAAAAGGATTCACTTGTCATCAGAACAATGATCGCCGTTCCCTTGCAAGGAGACTCGTGTTTTAGTGCAGGTGACCATAGTATGAATTTTAATGTTGTTGTTCTAATGATCTGTTTGATCAACAATAAATCTTAGAGAGCAAGAGCGAGAGAGATCAGCCAAAGTGGGTTTACATTATAGCTCAGTGGGGATCTAGGTCCAAGTGTGTCTGTTTCTTCTGCCTCTCTCCTCTCTCTGTGCCAACCTCACCCAGTGGCTACCACCAGCCCTTGCAATTCCATTTCCTGCTAGTCCCTTTAACACCACTGGACCACAGAATCAAGCAATGTGACCCCTGGGCTTGACTGAGACCTCGCACAGCATTATAAACCCTTGGACTTCCCGGGGCTGGCGCAGAGCTCCCCTTGCACTTTTATGTAACCCAGTGATTTGGGGGCATTTCCATCCCCTTGTCAGGGGCTCAAATCTCTTCCTTTGTGCTCTGACCGGCTCCTTGTTCCCTCCTGACAGGTCACATGTCCCGTGGAGTGCCGCAGCTTTGTGCGGATTACTGGGAAAGTGTGTTTGTGTCAAAGGTTTGCCTCCTCTGTTCCTGGGGTCCTTCCTGATAAACCACACTGCCAAGGCTTTGTGTTCCAAACCGGGAGCAAGCAGGCACAGGGAGGCCAACGTGGTAAATTGCCACTGGCAGTGTCAAAACCACCTTCTGTTAGGGAATCCAATGCTGCACCCTCAGTTGCTTGTCAGCTGTCATACCCCCCCCCCAAGAGTCCTTTATGGTGATTGTCTTCTCACATGGTGGTAGCACTTATCGAAGGACTCCGATGAAGAGGCTCTGCCTCACCTGCCTCCCCACCCACTGCACGTCCCTGATTCATGGCACCTGCTGAGGGCCAGAAGTGATGTCATTAAGCAGGAAGTGATGTCATTACTTTTGTGCACTGCTGTTCCTTCAGTGATCAAAATTGTTCACATCAATCAGGATTCACGTCATTGTTCACAAATTGTTCACCTCATCAGGATATGTTTCCCTTGTGCACATTTTGCCTACTGACACTGCATCATGGGTCTTGCAGTCTTAAGGCTGCATTAACAGCATGAGTTGCTCATAGGAATGAAGGCAATTTGGGGCAAAAGGGTCAAAACACCTCCCATGCTGCAAAGAGGGTGGCATTTTTCAGCAACATGGCAAAACTAGGTACTGTGCTATTGCTTCATCAGGATATGTTTCCCTTGTGCACATTTTGCCTACTGACACTGCATCATGGGTCTTGCAGTCTTAAGCCTGCATTAACAGCATGAGTTGCTCAAAGGAATGAAGGCAATTTGGGGCAAAAGGGTCAAAATACCTCCCATGCTGCAAACAGGGTGGCATTTTTCAGCAACATGGCAAAACTAGGTACTGTGCTATTGCTTTAGCATGTACTCATCACCTCCCAATTGTGATAGTCTCCATTGAACGCCAGATGCATGAAAAGCAACTGGGGGGGGGAGAGATGAACTTTGCTCCTTTCCCCATCTAATTAAGGGACAACTGATCAGGGCCATTCCACAAGACCTGGGGACAACTGATAAGTAGATAGCAGTACATCAGCTGTTAATAGAGCGCCATGATCAAATCAACATTTTTGGAAGGTGGTCATTTCCCCCTTACCCCAAAACCAGTCCACTTGGGTACCGATTCAACATCATCCCTCACCACACAAGCCCAACATTGTGCTGTCCCACATTCTCCTTCCCAAGACAGAAATATTTTAATTCACTCATATATCTGTACTTAAACCTGCTGCCTGATTAGTTGGAGGAGTACCTTTAGAGCCGATGAGAAGTATCTTAATCAACTAGTCGAACCAATGAACTGTAGCCTACTGAAGTACATAACTCTGTGGGTGCTCATCAGAGTAGACCATAAGATTTCATTTATCACTTACATCCCCCCCCCCATTTCAAAAGATTTCACAATTCTTTTTCATCCTATGCAGTGGGTAACTATTAAAAGTAAGAGTAAAGTCTGGGCCTCTTCAGCCTAGAAAAGAGGCGCCTGAGGGGGGACATGATTGAGACATACAAAATTATGCAGGGAGTGAACAGAGTGGATAGAGAGATGCTCTTTACACTCTCACATAACACCAGAACCAGGGGACATCCACTAAAATTGAGTGTTGGGAGAGTTAGGACAGACAAAAGAAAATATTTCTTTACTCAGCGTGTGGTTGGTCTGTGGAACTCCTTGCCACAGGATGTGGTGATGGCATCTGGCCTGGACGTCTTTAAAAGGGGATTGGATAAGTTTCTGGAGGAAAAATCCATTACGGGTTACAAGCCATGATGTGTATGTGCAACCTCCTGATTTTAGAAATGGGCTATGTCAGAATGCCAGATGCAAGGGAGAGTGCCAGGATGCAGGTCTCTTGTTATCTGGTGTGCTCCCTGGGCATTTGGTGGGCCACTGTGAGATACAGGAAGCTGGACTAGATGGGCCTATGGCCTGATCCAGTGGGGCTGTTCTTATGTTCTCATGTAAAGTATTGCAGTGGTTCTTTTTTTAGAGAGAAAGGAAGGTGGTGGGCTCACATACTGAGCATCTATGAGATACCCTCTAAGCCAGCCATTTTCACTGTGCCGTGGCACACTGGTGTGCCGCGAATGGTCCCCAGGTGTGCCGCAGGAATTTGGGAGAGGGTAATTTATCAATAGGACCATTAGGGGATGTGAGCCCCGATTGACAGCACAGTGTGCCTTGTCAATTGTCAAAAAGCTGATGGTGCGCCTTGACCATTTTAGAGCTTGCCAGTGTGCCGCGAGATGAAAAAGGTTGAAAATCACTGCTCTAAGCTAAAAGACCCCTACCCTTTCCCCATGTGATTGTGGGCTAAGATCTGGGATTTCTTGAGAATTCTCAGAGGAAAAAAATACCTTGGGGAAGAGTTCTATGGAACTCAGAAGCTTGCATCACACCTTGGTTAGTCCTAACACTGGTATTATTGTTGATTAGAGTTGCCCCTGACTGAATTTATCCTACTGGGCTGATAAGATATCTTTATTTGAGAATTCTCAGCACCTTCACAGCACGTCAACCCCCAGGGTGGCTTACACAAAGCTATGATGTTAGAACCAGCCTGTGTTTGCAGTGTAAGTGTTATGGGGAAACATAACTGGAGAAGCAGCCTGTTGAGGCAAAGAGGACTGTATTGGTTCCTAAGTGTACAAGGCAAGCACTCTGGTACCAGTGGGGTCAAATCTGGAAGGGGGGGTGTCAGGGGGTTGGCCAGACCAGGCCCATTGGAGGATATACCTGACCAGGCAAGTCCTTGCACAATGTTGCATCAAATACACCATCAGTAGGCAGACGCGGGGGCACCAGGGGGGCAAGAGGGGTGGCTCTGCCCCAGGAAATTCTAATTAAAATCTCCTGTCACTTAAAATAAGCAGTATAACTCAAGTCAAGAGTAATGAATTTTTCAAAGGTGCTTCCTTCTCATATAAACCATCGTCACACAGCTTTTAATTTAGCAAATAAAGTTACTTACTGTGCTGGTCTGTGCTCCGGCTGCCCTCTCCTCCCAGCCGCTTGGGAATTGGGAAAATGGGGGGGGGTCTCTCCCCCTTGCCAAGGCAGCCAGGCCCTTTGTCTCAGTGTGAATAGTCCCCGTGCTTTGATGAAAAGAGTCCTGCCAGCATGGCCTGGATCTGTTCGTACACGTGTGGGATCCGGAGGTGCAGAGGGCAACAGGTTACCTGAACTTTTCTGCAGCGAGGGAGGGCGAGAGAGGAGGGGAAGGGCAAGAGCTCACTCTGGTAATGTTGTAGCTCGAAGATTCAAGAGAAGACAGGAGGGGGACATCTTCAGTGTTTCATTTCAAGCAAAGCATTTAGCCCTTGTTTTCCGTCTTTGAGCTACCCCACAAATCCACCAGGGTCCGAAACAGGTCAGATCTGGCCCTTTTTATTAGAGAGCTACAATCTAAGGTCTGACTGACCAGCTCAAATCAACGTGAAGAACTGATGCCCGAGGCCAACTTGATGAACCCTGAGCTGCAATCTGGCCTCCTAGTGCCTATGCTGTTTATGGAACCAAACCAACCTTCTCTAAAATCTCCCCATTTTGCAGAAGGGAAAACTGAGGCAGCCAGCCAGAGAGTAGCTTGTCAAAAGCAGGCAGCCAGCGTTAAGCCACCATATTTTGACCACCCCCACCCCCACCATCTTGGCTGAGAAAAGCAATTTGTGGGAGGGGGAGAAACAAGCCCTGGAGACAGCAGAAAAGGAGGACGGAAATTATCTACTCCTCCATCAAGGCCTAACAAGTGAGTGACACTAATCCGGAGGGGGACAGCTGGCTGTGTCTGACATCCTGGACCAGTGTGCGGCAAAGCTCCTGGCGGCCTGCTTGCTTCGCGCTTTGGCTTGCAGGATCATGGCACCCTACAGGGTGTGGTGGAGGGGATGGTTGGGTATTCTAAAGGTCACCTCCAACGGGATATATAGGGGGGCCTGTGGAGCGGTTCTGAGATGGGTGGGGGGACTTCAACAGAGAGAGGGGCATTTTGCAAGAGAAAGGCCTCCCTATGCCACATCTAGACTGACTCCTGTATTCTCAGAACCAGGAAAATTTAATCTTGATCAGGATGAATCAAGTGTTTAGCGCCCTACCGGCTACCAGAATGCATGAATTGGGAAAGAACCCCATTTAATAGCAGACAAAGCCATTGGCAATTTCTTGCATGTCAATAGTGCCCAGAAGACTCCTTAAGATGGGTCCAATTGTGCCCAATGATAAGGCTGACTCTTATCTTGACATGAACTCTTGACATGTTCAGAGACACTGGATTATCACATCCCCTGTTATTGGGCTAATCTCTGGGGTTAAAAACATGGGGAGGGAATTAGGCCATTTTTCAGCTGACAAAAGGGATGTAACTTCTTAGCTGTATATTGTTTTATTTATTATATTTATAATCTATCTTTTGGTCATAATGCAACCACCACCCTCCAAAGGCAGGTGCCATGGGGTTTGGGTTCAGGATACTTGAAGGACTGTCTCCTTCTGCATGAACTTGCTCGTAGCCTGCATTGATCACCCAAATCACCATAGTTCGGTGGAGATGTGGGACAAAGCCTTTTTGATGGTGTCTGCCTTTCTGTTATAGATTTAAATAAATAAATACAGTTAATGGGAGTTGCACCAGCCCTAGTGATGCATTTAGGCAGTGTAAACTTTCACATAAATAAATGTGCTTGTAAATTAATGGGCTATTCTAGACACATTACATTTTTTAAAATAATGGCAATGTCTCATACCTTTCCAAGATTAATGCATCCTCACCTATCTCAACACCGACCCACTGAATTTGCACACAACCCCAACTCACGCTGGGCTGAAAAGCAATGGAGTCCCTGGCTCTAAGCTGCCCACCTTAACGACTTTTACATCTTTTAAACTGAACCACCTGGTTTTACTGAGGTGCTTCATCTTTACTCCTGCCACTTAAAGGTACATCTTAATCACTGTGGATATTTGCAGGCTTTTGTCAGAGTGCTGGGTATAGCCTCTGCTATAGGAAGGACATCTGGCCTGGATCTGCAGAGAGAGACTAGCAGAACATCTCTCCTTCCTTAGACAGCATGTTAATCACTGTTGCTAGGTTTATTCTGCCTGCATGCATGGGGGGGGAGAAATGGAAGGGGCTGTGAGGGCTGCCATTGGGGGCTGTTTCCACGCCCTGCCCAGAACAGCCATGTCAAGCTATCGGCAGTCAAAATATTCAAAACGATTCCCTGGGAGACCTGTGGTGTCTTTCTAGCATTTACTTGGTTGACAAAGGCTGCAGTCCTATACTTACCTGGAAGTAAACCCCATTGACTATAATGGGACTTACTTCTGAGCAGATATGCATAGGATTGGACTGAAAGACTCAGATCTGAGCCCTTGGGGGAGTCCTGCAAGCAACACCAGCCGCAGGTGTCTCCCAAGGATACCTGCTCTTGGCCAGACCAAATTCGTGGTCTTGTCCAGAATCTCTAGCTCAGGGGTGCCCAAACCCCGGCCCTGGGGCCACTTGCGGCCCTTGAGGCCTCTCAATGCGGCCCTCAGGGAGCCCCCAGTCTCCAATGAGCCTATGGCCCTCCAGAGATTTGTTGGAGCTCGCACTGGCCCGATAAACTGCTCTCAGCCTGAGGGCAAATGTTTGACTTCTTGCATGAGCTGTGGGATGAGGGCTTCCTCCACTGCTTACTGTTTCATGTCTGCGATGCAGCAAAGGCAGCAAAGGAAAGGCCAGCCTTGCTTTGTGCAAGGCCTTTTTTAGGCCTTGAGCTATTGCAAGACCTTCATTCATTCATATAAGTTCATCTTTAATATATTTATTTATGTAAACTTATGTAAATTTATTCAAATTTTAAATGTAAATTAATTCTTCCCCCCCCCGGCCCCCAACACAGTGTCAGAGAGATGATGTGGCCCTCCTGCCAAAAACTTTGGACACCCCTGCTCTAGCTTATGCTGTCCACTAGCTCCATTTGGGCAGAGGACAAGAACCACTTTAAACCTAAGCATCTTCTCAGGGTCTGGCTCATCTGCCAGTCTCATGTACCACATCAAACCCCCAGCCTCAATCAGAGGTGGCCAACATTTAATGTTCCCCCAAACCTGCCTCCTGGAACGACCCACTGTACTGTCTCTAAGGGTAAGGCTGGTCAACCTCACGCCAACCAGCTCTGACTGCAAGTCCTGAGCCTGGGTCTGAAGCTGAAGAGGGTGGCATGTGGTCAGGTGGGGGGGGGGTGAGCTGGAACACAAAAGGGACCTTGTGCACAAATCCATCCAGGAATTCCAAGCTCTTGTTAATTCCTTTGGAAATGTGCTACGGGTGGACCTGGAGGCTGCCACCGTTCCCGAGAGGGTGACTTGACGGGAAGCAGGGAAAGGGGGGGGGATGGTGATATAACTGCATGCATGCCTGCACCCAAAGCATTCTCTCTCCTGGACTGGTCTAATTTGGCCCAGCACTGTGGACGAGGGAGAAGGATTCTGTTACTGGAGAAGGGGATGTTCATTTAATGCACCAGACACTAACGCCCAGGCAGTTTCCAGCAGTGAGAGGGAGAGAGCGCCAGTCCCTATCCCCAAACATCATTACTCTTTACTTCCCTCTCTAAGCTCACCTCCCTTGACCACAGAAGCATATCAAGCGCAACATGATTGCTTCATACTCTGTTTGATGCGCTGCTTTGAACACAGCACAACCTCGGCCTGGAACAAGGTGGGTAAATGACTCCCTGGCCTCCACCCCTGGCTGGGAGACCTCTCTCCCATCAGCCCCCTGTGCTAGGTGTGAAGTTCACCAAGACCAGCAGCAGTGGGGAGAGGCTCTGCGTGTATCTGAAGCATCGGCTCAAATGACTTCCCGTGGTGGGGAGGTGCCAGTGCATTGCCTCCCCCCTCCTTGATTTGACTCTGAAAATTAACTCACAGAGTTAGTTTCTACTAATTGGTGCAAATTAGTCACCCCTCAACATCCTGTCACCATCTTAAACTCACAATTGTTACCATGAAAGGGTGGAATCCTTCCCCACACACACCCCCTTGCCTGTTCCCCCAGTCTTGCAAAACATGCTGCTGACCAGTGAAACGGTGGTTCTAATCCACTTTAGTGATTGGGAATATTGTAGAGGGTGGGACGGGACAACTCCTTGCAAATTAATCCACCCTGAATATAAGAGATAGAAACCACTGCCTGGAATATAATCCAGGTGTTGATGATGCCAGGATGCAAAAAATATTCCATGCAAAATTAGACTAAAATTAAAGTGAACACAGGTATCTACACTGCTGCTGTTCTTTGAAAACAGGCAACCCAAAGGATTCGGTCCATAGCCCTGCCATGTCATGAAACTAGACATGCCCTGCTTCTTTTGTTGAAGTCTTGTGCCTCTAACAATTGTCTAACAAGAAGAAATTCAAGTGGTCTCAATGATGGAGCCCCTGTCTCTGCTAAAGGCACAGAGCCTCTGTCCCAAGACAAGCAGGAGCAACCCTTGGGACTCCTCCTTCCTCAAAGGACATTCTTGCCGTTTCCACCATAAGCATCATTCCTATATTGAAACAATTGCTGTTTTGTGTGAATAAAGTATTGCGGTGTTCCACATTCCCGGGAACAGTAATGGCGTACTGGTGGCTAATGAGCCAAATCCAGCCTCTGCCTGCTCGGGGTGGTGTAATGGTTTGGGAGGTGGACTTAGACCTGGATGATCCAGGTTCAAATCCCCCCTCAGCCACAAAGCTTCCTGGGTGACCTTGGGCCAGTCACTTTCTCTCAGCCTCACCTACCTCACAGGGTTGTTGTGAGGACAAGAAAGAGGGGAGGAGCAGCTGTGTAAACCGCCCTGAGCTCTTTGGAGGAAGGGCGGTATAAAAATGTGTGTGTGTGTGGGGGGGGGGAAATCTAATTTTGAATACCACCGCCTTCCATAGCCCCTCCCCTTGGGGACAGAGTCACATCTGCCCCAGCAGAATGGTTGAAGGTAAAACGGGAGATAATCCAGAACGATGCATGTGCCTCATCCTCATGATGATTTTTGCAAATACACCCACCACATCTACAAATTGCTTTTCTAAACATGTCCACATAAGTTAGGAATCCCCAGACATTTTTACAACTCCCAGTTATGAATTGTGCAGCTGGAAAGAAACACCTTAGAGTTGACTAAAACTCTGCTGCTTGAACACCTGGAGGTGGTTCTTACTCACCACAGGTGACTATTTTCAAACCAATCCTGGAAGCAATCCCCCCATTTCCCCCCAGCTCTCCCACCCCAAGCTCTCATTCCCTTCCTCCAAGAACCACAAAATATGAGGGGCTTGTTGGCACTTTGAGGGAGATCTTCTCGCCAAATGAAAGACTTTGTATTTCACCTTAGAATGGTGGAGGGGCAGCATGTTTGAGGTGAGTTTAATCTAGAGACACTGCCAGTCCCTTCCCAAACCACCCTGCATCCCTGCCTCCAAGGCTGGGCCGCCTGGGAGCAGCTGGGCGGAGAGTGTGGAAATCTTGATGATTAGTTTGTTTTTTAGACGCAGGGATTTGTGGCTGATTAACTTTAATCTCTTCAATGTGATGGAACCCCATATGTGACTTGGGCTCCAGTGAATGGAGCGGGAGGGAGTGAAGCTGAGAGGGAGAAAGCACACACAAGGACACAGGTTAAGAGAATCTGTGGTGGGTCTGCTTACACATCAGGCTGGAGCTCACCACCGCCCAAGCTTAGAAAATATATGTACACAAGTGCCACATCAGCGGAGCTGCCAACCCTCCAGCATTGGCCTGGAGTCTCTGAGAATCAGCATCCATCTCCAGGTGACAAGTGAAAGCAATCCAAGAGATTGCTTGGGATTTGCAACATAGCATGATGCTGGAAGAACAATAGCTTCAGCAAGAGTTGGCAACCCAAGAGTGGAGAGCCGGGATGGCATAGTGGTTTGGGAGTTAGACCTGGAAGATCCAGGTTCAATTACCCATTTAGCCATGAAGCTTCCTGGGTGACCTTGAGCCGGTCACTATCACTCAGCCTCTTCTACCTCACAGGGTTGATGTGAGGACAAAAGGAGGGGGAAGAACGATATATACCACCCTGAGCTCCTTGGAAGAAGGGTGATAAAAAATGTGGAAAAAAATAAATAAAATAAAGCCAGTGGTTTGATGTGTGTCTCTGGAATTCAAGAGACTATCTGTTTCTTTGGTGGCACACACACGGCTATGCACATAACAGTGCTTCCGTGGAGAGAAGTCTTCTCCTTGAGGCCCCTCACAGTTCTTACCCAGCCTCTCCAACTTGTGCTTCCATGGCCTTTTCCAGCCCATCAAGATGTATCAGAGAAGCTATTTCCCACGAAGGCCAAAGCTTCCTCAGCCCCCCTGTTGCTGACCGTGCCACTGTGGGGAGCCATAAAAGCACCACTTCCCGTTTTGGGACTTCAACCTCATGCTTGAATTAGGGATCCACCTTCCTTCCACCATCGCGTGGTCCCTTACTTTCAAATTTGGGCTTCGCTTACATTTAAACACTCACTCTGAGCCCCTTTTAAAAGACCTATTAAAGGACTCGTATCTCTCTAAGTGGTTCCCACTTATTGATCTCAAGCTTTTATCTTTGGATTTGTCCCCCCAATCTCTCGCCCATGTTAACCTCCATAGGGCCCATTCAATCATTAAATCCAAACTTTGGGAATCTGAATCCAATCCACTCTTTTCCAATCTTAATTCTATCTGTTCTCCTCAGTTTTTTGGCCTTCTCCCCTAACTTGGCCACCCTTTTAACTATTTTAGTAAATTAATTAACCCTATTAAGAGGAGAGCGTTTATGCTAGCGAGATTTAACATCTTCCCTTCAGCTGTTCACTCTGGCAGATTCTCCAAGATCCCACATGATTGCAGATTATGCCCTTTTTGTTCTCTAGAACCGGACACTGTGGCTCACATATTACTTTGTCGTCTAGCCCACCAATCCCTTCGAGACACATACCTGAACCCTTTCCTGTCTTCTCTTTCTGGTTTCTCTACTGATCTCCTCTATGGAGAACTCGTGCAAGGAAAGTGTCCTACAGGTAGACCACAGCTGCGATACAAGGACATCTGCAAGAGGGATCTGAAGGCCTTAGGAGTGGACCTCAACAGGTGGGAAACCCTGGCCTCTGAGCGGCCCGCTTGGAGGCAGGCTGTGCAGCATGGCCTTTCCCAGTTTGAAGAGACACTTGGCCAACAGTCTGAGGCAAAGAGGCAAAGAAGGAAGGCCCATAGCCAGGGAGACAGAGCCGGGACAGACTGCACTTGCTCCCAGTGTGGAAGGGATTGTCACTCCCAAATCGGCCTTTTCAGCCACACTAGACACTGTTCCAGAACCACCTTTCAGAGCGCGATACCATAGTCTTTCGAGACTGAAGGTTGCCAACTACTGAACCTTTACTTGTCCTTTTAAGTGATAGCTCTGTGGCTATCACTAATGCTGTAGCACAGGGGTGTCCAAAGTTTTTGGCAGGAGGGCCACATCGTCTCTCTGACACTGTGTCGGGGGCTGGGAGAAAAAAGGAATTAATTTACATTTAAAATTTGAATACATTTACATAAGTTTACATAAATGAATATATTAACGATGAACTTATAGGAATGAATGAAGGTCTTGCAATAGCTCAAGGCCTATAAAAGGCCTTGCACAAAGCAAGGCTGGCCTTTCCTTTGCTGCCGCTGCTGCATCACAGACGTGAAACAACAAGCAGTGGAGGGAGCCCTCATCCCACAGCTCACACAAGAGGTCAAACAGTCACCCTCATGCTGAGAGCAGTTGCATCGGGACAGTGCGGGCTCCAACAAATCTCCAGAGGGCCATAGGCTCATTGGAGACTGGGGGCTCCCTGAGGGCTGCATTGAGAGGCCTTGAGGGCTGCAAGTGGCCCCAGGGCCGGGGTTTGGGCACCCCTGCTGTAGCAGATTATCTTTCCGCTGTTTCCAAGTTAAAATTTTCTCCCTGACCCTATATTTCTTCCTTGTTTCCTTTCCTTTCTCCCCTCATTAGTTCCTTGTTGTGATTTTCTCTTTGGTAACACAGCCACTGCGTTGGCTCTTGTTATTATTGTTACTACTGTTATTAACTGTTTTTAATGCCAATAAAGGTTTATGGATGGGACTTCAACCACACCGGCTCCAATGCAGAAATGCAGGTGATGCTTTCTCCATTCTTTTTGATCTCCCAGTGAAGAACAGCGTCACGTGCTGAATGCCTGTTAAAAGAGACAGGAGCAATAGCAAAATAAAAGCAGTGGCAGCCATGCATGGAAACAAACCAGACCATACAAACCAAACCAAGCAAACCAAACCAAACAAAGGAGAAATGTTGGCAAACTGAATTGCGGGTTAAGTGCATGCAGACCACTGTTTTTTTCAGAACGACTGCTCCATCGGCCCAGTCAAAGCTGGAAATGTGACCAGAACAAAAGGGGAGATTTTGCTCCCTCAAAGACGATTAGTGCTTGCAAATGGGGGTGGGGGGGAGCATCTCTTGTCATCAGATGCTGGGCACCCTGGAAAACCGTGCCATCTCCTTTGGATAATACACTGCTCTTCTTGCAGATTATGGTCCATTCCAGAGTTTAAAGGAAGAATGAAAACCAAGGAGTCAAAAGCTGCCCACATGCAACAAATTTAAGCTCCCAGGGGAACAAAGCCTCATTGCCATCTTTCTAAATGCCCTTCCTTGCAAAAATCCTGGTGTTCCTAAAATTGGGTAAATTAGGACGCTTTGTAGATTTTTTTTTAAAAATGATGATTAAATTGAGACACTGCTACCCCCTGTTGATCAGAAGCTGTTTTGCTGGGGGTGGTTATTTTATTTGGTTAAAAAATAGTATATTTTGGACCTTCTCCAAACCCATCCGATGTGCCACTACATTGATTTTTAACAGTGATTTTTAAATATATAGAGAGAGAGTCATGATCTAGGCTTGGAATTGGCTTCCAAGATGACATTCATTACTTATCAATTCCAACTAAAGTATTAATTTAAGCTCCTCCCCACCCCAAAAAAACCACTAAGAGCCCCTGTGGTTGTTTAAAAAGAAGGAAAATTTTCAATCTTGTTGGATTGTGATGGCATCTGGCCTGGACGCCTTTAAAGGGGGATTGGACGGGTTTCTGGAGGAGAAATCCATTACGGGGTACAAGCCATGATGTGTATGCACAACCTCCTGATTTTAGAAATGGGTTATGTCAGAATGCCAGATGCAAGGGAGGGCACCAGGATGAGGTCTCTTGTTATCTGGTGTGCTCCCTGGGGCATTTGGTGGGCCGCTGTGAGATACAGGAAGCTGGACTAGATGGGCCTATGGCCTGATCCAGTGGGGCTGTTCTTATGTTCTTAACTACAATTCCCAGGAAGCCTTGCAGGTCTCTTGTTATCTGGTGTGCTCCCTGGGGCATTTGGTGTGCCGCTGTGAGATACAGGAGGCTGGACTAGATGGGTCTATGGCCTGATCCAGTGGGGCTGTTCTTATGTTCTTATGATTGTGCCACAGTTCCTCTTTAGATTGCACCCCCTCTCCCCCTAAAAAAAACAAAACGGAACTGCCAATTTGCTCTGGGGCCTAGATCCAGTAGCATAGTAACAGGGGAGTGGTGTGATCAGAATTGCAGATGCCAAAACGCTCCATATAAGCAGCCCCTCCTGTTCACTGTTGGGCAATGGCAAGCTGCTACGCTACTGTCTGAGTCTATTTGCTCAAGTCTCTAACCATGCAGGTTCCAGGAACTGTGCGTGGATTATCTCAACTTGATTACCTCTGACAAGTTTGCATTAAATTTAGTGGCACTGTGACACTGGCCTGCCCCGGCCTTGGCCTGCCCACTTTTAGCTACCTTAATAAGGATCAGGGAGCTGGAGTCTCAAGAGTGGTTAATTTTGCCATGGGCAGGACAGGTGGACGGGTATCCAAGGACACGCTGGCCTGGTCTTCCATGATGCAGAGCCTGTTGACTTGGAGCCGGAAGGAAAGCAGCATTGGCTAGCAGTTAAAGCTGGATCAATGAGAGGAGATGCTGTGGAAAAAAAGTCAGGGACTCAGAGAAGAATCAAGAGAGGCTGTTGACATTGCTCAGAGAGGGGAGATGGTGTTGAGCGCATAAAGGAAGCCACTGGAGACACCAGTTGAATAGCAGGGACAAGAGGGAAATTTTGGAAGGAGAAAGCTTGGAGAGAGTGGAACTAGAGCAGTGATGTTTAAACTTTTTCGTCTCATGGCACACCAGCATGGTACTAAAATTGTCAAGGCACACCACCAGTTTTTTGACAATTGACAAGGCACAGCGTGCTGTTGTTGGGGGGCTCACATCCCCAATGGCCCTACTAAAAAATGGAACTTCCCCAAACTCTCATGTAATTGGTCTGTGGAACCCCTTGCCACAGGAAGTGGTGATGGCATCTCGCCTAGATGCCTTTAAGAGGGGATTGGACAAATTTCTGGAGGAAAAGTCCATCACAGGTACAAGTCATGATAGGTATGTGCAAGCTCCTGATTTTAGAAGTAGGCTAGCTCAGACTGCCAGGTGCAGGGGAGGGCACCGGGATGCAGGTTGTGTCTTGCTGTCTTGTGTGCTCCCTGAAGTATTTGGTGGGCCACTGTGAGATACAGGAAGCTGGACTAGATGGGCCTTTGGCCTGATCCAGCAGGGCTCTTCTTAAGTTTCATATTCTTATGTTGACGGCACACCAGTGTGCCATGGTACAGTGATTGAAAATGGCTGAGAGTTATATTTCACATGAGGCCATGACTGGCAAGCAAAGAAAATTTGAGGGCTTGCATGGATAAGCCAAGGAGACACAGGAGGGCTCCTTTGCTTTGGGGAACTGCACAGAAATGAGAATTTCTGCCAGGTGTCGCTTCTTCCATGGCCATTCTGGGCTGGCCCATCTGTGAGGAAGACTGAGGCAGTTGCCTCAGACAGCTGAATGGCAGAGGCACCCACCACTCAAGCCTGCCACTCTCCATGCCTCTGCACTCCCTCTTCCACTCTAACCCCCACTCTTCCTTTTTCAGTGCAGGGAAGAGACAATAACCCAGGGGTCAGCAACCTTAAACACTCAAAGAGCCATTTGGACCGATTTTCCGGAAGAAAAAAAACCTCAGGAGCCACAAAACCCTTTTGACATCTAAAATGAAGATAATACTGCATATATAGTTTTTTTCACCTTTATGCTCTTATAGGTCCCATTTTAATAATGTAGCCCCCTCTTGTAGCTTTTAGTTCATTTTGTCATACATTCTTGTCCTGTGTTTTCAGACTCCTGGTCCTCTATGGTGTTTTGCCTGATTCCAAGGCCATTCTCTTCCTGGAGAATTAGGCCCACTTTAAGCAAATTAGCTCCCCTTCTTTCCCCAAACAAATGACCCTGGTTCTGCCCTGCAGTCCTGCTGGACCCCACCTCCAGGGTAGCTCCCCTGTTCAACCTGCAGAGGTCCTCTCTCCTGCCAGCAGCCTGCCACCACTACAGCAGACCCTGGGTCCTCAGCAGGTCTTGGGCACAGCAGCCTCACACCAAACTCCAGTCAGAGTATCCAAGTCAAAGCCAGCCAGCCAGCCAGCCAGCCAGCCAGCCAGCCAGCCAGCCAGCCTCCCCTCCCCTCCAACCTGCACTCCTTCTACAACCCACATCCCCTTCTTCAGGTGCTCCTTATATCCCTGAGGGCCCTATTGCCTTCAAGTGGCTGCAGCTGTGCAGCACACTCTGCTGGATGCCCAGGCCTTACCCTTAAAGGGGCCACTGCTGACACCACATCTACCTCCTCACCAGATCTTCCAGGATTCCAATACATATGGCGGTTATGACATCTGCTTATCTTACATGGATACTAAAGAACTCCCCCCACCTTCCAGAGGCACCCTGCTGGAAGGAAAAAAGGACACAGAATCCAGAGAAGAAGCCAGAGCTGGGGGGGGAAGGTGGGGGGGGCAACCACAGGCCAGCTTCTGCCCTGCCTGCCCTCCCTCCCTCCCTCCCTCAGGCTGCAACCCTCTCCACACTATCCTGGGAGTAAGCCCCATTGGCTACAATGGGACTTCTGAGCAGACAAGTTGGTTGGAGCTCTCAGGCTGCAGTCCTCTCCACACTTTCCTGGGAGGAAGCCTCACTGACTACTTGTGAGTAGACCTGCATAGGAGGGGACTGAGGCTGCAGCCCTCCACACCTTCCTTCCTGGGAGGAAGCCCCTCTGACTACAGCGGGGCTTACTTGTGAGTAGACCTGCACAGGAGAAGGCTGAGGATACAGCCCTCCACACCTTCCTGGGAGTAGCCCAGGGACTACATCAGGGCTTACTCTGGAACAGACCTGCACGGGCTCCCACTCACCCGTCCTTGCGCTTGGCCTTGAGCAGGCTTCAAGGCTGCCATCCCAGGCACCCTTTCCTAGGAGTAAGCTTCATCCTCTGTAATGGGGCTTACAACTGAGTAGACACACGTAGGAGCAGGTGCCAAGGCTGCCATCCCAGGCACCCTTTCCTGGGAGTAAGCTTCATCTGCTGTAATGGGGCTTACTACTGAGTAGACACGCATAGGAGCAGGCTCCACGGCTGCAATCCCAGGCACGCTTTCCTGGGAGCAAGCTTCATCCACTGTAATGGGGCTTACTACTGAGTAGACACACAGGATGTCTCCTCTGCTGTGGAAGAAAAGCCTCTCCTTGCACTGAGTGGGGACCTGCTCAGGGAAAGGCGGGCTGCAAGGGCTGGCAATGCCTGAGGAGGAGGGCGGCTCAGGATTGGCTGGTGGTCAGCCAGTGAAGGGCCCTGAGCCATTCCAACCGAAAAAGCCAGGAGCCTACTGGATGCTGATTGGCTGAGTCTGCTGGAGAGTTGGGGAAGGGAAAAACAGGGAGCTGAAGCCTGCAGAGCGGGCAAAATTGAAAAGGGAAACCAATGCGGGGCAGGTGGGGGTGAAGGGAGAGGAGGGCAGTGAGCTCAGGGGGCGGAGGGAAGCAGCCCGCCCTCCCAACACAGGTGCCTCCTGTCACACTCTTTGCCACTTGCACCTGGAGGAGCCGCAGCAGACAGCTGAAAGAGCCACATGCGGCTGTAGAGCCGCAGGTTGCCAACCCCTGCACTAACCCCGTGATTTTCAACATTGAGAAGACATTCTGAAAGCATGCTAATCTCTATGGTCTTTACCTCTTGTGATGTCACTTCCAGAAAACTGTCCATAGTATTGAATTGTATGTCCCATTCCTTTGCAGGCAGAGACAATGTTATCACATACAGTTGCCTAAAAACTGGACAGCCATAAACAGCCTCTGTTCCTAGTTCCCAGGGCAATCTCTAGCACCACCTGAGAATGGCCACAGGGTGGCACCCTCCACCAACCAAGCCTGAGTACAGCATCTTCCTAAAGGCACTGAAGAGCTATGACAAGGGAGGGCTTTTCTGAGTGTGTATCTTTGGGGCAGTGTTTCTCAAACAATGGGTCACAAACCAATTTCAGGTGGGTCCCCATTCATTTCAATATTTTAATTTTAATATATTAGACTTGATGCTACCATGGTATGTGACTGCATTTGGGAAAATGTGACAGATCTGTACTTTCACTATGTATATGCTTTGACCAATGATAGTAACTTTTCACTCCTAGGTAAGTGTGGGTAGGATTGCAGTCCAGGATTGTTAAGACTCTTCCTGCTTGATGATGTCACTTCTGGTCATGACATCATTTCCAGTGGGTCCTGACAAATTTTCATTCTAAAAAGTGGGTCTCAGTGCTAATAGTTTGAGAACCCCTGCTTTAGGGAGCTGGCTGCAACTATTAATTGCAATCTCCCAAAGTATTTAGCCACAAAGCTCAATGACCAACTCAAAGATATCTGTCCAAAAGCAGGGCCCAAGGGCAAGGCCCAGAGCAAAGAAAACAAGGGGACCCCGATATCCAGGGACTTGGGAGCCTTGGAAGCTTGCCCCATCTAGGCCTTAGAATTCTTGCACAGGATATACAACACCTTTCTCCACCTAGGCTGGCAAATTGGCCTATGCAGGCGAGCTCCCCCCTTGCAAGCAGCACCCATCTGCTCCAGCCCTCAGCTCAGCCACTGCAACTACTTCTGCATCCCTGGCCAGACCCTACCCTCCTCCTTCTGCTCATGGCTCTGCTCTGCTCATCCTTAGGGTACCGTGGACCCCCTGGTGTCCTAGCAGGTTCCTCTTGCCCCCCAGCAGCCACATGACAGTTGGCAATGGGTATTACCAACATATAGATAGTAGCCAATTGTAGTTGCCCTTTGCAGCTCAAGAAACAGAATATTCTGCATTGGCATTTCAGTGGATGAGGGAAAACAAGCCAAAATTAAATCTCCACAAATCTTATACAACTTTCCAGCACTGATGCAGCCACGACATAGCCGCAAAGGAACAAATGTTCCTTTATCTTGAGACCACTGTGACTGGCCCTCCACTGCAAGATGCAGCACACACCACATTGGCATGGCTGCATCAGCAGCAGAAAGCTGGAGAGGATTGGGCCCTGATATGTCCCTGGTTCAAAGAGCTTTGAACACTCTTAAGTAGCACTATAGAAATCACCAGATTTCCTCTTCCACCAGCTGTGTAGGCATATCTTGCCACTGCATTTTCAACATTCACTATGCAGACCGGAGGGTCTTGCTCTCTGTGGAGCACAGTATTTTGACAAGGCCTTCCTGGAGATGGTAATAAGCAAAAATTAAAGCAGCACAAGATGTTGTCATCTAACATTTATTTACTTTTTTTTTAATCTTACTGCCTCAAGGTGAGTCCCTATTGTTACAAAGGTCAGAGTCACAGACACAAGACAAATGGAAAAACAGGGAAAATAAAAGGATTTATGAAAGCACTCTTTGTCTAAACACAAAGAAAAGACCCAACTAAGGGGGAAAATGAAGAAGCAAAGAAGTGTGTAGTGTTCCTTGCAGATATTTTACAAACTGAAGACCAAAAACTCTTTATTGTTTAAATGCCTGTATCTACTTAAGTTGCGTGTACAAAACCAGATATTTCAAAAGTGTCCCCTGTTGGGATTTTTTTTTTTGCAATTCTGAAAAAAAAAAGTTTTACAAAAAACAACATCCAGAAGTCTTGCAGGTTTCAAAGGGTTTCTCTTTTTTTGCTTGTACATGATGAATAGGAATAGAGTCTCCTGATCTCGGAGAGGTACTACAATAGATTATCTAACATTTCCTCACGTGTCCTAGCCACTACAAACAGGAGAAGGAGAAAAAAATAAAACCTGGAGTGTATTCTAGTACACTGCACAAGCAAAGAAGGGAGGGTGGGTGGGGTAAGTGTTGGGGCGGCCACAAAATTTAAGCCCGTTCGCCACGGATGCGGCGGGCCAGCTGTATGTCTTTGGGCATGATGGTGACCCGTTTGGCGTGAATGGCACACAGGTTGGTGTCTTCAAACAGACCCACAAGATACGCCTCGCTGGCTTCCTGTCAAGGCAAGGAAATACAATAGAACGGGGAGATTAGTTTAGAGGGAACTGTTTGGCCACACACAGCAAGAGAGGGAACACAAAACAAAGCACACAGAAGACAATACTTCCATCCGAGTACAGGTTTTGTGTCCATCCATCCCCCCCCAAAGAAATTACACATTTTTCTGTGTAAATTTGAGAAATACACAGGCTGTGAAACGGAGGATCAGAAAAACATTTTCAACATGTATGGTCGTTTTATGTGAATTTGGGATGCCGATTCCAAAAATGGCATCCGTTTTGCCCTATCACGTCTAGTTTCAGATATATGTTTCAACAAAGTTGCTTGAACCATTCACTAACGAGGCTATGCTGTATCTCCAAAACTAGACATAACAGGGCAAAACTGATGCCATTTTTGTTATCAGCATCCCAAACATACCCAGAAATAGGTCTAACTTTTAAGACAGCAAAAGATGTGCTGATTCACATGTGTTACCTTACAAGGAACCACATATTTCACTTCCAGCTTTTCCCCTTCCACCCAAAGAAAGGAGCACTTTCCATGACTTGCCACATGTAGGCTTCTGAAAGGAGCTGTCATACATAACACATGGACCAATTCTTGTCTTGGACAGCAGAGAGAGACTGGCATTAAAACAAAAGAAGCAGGAGGATCTTACTCTGGCAGCTGCTGCTCTTCCCTAACTTTCAGTAAAAGGTACTACTACTGCCAAGGACAAGTTATTTGGGAGGGGGGGTGCACAGGCAGTTCCTGCTACTCTCTCTTTGCCAAGTTTGCTCTGACCCAACCAAGGCTTTAACAGCTAAGCTGCAAAGGGCAAAAAGCACCTCAAGCTCTCTCCAAACTTTAGCACAGTAAAAGAGAGGATTAACATAATCCTGTAACAATTCTGCAAAACTACAGAGACAAGTCTTCACCATGAACCAGAATGCATACTGGCACTGAGCAGGTGTTAACAGTAATTGCTGCAGCTTTATGAACCAAGAGGCCACTGCTGAACAAAGTGCCAGAGGGTAGGGCTTCCAAGAGGTTTTCTGCAGGTAAACCAAGCAGGTCCAGAGGAGTGGCCTGGAGGTACACAGTGCAGTTCAGCTGTGGCGGTTAAGCAGGGTCCTGGCTTGCATGCAGCCCTGATGTGAGATGGTCTTGGAATTATATACCAGTCACCCTAATCTCTTCAGGAGGACAGGCTGGCTAAATGTACAAGAATGAGCAACAGAGACAGACCTGCAGAGCTCCAATGGCAGCACTCTGGAACCGCAGGTCTGTCTTGAAGTCCTGAGCTATTTCACGGACCAGACGCTGGAATGGCAACTTGCGGATCAGCAACTCTGTGGATTTCTGGTACCGCCGGATCTCTCGCAGTGCTACGGTGCCAGGCCTGAAAGGAACGGCATGGCCATTGTTTGCATTCCACTCCCCCACCCATGTCCTCGGACCAAGAACACTCAGCTATTTTTGTTAGCACAGCGAGAACACATGGCTGCTGAAGGGAAAAGAGTGGCACCCGATGAGACACCCTGCCTTGTCAAGTCTCCAGCACTGTGACAGATAACCTGGGCCTGGTCAGACTGTAGGCTTGACAGCAAATGCCCAACTTCCAGACCAGAAAAATGTCACCAATTGCTCTTTCCAGGTACCTGTAACGGTGAGGTTTCTTCACTCCACCAGTCGATGGTGCACTTTTCCGGGCAGCTTTAGTGGCCAGTTGCTTTCGAGGTGCTTTCCCACCAGTGGACTTACGGGCAGTCTGCTTGGTACGGGCCATCCTGGGTGGTCCTTAGAATGCAAGACACCTGCTAAGGAAAAGAAATGCAGGAGATTAATTCCTGGAAAAACACACTGCTTTCAACAGAGTGGAAATGGGCTGCAGAGCTGAAGATTCTAGAGTAGGAGCCCCATTCATAACTTTAGAACCTTTGCCAACTTTATAAAATCTGGTGCTTCCCTGAAATGCAAGTTCAAAGTAAAAAGGACAGGACACTTTTATTAAAAGGAATGCATGGACTTGCTAAAGCTACCCCAGGTAGGCAGAGCCAGGCTGATTACCTCCTTCCCTCCATTTGCTTATTCTATCAGCTGACTAGCTCATACAACCAAAATATTTGCATAGAGTTCAACTGAAATCTACTTTCTGTCACTTAACCTGCAGCACATTCTCACATGCCCTCTCCAACTGCAGCACTCATATGATACCTATGCTACCAATACAGTGGGGATCAAAACTACTTGAACTCTAATTTGCTTGATGTTTGCACCAGTAAGTTACTTTGCAGGTCAAAGTTTTCAATTACCCTTGAAAATCCCTTATACAAAAAAAAGGCACACAGTTCTTTTAACAATGGGAACCACACTGTGAGAGGTGCACATGAACTGGGACCACCACAACCAATTCCCATTTCACACTCACTCAGGGCATAGCTTCATTGGGGTAGTTAGAGGGTGTGCAAAGCACTAGGTTTTTCAGAGAGCCTCACTACGGTATGCAAGCAGCCCGTCCCCTTAAGAGGCATTCCAGGTTGGCGGAGCAAAATGGAGGCATAGCTAGAGGGGAGTCAAAGCACTAAGTTTTGCACTGCAGCATGCAAGCAGACTCTCCCATTTGGAGCCATTTCAGGCAGGGGGAGCAAAATGGAGTCATTCACCTCCATTTTGCTCCCCGGCCCAGAATGGCTCCGAAGGGGGGGGCACCTTCCACACTGCAGTGAGGCCCCCCACAAAACTTAGTGCTTTGCACCCCCTCTAGCTAGGCCACTGCATAGTTCATTCAGTGGAAGGATGGGTGGAATTGCTTGCCCTATTTCAATTGCTGTTAGTTCTCTCTCTCTTTCCTAAGCACAAATACTTTAAATCGCACAAGTTAAACGTGCATATGATATGACTTCACCATAAATTATTTGTTCTTAAATGTGATGTGAGCTGCTGCTTGCTAGGGGGGTCCTCTTTGGAGGTTAAAAAAAAAAGCAGGATAGGAAGCCCTAGAAAAAAAGAGTATAAATATTTTTAGCAACTTTGTTGCAAAAAGGCTGAAAAATTCTGCAAGGAGCATCCTGCAAAAAAGGGTCTCATTAGGATGGTTAGCAGGAGAGGAGGCAGTTGCCATGGCAACAGAAGGGCCCACTCCTGCCCAATCACCTGCTGATGCCACAACTAAGTCATCCAATGGGGGAGAGGTCACGTGTGCAAAAGATAAAAGAGGGGAAATGGCCAGCTCCTAACTCAGTCTCTGCTTGCAGGTGCCCAACCTGCGTCCCCTCCAAGTGGCCTGAAGAGGGATGTCCAGAGAACACCTGAATAGCTGTGTCCAAGTCACAAGACTACACTCCCCATGAGCCTTTGCGGGAGACAACGGCGCTCTGCCCTCCCATTGGCTCGCAGGAATCAGGTGGAGCAGCCAAAAAAGAAGTTACATAGGCACCCCGCAGAAGCTGCCCTCCCATTGGTTGCGAAGAGACGAAAGGAGGCGGGGCACAGCAACCGCTTCGAAGACAAATAAATGTGCTCCTCGAGCCCCCCTCCTCCTCCTCTTCCCAGTTATTGACAGAGGCACGTAACCAATCAGCCTCCGAAGTGCCTTAGACAGCCCAACCAATCAGCAGAGTGGCCGGGGTCCTGCTCCTGTCAGCCAATAGGTGGCGAGATGCAGACGGAAGGCGGGACTTAGTGTGTACGCGTGAAGGGGGGGAGGTAAAATGCATCTCCTCAGACGACCTCGGTTTTCTAGCCTCCCCCCCTCCCCATTTTTGCACGAAATCGAACCAGGGAGACGGGCGCGCGCGCGGGAAGGGGAGGGGGGCGCGCGAACAGGAGGGGGGCGTGCGCTGTTGCGTTACCTGAGCGTACGTCTCGCGCTGTCAGCGACCGTTACAGCCGTTGGTCCGTCCCGCGGCGGCGCTCGCGCTGCTCTTCGCTCCCTTCCCGCTTTTCCCGCCAGCCCCAACAGAAAATGGCGGGTTCCAGGGCCAGGCTATTTAACCATCATGCAACGGGGCTGCCTGATGAGAGGCGCGGGGGGGAGGGATGGGTGGAAAAGCGGCGGGTCAACTGAGGTGAGCCAGGCTGTTCGGGCGCCATTTTGCGCGCCTCCAAAACCACAGCCTGGCCCGCTCGCCCGCGCCCAGGACGTGGTAGCAGCGCCAGTGGAGCAGCAGAAACACGCACATTTGCTCACATACAGGAACAAAGAGGCTTCTGGGACACTTGACAAGACTCTTCCTCTGGCACTTGGCATGACTGTGGCTCCTCCAGGCCCCGTCGCCTCACACGCTTCACGGACAAGGTGTCTGAGGCAACCAGTCATACACGAAGCGTGTAAAAATGCCATGTAAAGTCACACGCCTCACGGGCAAGCTGTGTGAGGAAACTGCTGTCATACATGTAGTTGGCAACCTTCAGTCTCAAAAGACTGCAAGTTGTGTGAGGCAACCAGTCATACATAAAGCGTGTAAAAATACCATGTAAAGTCACATGCCTCACGGGCAAGCTGTGTGAGGCAACCAGTCATACATAAAGCATGTAAAAATGACTTAAATTGCATTATTCCTCAAACTTTGCCATGTAGCAAGTCACACTTCACATGGACAAGTTGTGTGAGGCAACCATTGTCATACATGAAGCATGTAAAAATTTGCCATGTACTAAGTCACATGCCTCATGGACAAGCTGTGTGAGGCAAAACTTGCATGTAATACTTGCTTAAATTGCAATTTAAATGCTTAAATGGCTATTTACAATAGGCTTTCTCTACCTTTAATCATTGCATAGAAGAGGGAATTTTGGCAGGTGCAGCTTTTTCAACCCTTCCACGTTGAGCTGCACCTTCCAAAATTCCCTCTTCTATGCAGTGATTAAAGGTAGAGGCACTCTGTCCTCCATTGTCACCCTGATCCCGGCACTAAAACGTTTGAGAACCCATCCTAGAGATTTATTTATCCAGCCTGATGTGTGTGGGAGATGCCTGGAGGCCCCTGCACAGAGCTCCAGGATGGCTCTTGGGAGTCACCCGGAGATTGATGATGAGTCATAGGGCACCCCTGGATGGTTGGCAACCCCCACTTATGAACATATCTGCAGCTGTCTTCAGTTGAAGCAGGGGTGGGCCTCAACATGGCTTTTCGGCAAGGGTTCAAAACATACCTGTTTTGTCTGGCATTTGGTTGCTGCGCAGATATTGTCCCTCTGCGCCTCTGAAATATGGCTGTGACTTGACTGCCTCCCTGGACTCATTTGTTCCCCCAATGTCCTCAACCATGTCTTAATTCTTGCTTTGTTTTTGTTTTTATGCTTCACTGTTTAATACTAAAGTTTATGTTTTTAATTCTTTGTTTGATTTTTTTTCTTCTTACCTGTTATGATACTTTCTACTTTATTATGGAGTATTAAAAGCCACTTTGGGCATTTGCTTTGGCATGGGAAAAGCAGGATATACATTTCTCAAACAAACAAACAAAAACAAATAGGGGCTTTCACAGCCAGTGAAGCTGCTTTCCTTCCCGCCTTGCCAGCCCCACAAGACATTCTAATACAGACCTGTCCTTTTCAAACATTATTCAATTATTTTTCATGTATCTGTAAAGGTCATGGCAAGTACCCCTGGGGGTACATGTACCCCAGGTTGGGAACCACTGCCCTAGAACAAACCAATAAATTTCCAACAATTTCATTGTCAGTGTCCATGGCAGTTCTGGCTATTTTGGCTGGTCTTCCCTAGAAGAACCTGTCATCCAGGCCAAATACAGAAATGGAACACATAGCAATCCTATGTCAGGACAGGGCTGCTTCTGCCATACCGTTCTTCCCCTTACTTCTGTGATGCATTAAATTCATGCACTAGTCAAATCTGCATCCCTTACTGGTTATGCCAAGTCATCTTGCTATCATTTGGTATTTTATAACCAAATCAGATCAACACACCGACCACATCAGAAACCCACCTGTTGCACCAAAAAGCTCACCATGATAAACTGAAATTGGAGCATCTTGTAATGCTTGCGCAGAGTTTAGCATGCATGAGTCATGTCAAGACTTCTTGCCACCATATACATAAGTGACTGCGCCTTGTTCCAGGCCATCAAGTCAGATTTCACACGTTACATCAAATAATTATACAGGCCAACAAACATTTTGCTTCCTTAAACGTTACACCAATTCCTGGGTATATTTGGGGTGCCGATTCAAAGGCATCTGTTTTGCCCTATCACATCTAGTTTTGAAGACACGGCATAGCCGTGTGAATGGTTCAAGCAGCTTCCTCATGAGGAAGCATACACCATGGCTTCCTCATGAGGAAGCTGCTTGAACCATTCACTAATAATGCTATACTTTATCTCCTAAACTAGAAGTGATAGGGCATTTTTTTGAATCAGCAAATTCATATCAAACCATCTTAAAGTTTGGGGAAAACTTTTCTGACCTCAATTTTGTAGGCCTGTGTTATCTGTCATTCATAGGGACCACACCATGACTTCCATGCCAATTAAATCCTAAATGGGCCATGCTATGGGCTGAAGGTCTGGGCCAAAAATCATGTGCCTCAAGGATATTATTATAAAGTCTCCTCAGAAACTAAGAAGCATAGCAATCTCACTGTCATGTACCTTATGGTGTGTGATTGCTGAACCATTCTCCATAGTTCAACATAACAACAACCATTAGCTGTCCCAGTCTTTGCAGATATAACAGTCGGACTTACATGGATGAGGCTATAATTTCAAGCATTTATAAGGGAGAAATTCAATAGGACATCAGCCCACAGCTTGACTGGCAATAGGCTATGAGCAGGGATTTTAAAGAATAAGCCCATGAAAGTACAAAACTGCTGCTCTATTTATCTATCTGACAGAAAAAAAACAAGGCACAATCCTAACAAAACATGCTTTCTTGGACAGTGACAACCATATTTGCCTCTCAGAATCACAACTGTACACTTTTTTTATTGTCACAGAACTTAGCAAACTAGGCAGCTGACTGTAGAACAGAATGGAAAAACTCCCACCACACCAGTCTAGGTTTATGCACTTTGTTCAAAATGATGACCTTTTGGCCCAAGTCTGGATTTGAGCCACATTGAAGGAGGCTCATGCTGACAATATTCCCAGCGATGCAAATCAGTAAAGGAAAATGACTACCCCATTGGTCTCCAGCTGGAGTCACCAGTGGTAGCTCTGCTATGTTCTCTGGTGTATGTTTCGTCCATTGGCTTTACAATTTAAACATAGCCCTTTCTGACAAGGAGTGGGGAAGGTAGGATCCTTGCAGCTGCTCCTTCTGTTGCCAATGGATGGGTCAGGCTGGTCCTAGGGTTTTGTTTTTTTTTAAATAGCAGAGGTATTAAGAGAACGAGAATACTGTGAAAACTCAGATGTGACTCCCTGTAGCAGATTTGGGTTAAATGTGGCTCCCAAGCCTGCAAAGCTCTGTTGCAGTGCAGAGAGTCATAAAAAGTGTTAGTCCATTAGACAAAAATTGAATTGTGTGTTTCCTTCCCCCTAACATATGACAATGTTTCATTGTTGCCACCAGAGGGCAACTATACACAGGTATCCCATTCTTAACAACCTGCAGAAAAAAAAATGTTTGGACTTTTAAGCATCATGTTTTCCCCAAGGTGGCAAATCCCTTCAACTGGGAGAAAATTTTAATTAAAAAACCAGCAGAGGGTGTAAACCTTCCCCCTCCCCCCAGCCCAGCTGTGCTATGGTTCCTCCATTTATTTATTTATTTAGCATATGGCATATAATACATAGACTTCTATAACAATAAAACTAGATCAAATATCAATGTCCAGTTCATCCAGCCATTCAAGGACAGTTTCCTACACTGAAAAAGTCAGACCATGGGCCAGTATACGCCCTCAGTTTGCAGCCAGACACAATGTGGTATATGGTTTGGCAGGAAAACCTGCAATCACACTGTGGGGTAGATACTAGCCACCATTTAAACATTGAGTCCTGGCAAACACCATGTAGGGTATAGATCCTGCTCAGAGTTTTCCAGTGCTGGCAAGGTAAGTCGAAACCTGGCACCTTAAGTGTAGGATTGTCGATACGTCTACCTGTTTCTGGGCGTTCAACTGCTCCCTGGCCTTAGAACTTCCACTCCCCTAACCAACCCAGCCCTCTCACCCTTTGACTTGATTCTGATTGCTCCCACACAAAACTGTTATCTGCTGCTGAACACGAACATGAAGCCAGTTCCCTTTTAGATCCATTATAGTATGCAACACACACTGGGCTATATTAAGTTACAGCCATTATAAATAGGTCTTGGAACTGGCTGCTTCTTCTCCCCCACAACATGCATTGGAAAGTGTTACTATTTACTTCCTTGCAGACAGTCCCAAACAGAAACTCTATTTGCTCACAAGGCAAGCACACCTTCTAAATTCTTCTCAGCCTTGTTCTTATGTAAAGTAGATGCACAAGAGCCACTTTCATTCATGTGGAGATCCAGGAATGACTGCTTTGTAAGATTAACATGGAAGTAATGGCATCTGGTTGTCGTGGCAACTACAGGCCACAGCCTCACATAAGCCTCACAGCAGGGTACCACAGATCTGTTTGCTTAGTATTTCAACTTGAGATTTATCCCTTCAGCAATCTATAATAGGGACAAATTGTGTGCCAAGAGTGGCACCAAGGTAATTCGTTTTCTTTTAAATAGAGCCATTTATAAGCATCTACTGGCAGGGAGGCATGCGCTTGACTACTCAACAGGGGCTGGAGACAACATAACCTATGCTGGGGTTGATCTTGGTCCAGGAATACCCTAAATTCTTACATCTATTGAAGGACTAACAAGAATGCTCTCATCTGTTCTTCTAGCATAGGTGAACCTCTTTCTCTTTTTAGGTCAAGCTGTGTAGATCAGGGGTTCTTAACCTTTTTAAGATTACAATCCCCCTCCCATGGATTTCCCAATATGTCCCCAAACCCCCTTTGCTTGCCTGTCAAAATCATCATCCCCTTCAGTTCTATTAGGTACCAGTATGATTTTAAAAAGAAATTAATAACTTGGTTTTATGAACCAAGTGTATTCATTTACACATGAATAACTAGGAACTGAACACCTCAATCCATATTAATAATGGTGATAGTTAAGACTGCCTAACAATTTTTAGAAAAGTTCAGAGAGCAAGTCCCTCACCCCCCATCATTTGGTTCCCATACCCCCAAGAGATACCCCCAGATAAGAATCCCTGATGTAGACTACTGCACTGATTCCCAAACTTTTGAGCACCACAACCCACTTCATGCTCTGCAGTGAGTCACAGTGCAATGCTCAAATCTGCCTCCAAAAGCCTTACCTCAAGTCCCTGGAAGCTGCTTCTGGGTTGTGCCAACCTACTAAGGGCCTCCATTAGCCTTTGCAGGCCTCAGAATGCCTCTTGGATGCAACAGGAGTCACAGAAGTAAACTGAAAGTGGCTTCTGCTCACATCTGGGAGACATTCTGAGGCCAGCAGAGACCAGTGGAAGCCTGCAGCAGGCTAGAAGTAGCCTCCGGGGACTCTAGGTAATACTTTTGGCACAGATTTCAGTGCTGGGTCACAATGCACTGCTCATCAGGTTATGACCCACAGTTTGGAAAATGCTAGATTAAAGAAAATATACTGAAGTATGAGAATGAGGTGGGGAGAAAGGGAGAAACCCTAGTTGTAGAAAAAAGGTATAAATGGGAGGCTGTTCTGCTCTCAATCCTTGGTACCCCCACCCTAGGAGGAAACGATGTCTCAACCAAGATACTATTCTGGCAGGAGCAACACACTGATGAGGCCTAACTGTAAGAAGAGTTAAAATATTGGCTTTAAGAGTTGCATAGTAAAACACAGCGTGTAAGAGACTCAGGGCGTAATCCTAACCAACTTTCCAGCACTAACCTAGCTGCAATGCAGACCCAAGGTAAGGTAACAAACATGCCCTTACCTTGCGGAGGCCTCCTTGACTTCCTCCCCACTGCAGGATGCAACACATGCCACATTGGCACAGCTATGTCAGTGCTGAAAAGTTGGTTAGGATTGCACCCTCAGAGTTTTCATGTAGGCTACAGCATAAAAGCAGTGCTTTATTAGACACTCACCAGTTTAACCAGAATAATCTTACAGCACAGTAGTTAGAAAATGGGAATAATGAAGGCAAAGTATCCTACAACTTGAAAGGCCATCAGAGAAAGAAGAGGGAGGATTCTCAAGCTGTATATGTTAGAACTCTGATTGCTCAGGAAAGGAATGGACGCCATAGATTGCAAGCATTTTCAAGTTTATTTTTCACCCCATAGAAAGCTGAAGGCATTTGAGGGCATTCTACAATTTAAGAACCCAGAAGCAAATTTGGGGGGCAAGAGGCTCTCCACTCTTTCTATCCTCCATGGTAATCTCAGATGAAAGACACTCCATTTATATCAAACCCAAAACTAGAGAAAGACGCGATCGCATGCAGCATATACGAACGCACAACACCAACGTGTTAGAATTGCAGCTTTAGTGTGAAGGTCTGTTCTGCATACAGGAGTTGAAGTGCATCTTATTCAGAGCCCAAATACTCTCATCAGGCTTTGCTCACGCCGGCATTCTACGCAAGGTTTCTCAAGGAACTGCCAGGCGTCGGGCGACATTTCAGCAGCCCCCATCATCAAGCGCTCGGCCAAGATGAACAAAGCAGATTTTTCTTTGAACTGCAGAACAAGGAAGACAAGTTGTTACAAGATCTGCTGTTGTCAGAAGGGCCCATCAGCCGCTGCTTGGCCGATGACAGCCTTCCTTGCATAGCACAACACACTTTGTGGTGACATTTCAAACGCTGCAAGTCTCCTTACCCAAAGTCAGACTGTCACACCTGCAGTTATAGATTACATGCAGTTACTCAATCTTGCAAAGAAGAGAATTTTGTACTCGTGAGAAGAATTTCATAAGTGCAAGACTTTGTCCCCAATTATTTTCTGGGCACACTGCTACACTAACTATAATAGCAGATTAACCTATTTAGAAGATGAAGTTGCAGATCCTTGTGCTATTTTCCACAACTGTCTTGCGCCTCACATTATGTGCGAGATGAAGATAGAAACATTTAACAGCGTACATTCTAGCCCAATGGT
Organism: Tiliqua scincoides; assembly: GCF_035046505.1. NCBI lineage: Eukaryota > Metazoa > Chordata > Lepidosauria > Squamata > Scincidae > Tiliqua > Tiliqua scincoides. The sequence goes on from NC_089830.1 coordinate 26,262,916, forward strand.
TCCCAAAAGGTTTAGCATCGGGACCCACTTAGGAAGAAAGTTACACTCTGCCACCTACTCAAGCCACTGTAATGGTGATTGGGCAGCAGTGCTCCCCACTCCGCAAGTTAACTCTTGATGCACATAGCCTAATCTGCCTTGTCAGTTTCGTGACCCACCAAAAATTGGGTCGTGATCCACAGTTTTGGAACCATTGCTCTGTTCTTTAGGCTTCACACTTGAAACGGATGTATAAAAGCACTTCAGGGGGAAGCTGGGGTATTAAGCAGACCCACCACCACTACTAAATTTACATTACGGAGGTGGTTTGAGACCACAACGTTTCAGGAAAAAGCCTAACTGAAAGTGACAACAAGGCTTTTGGCCAGGGATACTTTAAAAGCCACTTTTACCTCTGCTACCCATTGAACTGCTGGGTGCTTTCCTCCAGGCATCCTTACGCCAAGGCTGCTTTGATGGCCAGGATTATCTTGTGCAGCTTGGCGTCATTATCCACAAAGCCATCTCCGTTCTGGAAGAAAGGCAAGATTAGAAAAGAGGACTCCTTCCCTCTTTACTTTTAACCCTTCAAGAAAAAACATTTCAAGAGTAACCGAGCCCCGTTTGCCTTGGAAATCACATTGCGTGATCACTCCATGACTCCACCACAAGAAGCTCTGTGGAATGCAGCAGCTGACACACATTGCCTCTTGCTCCCAAGGCACCACCAAGAGGCAATTACCAAGTTTATTCATGTCACTTGCAAAATCCAGCTTCAGAATTTCCTCCATTGATACATCCTGCCCTATTCAAACTTAGCAGTGATTAAAGCAAGCTTTATCTGCTTCCGCTTTTCATCAACAAGGTCAAGAACCATGCAAGATGCTGAAGCACCACTCTTTGCTGGACTGTACAACTTCAAAGTGCATGAGGGGGAAAGTGCACCATTTAATTCTTCCCCCACAAGAGAAACTCCCTGAACATTATAGCACAATATTCTCCTGGCGTAAACCCTAGTGGGAGTTTAAAGAAAGATGCTTCAGATTCCACCTGCAGGGAGCAATCACATGCTAAACATGCTAGGCCATCAATTGTGTATTCCATTGCCTTAGCTCCTGCTCACCAAGAACTCTGCTTTGTCTTGTTGACAGCGCAGTCCAGAAATGAGCAATACTCTAGAACTGCTTACCTTCTTGGAGTGCACCAGCTTCCCCGCTACTGTCACTTCAAACCATCCTGTGACCTGAGGAGTCCCTTCCCCACTCTAAGTAGAAGAAGGAGGGGGAAATCATTTTAAACCATTGTACATTTTTAATTCTCATTAGACACAAGCTTGTTGTATTTCCTTCAAGTGTTACCGTCAGCACTGACAGTCAGCAAAGAGAGCGTGATCTCCACCATTGTATTTGCAAATCTTACCCCCTCACTTTGCCATACTGTCATATGCAGGCCAGACACAACTTGCAGGCAGACAGCAATACCATCAGTGCCTCTGGCTGCAGCAGGAGCTTCTGAGCCCTCTGATGGGACTTTTCACATCCCATTGTCCACTGGTCCCTCTGTCACCGAGACCACATTGCATGACCCTGCTTGGCCTGATTCCATCAGAAAGAGATATAGCTGGGGCAGCAGCATACCAGTGGGCTTGGTTGTTCAAGAGGCATTCTATATACGTATATATATATAATCTTTAGCTTTACCTCCGAGGTGTACTAGTTACTGCAGCACCACGATCGTTCTCCTAACCAATTGGTTTATTTTGTTTCTGTTGAATCGAAAAACACACAAACTACAAAAAGACACAGAAACAAATGAGCACACTCAACCCTGGGACTGCAAGTCATGGGGGTAACTTGCAGGGGTATCTTCTTCTCACTAAGGAGCCCTTGCAAAAGTCTTCAAGACATCACAAGGATTCCTTGGACACAGTTTGAAAGCCACTAGTAAATAGACCATGCAAATAGATTAGACATTCACAATGACATATTTTCAGCCCACACCCTGTCCATGTGTGGGATGAGGTCCACAAGGGCCTCACTTTAAAGACCTCTGGCATCCTTACAGATGCCAGTCAAATTCCCTCTCTGGTGTGGCAACATCACACAGTTCCTTCCTTGTTTGTAAATCGCACATGATCATAGAGACATCAGAAAATGGTACCACGAGTTACTGGATGTACTCACTATGTCCAGCTTGCCCGGAAACTCCTTTTCGAGTTCCTTCTTGAGCCGCTGATACTAACAAATCAAAGAGAGAGGGGAGTTCATTTAAGCACAATGGTTCTCAAAGAGATGGAGGCTCTTTCAAGGCCTGATCTACTCCACGAACCCACATTTCAGGGTTTTGGAACAGACTGTGGCTCAGTGGCAAGTTACATATCTGTAGAGTCAACAGGTTCAACCCCCAACATTCCAAGTTTCAAGGATTCCAAATAGAACAGCCAATCCATGTAGGAAAATGGCACAGGAGTTGGACTCTGCTCTAGGAACCTCACGTGCTATCAACTTGCAGACAGGTCATGAACTCAGCTTCAGTTACCCATCACTTATCTGACAGAGCAGGCTCCGGCCCACAAAAGCTCAGGCCTCAATATTTGTTAAATCTTTAAGGTGCCACTGAATAACCAGAACAGTGGAGAGTCTCATCTGTTTATGGCCAAAAACTACCTTGCAGAGCTTGCTGCAACACAGAAAATTAAGAGCCCAATCCGATCCAACTTTCCTGCACTGATGCAGCTGCAATAGAGACCCGAACCCAGAGCAGGTCTCTGTGACTGCCCCACAGAATGCAGTACGTGCCCCATTGTCATGGCTGCATTAGCACTGGGACGTTGGATAGGACTGGGCCCTAAGACAGATACAATCTGCAAGCTAAGGGTACTTCGGCACTTCATAGGATACCTCTAAAGATCTTTGAGTCATAGCAGGACAGCCTTCCTCCTCACCCAAGTCAGTAGCTATGCATCCCCATCATCCTGCCCAAGGCTGCAGAGAGATCCAACCAATGAGAAGGGATTTCCCCACTCTGTCCCCTTTCTCCCACTCTCCCATTCTGATATTCCCAGTTATCTCCAAAGATGCCGGCCACGCCATCACAGCCCCCAAGGCTGAGGTTTCGGCTTGCTCCTCCCCAGCGCCAGAGCTGCTAATACCATTCAGAGAGTGCTTGGATAGCAACTGCAGATCCGACACAGACTAGGGCACATGTAGCCACTACCAGTGCAGATGGATCCCTAAGCAGTTCCCAAGTCTGGTGAGAGGAGAAGCTACTCTACCGGTTGGGATGGCAGGTATTTTAGCTTTATTATAAAGTCAGAGAGAAAAAGCAGACGCACCTTGGGGCTGTATCCTCAGGCACCACTGCAAAGAAAAGGCAGAAGTTACTGAAATGGATCATTTACACAAGCCAAGATGTTCTCTTCTTTCACTCAGGACTGTCACCAATGTGCCATTTGTCAACAATATAATGCACTTGTGGGGGGGGGGGGGGAAGAGGAGAAAGCCTGCAAAATCTGCCAGGGCAGCTCAACACCCACCTCGGGACCCTTTTGTAAGTATTCATGTTGGCTTTATGTAAGTGACATGATGATGCCCTAACTGGGGGCCAGGTCTCACCTTCCCCACAGGCTTGCTGCAAGCCTAAGCGGAGACACCCTGTGAATGGTCTGGAGGAAGGCAAGAAGGAGTGAGCCAGTCAGCTTCCATTCCTGCCGGCACTGCCACAAAACACGCTTTGCTCTGCCTGAATTTTTACAGGAAGGTTAATGGTTTCAGAGACAGCTCCTCTTGAATTACCCCGCATTCACAAGCAGTGGCATAGCTAGAGGGGGTGCAAAACATTAAGTTTTGCAGGCGCCTGAACGTGCCATGCAAGTGGCTCACCTCCCCTTCGGGAGCTGTTCTGTGCAGTGGGAGCACAATGGAGGCATTTGCCTCCCTGCCTCCGCCTCTGGTTTGCTCCCACCACCCGGAATGGCTCCAAAGAGGAGGGGAGGGGCTGCTTACACAGTGCGTTCAGGCACCTGCAAAACTTAGTGCTTTGCACCCCCTCTAGCTATGCCACTGTTCACAGGGATAACGCACCATTTTATAATGCAAAGAAGGACTCCCAACACATTCCTTGTAAGGGAGCACAGCTTCCTGTGTTGGCTCTTTCGGCAAGCAGGCAGATGCACCTCAATGCCAATACATCCAAGACACCCTTGATGGGGCAGGGAGGCCAATGTGCCTGCAAGTTGTACAAGGACAGCCATGCTCGACCCTTCCCACAACCTGGAGTCAGGCAGCCTGCGTTGTGCAAGGACCTCAATCCTTGCACGACCCAGGAGTCAGGCAGCTACAGATTATTACACCCCATATTATTTTGAAAAAAAAACACAGGCTCAGAGCGTGTACATCGAAGCACAGGTGCAGGGAAAAGCACAGCACTAAAGTGCAAAGCTGCAAAGGGCAAGGCCCCCTCCCTGCTTCTCCTGCTCTTGGCTTCAGGGATCACAAGCTTCCCCCCCCCCCCCCGTGCCTGCCATCCCCTGTCTAAAGCTTCAGGGCAAGACTAGACCCTGCCCTGCGGTTCTTCCTGCAGCTCTTATTGTGATTGCAATAAAACAAATGGCAAGACATTTCTCCAGTGCCTGCTGTGGGAACAGCAGCAGCAGCAACAGAGACAGCGCAGAGACCCCACTCTGGCGCAGGCTGGGCTTGCAAGGCGCCCCCTTACCAGTAGACCACCTTCACTTTGAGAGCCATGCTGCTGGGCTGTTCCCCGGATCCCCCCGACCGCAGACAAGGACTCCGGCCTGCCAACGTTCTGAAATAGAACGTTGCAACAAGGAGGTTTCCAGCCCGACGTTCGGGCGACACCACTCGCTGCAGGAAGGGGGGGGAGGCGAACCCTCCTCCTTTCCCAGGCGCCAGAACAAGCCCGCACCAAAGCATGCACTGGGCTCTGCTGACGGTGTGTGTGTGTGCGCGCGCAAAAATGGACTGTGGCTAGAAAATATAGTTGCTCCCCCCACCTGATGTGCTGTGATGGTATCACCCCACTTTGCAACCAATTACATGGAGGTCATGAGCTGTGGGTGCACATGTGAACTAAGAATGACACAAAAAATCAAAAGGGGGGGGCTGGAGAATTGGGAGGGCCACACCCGGGATGATGACTTTTTTAGGCACATGATTAGCAGCAACTGTTACCCTCCACATGCCCGATCTCGTCTGATCTCGGAACCTAAGCAGGGTCAGGCCTGGTTAGTACTTGGATGGGAGACCACCTGGGAATACCAGGTGCTGTAGGCTTGTACCATAGTCTTTTGAGACTGAAGGTTGCCAACTATAACAATCAGAAAGGAAGCCGACGACTTGGGCTGCCTGGTCCTTATGCTGCTGCCCCATGTCTTGCACTGCAGTTGAGAGAGAGAGAGAGAGAGAATGGAAGAAGGCAGATATTTATTTTTATTATTTATTTGAAAAAGAATTTATATGCTGCTTTCCCATGCCAAAGCAAACGCCCAAGGCGGCTTACAAAGCTCCACAATGGAAGCACAATATATCACAGCAGCAAACAGGGAAAACATCAAAACTGAGCATTAAAATGTTATTTTTAACATTAAACCCCAAAGCAGTAAAGACACAAAGCAAAGCAGAACCCAATACCTCGATAAGGAAGGCCCTGTCAATGGTTAATGATGGTTGTGGCCCCTCCAGATCCAGGACAGCATTCATCTGAACACCACTTGCATGGGGGGGAAGCCTCACTTTCCCTTCTGCTTGTGGACTTCCCAGAGGCAGCTGGTGGCCACTGGATGCCACCGCTGTGAATGGCAAGATGCCATAAACACATTCACTGGTGAGACGCATCAATCCCAGTGAAATTTACTTGCAAATGAAGCCAACACTCTGCATTTTTAGAAGTCCCAAAGAGCTCACAGTCAGTGCAATCTGGGGTTAAGCCACCAACCTCAATAGACTGTCTTTAACTATAATCCTACAGTCCAATTTAAAGGGAAGGAGCAAAGGCAAGCTTCAAAATTCACAGAGAGATTACCCAGTATAGAAAATGGGGGCACCCCTTCTTGCCTATCTCAACAGAGGTCTGCAGTCTGTACCTCCAGGGCTCAAGAAAACACATCCTTAGCTAGCGAGTGTGACTGCATGAATGCTTTTTTCAGTAGCAAGGACCAACTTCAGTCACTTGGCCTGAGATACAGGCACACCTGCTGGCGTGTGATTTAAAACACTGAGGATGTGCCACAGCCCAGCTCCTCAACTGCATCTCTATCTGATTCTTGTTCAGTGGGCTCCTTGGGAGGAGATGATTACTGAGCAGATTATTTTGAAATGGCATTCTGTCAGACCAGCCTTCTGACAAGTCAGAGGTGAATATCCTGGATCATGACCAGTGGTGGAGAAGAACAACAAGCAAACAGTCTTTGGGCCCAATCCTATTCAACTTTCCAGCACCATCTAAATACCTGCTTTCTGGTGCTCAGGGCTCATTTGGGGTGCTTTGAGCATGAATGTTTGCTTTTATGCACATCACTTGCATCCAGCTTTTGTTGTCCTTTGGTATGGTTGTACTGTGAGCTACTGGAAATGATAGCACCTTGTTTTCACCCTAAGGATTAGAGAAGACAGTGCTTTGTTTGCACCAAGTCAAGTGGTGGGAGGTGATAGTGTTTTGTTTGCCAAAGATTCACATTGCCAGAAGTCAAAGCCACTGTCTTATAACCGTATTATTATCTAACTGTGTAGAATTGATTCTAACTTCCTGGGAGGAACACTGAACTTTGACGTAAACTGTTACTTGTCCCCAGGGCTTGTGCAGGACTGCTATTCCAGACTGATATTCAAAATAGAGTCTATTACAGCATAAAAACAAGTACTGTATTGTGCTAACACCAAAATCAACCCATCTAATTTGTTCCAGTGGCGTAGCTAATGGTCGTGCAGCCTGCTGCTGAGCTCAAAACGATGCCCCAGAAGTCATGTCACAACCAGAAGTTGTGACCAAACTTTTAAAAAGTTTAAAAGGCTGGGGGGCTCCACCCCCCCAGCCGCCTCCCTCCAGCCAGAGGCACAACTGGCAGCACAATCCTAACTTGTGCTGTATCCAGTGCAACTTTCAGGCTGGCTGAGGATCAGTTTGAATCAAGGGGAAAGACTTCCCCTTACCCTGGGTAAAACCGCAGCAGCCTTAATGGGGCTACTCAGATCTCAGATCCGTGTCTAAAGAGGTGGCACAAATCTGAGCAGCCCGGAGCTGCCCCGGGCTGCCCGGGAACGGGGCTAGGATCCAGTATAAGTGCTGAATCCCAGCCCTGCCTCCCACTCCCTGCCTTCCCACCCACCCACAGGCCTGCTCCCTGCAAGGGACTTTGTGCCGGCCCAACAAGTGCTTAGGATTGCGCTCTAAGGGCCAAATGCTATCCAACTTGTCAGCACTGGTACAGCTGTGCCAACGAGGCATGTGCTGCATCTTGTGGTAGGGGGGCAGCCGCGAAGGCCTCCTCCAGGTAAGGGAATGTTGGTCCCCTTTCCTCAGGGCTGCACTGCAGCTGTACCAGCACTGGGAAATTGAATAGGATTGGGCCCGGGCAGCCCAATCCTGAGCTGCCTGGAGCTGCGGGACCCGGCAGCTCCCTGGTGGGCTCCCACTGGATCCAGAGCCTACCGCACTACCGCGGAAGGCTCCTGAGGAGAAGGGGACGTTCATCCCCTTCCCCCGGGTAAGGGAAGCAGCCCCGCAATGGGGCTACTCACTTTAGCGGCAACTGTTTGGTCACCGCTAAAGTGAAGGCACTTGTGTAGGGCAAGCAGCCCTCCACGAGCGCCACGAGATCCTATGGAGCTTGGCTTTGTGAATCTGCCTCTCCCCCGCCCCCTGGAACACCCCGACCACGCCTCTCTCCTTCCCGGAACGTCTCCCCCACACCCACAACCATGCCCCGATTCCCTGTTGCGCAGCCCGGCAGTCACAGGCACTGCCGAGTCGCGGAACGCGGGTGCCCGCTGGGCAGTGGCTCCGCACCAGCTGGAGCTGAGCCACTTCTGGCGGAAGCCCAGCGGTAAGCCCCGCAAACATGCCTTACCGCACGTTTGCGACTGTGGTCCGCGCCGCAGAGGCACGGCGCAGACCACAGGATTGGGCCCTAAGTCATCTATCTGCTACCTGGTGTCAAAGAAGATTTTGTAGCCCCCCCATGACAAAATCAAATTTAATGAATTAACTTAATAAATAAAAAGTGTGCCCCTTATTGGTTACAGACACCGCTAAGGTGAAGCGGGACAGTTATTCTTCCCCTGCTAAATATAAGAGGAGTACTTGAAAAAGTGCTTCTTTACCCGGTTAACTGGAGTAACTATATTATGATACATGCACATGAGAGCTGACTCATGTTAACAACTTATTGATTCTATGTTGTATCATAACAACATCTCATTGGCTCTCAGAACAAGCAGTCTCATTGGTCAGTTTTGAGTCAATGAAATCCACTTTTTGTTCCATACGGCAGTTGCGTTTTCATTTTCTGGTTAATTGGCCATAACGTTTGATACAATGCAGGTATTCCAATGTGGTTCATTTCATTGCATTTTGCATTAAATTACATTTCCAATGGTATATAACATGATGGCACTATTTGTACATACCACGGTTTTGGCCACAATTTTGGCCACTAGTGTCAAGCTCAGCTTGTTGCCTCCCTAATGCTTGTTGCCCAGTGCAATTACTACCCCCTGCACCCCCTTAGCTACACCATGGATTTGCTCAAAGCTTCACAGGCGTGGCTGCACTTGGAAATGGCTAATTTGTAGCGTACAAAATGAAGAGGCGTAGGAAAATAACTCTCTAAATACAAGGCGTGCTTGTGCTCTGTAATTCAAAATCAAGAAGGGGCAGATCCTGGGCTGTGTCATTTTTTGTGTTCTGAGAGGTATCATGAGGTTGAGATTGGTGAACATAAGCCAGGAACATAAGCCTGGATGCCAAGTCTGATCTACAGGTCTGTAGATGGTGAGCCAATGAATGACCCTTCTTTGCCCATTTGATAGCATAATGAGTCCCCTCCACAGACTGGGCCAGTGAGCTGCATTCTACAGAACAGGCAGCCTGAAAAGCAGGCATTAGTTTCTACCCCCTCCTAGTGGACTCTTGTAGAATAACAATGTTCTCACCCCTTTTGGTGGTTTTTTTCCCCTAATCTCCCTAGAGCAGTAGTTCTCAAACTTTTAGCATCAAGACCCACTTTTTAGAATGAGAATCTGTTGGGACCCACCAGAAGTGTTGTCATGACATCATCAAGTAGGAAATTTTTTTAACAATCCTAGGCTGCAATCCTACCCACACTTACCCAGGAGTAAGTCCCATTTACTATCATTGTTAAATGCATATACATAGTAGCCTGTTAAAATTACAGACCTGTCACATTTCCCCAAATGCCATCACATACCATGGTAGCATCAAGTCTAATATATTAAAAATAAAATATTAAAATGAATAGGGACCCACCTGAAATTGGCTTGCGACCCACCAAGTGGGCTCTGACCCACATTTTGAGAAACACTACCCTAGAGATATGGAAGTTTAAAAACCAAATTCAAACCCAAACTCAGAAAGCAATTAGAGGGATTTTTTTTTTTCCAGATGCAATGGAACCTGAAATCTCTTGGTTGCTCTGAACCTGAACTGAGCCCCGAAACATAAAAAACTGGCAATCGGGTCAAAGCAAGTGGTTCAGCCAATGAATCAGGTCTTCTGGCACCAGAAGCTCTTGGCCTGACTCTGAGCCTGCTGACCTGTTTGTACTACAACCACACGCTGAAGCGATGGGTTTTGTCAGTTCCGACAAACGCCACCTTTTAAACAAGTAGCATTAATGGCATAATGCAAAATATGGATTTTTGCTAGAAGGTGGTGGATCAATGCTATTTGCAAGGTTTCCTGGAAAAAGGAATGGTGCTTGTACCATTCAGAGCAGCTGTTTCTCACACTCTACTCACCATACGGTGCTGCCTCTCTTGTTTTGGGAAGAGGCACAATGCACAAGAGGAAACCTCAGCCTGCTACCCTTTTCCTGATCACTGGAAATCCTCCCCCCATCTCACCCCCTCTTGATTTCTGTCAGTCATCAGGCTTGTCAACTCTGACTGAAGCTATTCCGGGAGATTTCTTTTTTCCTACATGATGTAACACTGGACATTTCTAGGGGCTCTGTTCACATCTCCACAATCACTTTCAGAAGGCAGCTGGAGATTGATGTGATTGCTGGAGACTTCAGGCAAATCCTGGAGAATTGGCAACCCTAGCCATCATTGCCACATACAGGGCGCAATCCTAACCCACTTTCCAGCACCGACATAAGGGCAGTGCAACTCTGAGGTAAAGGAACAAACATTGCCTTACCTTGAGGAGGCTTCTGTGACTGCCCCTCAGCTGCAGGATGCAGCACATGCCCCACCGGCACAGCTATGCCAATGCTGGAAAGCGGGTTAGGATTGCGCCCATAGTTAAGCTAACTTTGCATCCTTAAGGGCTAGAAACTTGTTTTGTTTTGAATGGCAACTAAGATTCTCAGGATAATGTCCCCAGGATTGGCCTGGAGACTCCAGACTAAATGATATTACATCATGTGGCAGCCCACGTCCACAGGAAGATCAGCTTAGCTGCTATTCCTCCCCACAACCAAACCTCCCAATGTCCTCAATGCAGCAGAGGCGTTACTAGGGTTTGTGTCACCTGGAGCGAGAGCCCATTGTGTCACCCCCAGGATGGACCTCCTCCCGTACCAGACAGTTCAGAATAAATTTACAACATCATATGCGCAGCCCTAACGGCAGTGGCAATGGGGGTTGGTGTAATCCCCATTAACTTTATTTGTTTATTTTAATAGATAACAGTAGACCAGCAGATTTGTTGGTCACCCAACAAATCAGTAACCAACAAAAAAAGTGGCCAACTTAACACTCACCCAACTGAATAAGAGTTCTCGTATTAGCTCTGATACATGGAAATGAGAGCTGACGCATACTAACACCTTATTGGTTCCCTACTGGGTCATAATAGCACCTCATTGGCTCTCGGAACAATCTCAGTGGTCAGTTTTAAGTTAAGAAAATCCACTTTTTGCTACATAAGGCAGTTATATTTTCTTTTCTGGTCATTTGGCCATAACATTTGATAGAATACAGACATTTCAACACGGTTTGTTTCACTGCATTCCGTATTAAATTACGCATTGAATGATGTATAACAAGATGGTATTATTCAAACATATCAATATTTTCACAATTTTGAACAGTAGTGGGTCCCCCCCAAATGCGTCACCTGGTGCAGTCCGCAACCCCCCCACATACCCCTAGCAATGCCACTGCAATGCAGTATTATTCCAGTGCATTGTGGGGAACACAGTGGTGGACACCAGCTTGCAGCCCCCAAGAAAAGCAAAAGAGACCCCCCCCCCGCTACCGCTGCCACCAAGGTGCCACTCCACAATGGGGGGCGGATGGACTAGAGGGTATCTGCCTAGGATTCTGAAACCTGGACTCAGCCCTGACTCTCACTTTCCAATCCAACAGATGCCCAAGGCAACTCACTGCGCAGAAAGTTCAATTGGAGGACAACATACCTGAAAAGGTCTTTTAACAACAACACAATACAACATGGGTGGCTTCCTTGGATGCAGATTTGCACTACCTGGGTCTGGAATGACTCTTCGGCCTTGGTTGGGGTGTCTCAACCTGAGAAGCCAAAGAATTCACAAGCTGGACCTCTTCCCACCTTCTGCTGCCTTCAAGCCAGTTCACCTTTTCCATTAACTTGGACTGGCTGCTTCTTCATTCTGGATTGTTTGATTAGGCTCTTCAAGAGGAGGGGGTGGCTGCTTTCCCTCACCCACCCCACCCCATTGTGGAGGTGGAGCCCTTAATCTCTGATAAGGTGCAGATTGTGAGATAAAAAGGAAGAGAATGCCCCAGTGACCTCCCCCACCGCTGAGTCTTCTGGAGGGTGGTGGGAAAAGAGAGGCAGGTCAGCAGTGATTTGGGGGGGGGGGAGAAAAACCCTCTCAGGCCAGCTTCAAAACCTTTGGCTTACAAAATCCATCCCGCCATGGAAGATCTCAAGGGGTTTGCCATGGAAACCTTGGAGGATTTTGCCCAGTTTGTGCCAGGTGCCCACCAGACTGGCATAGGGGGCCCCAGATTCTCCCTTGCCCACTGCCTCTCTCAAAATTCTATGCTGGGCTGCTACCCAGGAGCTCTGCCCAGCCCTGCAGACTTGCCTGCCTATCCTCAGGACAATTTCATGAACGGGGTGACCCACGGAGAGTGGTACCCCGGTGCTCCAGAAGGGCCCTACTCTTCGAGTAAGTGACTTGCATCTCTCCATGAATTATTGTCTTTCTGAGAAAAATGGTCTGTTATGATGATGGGGGGGAGAGAGAGAGAGAGAGTGTGTGTGTGTGTCTGTGTAAGAAGAGCTTCTGTATTGCAAGAGGCAGCTTCCTATCTTACAAAAAACTTGGGGAGGGATGAAGTGGGATGACAATGTTCCTCTGTCTGCTGCTCTGTCATAAGGTTCCTGTCTGCTGTGACCCCAGGCTACTGCATGTCTGCAAGGATTTATTTATTTATTTTATTTTTCACATTTTTATACCGCCCTTCCTCCAAAGAGCTCAGGGCGGTTTACACAGCTGCTCCTCCCCTCTTTCTTGCCCTCACAACAACCCTGTGAGGTAGGTGAGGCTGAGAGAAAGTGACTGGCCCAAGGTCACCCAGTGGCTGAGGGGGGATTTGAACCGGGATCATCCAGGTCTAAGTCCACCTCCCAAACCACTACACCACCCTGGCTCTCAGAATTCTACTGTCTACTGCTACTGCAAGAATAACTCTGCTTGCTGCCTCATTTCCTTGGGCAAGATAAAAACATCCTCAAAAAATACTTTCGAAAGGTAGTAAGTTTACATATTATATTTAGAGGTGGGAGAAAAACAGTGATAAAGAAATGAAAGCACATATCTTTCTGCACTTTTCATTTTTGTAAACATAACAATGACAACAAAATCCCAAAATCTGCAAAAAAAAACAACAAAACTTGATTATTTTTATTTATTATTTAATGGGGGAGTGCATGGATAATGACTGCGGCCGCATCTGCTGACACGACACCACCTATAGGCTATCACCTACCTAAGGCACTTTTAAAGTGATTCGAATTTATAATTATAATGTAAATTTGGAATAAAAACACACATACGCTTTCCGCGCTTCTAAGTTTGGAAAACACAAAAATCCCCCCAAAACCTCAACTGTTTTCTCCCATCTCTAATTATGCTTCATATCTTAGTGAAATTGAAGCCCTCTTTGCTTTCATGTAACTGGGGCGAAAAGGCACACAAAAAATGTTATCATATAAATTGAATGTCTTATATTATTTGTTTGTTGTTTGCTTCTCGCCTGCTTTTGTCAAATTATGAGGACACAAAGTGGGATTGGACTTCAGTTTAGAAAATAACAGCACTCCATCAGTCCTCACAGAAATTATGCAGTATACCTCTATTCAGTGGCATAGCTGGGGGGGTGCAAAGCTCTAAGTTTTGCGGGCCGCTTGCACGCTGTGGTAAGTTTCCCTGCAAAACTTGTTGCTTTGCACCCCCTCTAGCTACGCCACTGCATCTATTACAGTCATACGTCCAAAGGAAGATCATAGTGAAAACACAGTTGAGTAAAGGGACAGTTCTCAGAGGGCACAACACCCTCTGCCTGCTAGAAAATACCTGTACCCACAATTAGTTCAGGTCTTTTTGTGCAGCCTGAAAAGAAAAGTGTAGCACCTGCCTCTGTCCTCTGCGCTTAGCAGCAGTTGCGCTGTGATGATCAAGAGCTACCTGGGATGCTATTTTCTGATTGTCATTATTAATCCCTACTACATATTTATTTTCTCCCTTCTGTTTGTTGCATCGGTACCCTGTCCTTCCTCTGAGAAGCTCAGGATAGCACACCTCTCCTCTGAGCCTTGGAAGCACCCTGTTGAGTAGGTGAGGTTGATGGGTCATTTAGCGAGCCTCATGACTAGGGGGAGATTTGAAATGGACCTTCCCCAGTCATAGTCCGATGCTCCAACACCACCCTGGCTTTACGTCTGTGGGGAATTCTCGATCACACCTCTTGGACTGCAGGGGATGTCTCAGCTTCTGTGCAAATGACAGGGCGCTGCGGAGTCATCTTCCCCTCTCAAGCCTTGTGCATACGTGAGGCCAGCAGAACAGGGATTACCGCTTCTCATACAGTTGTCTGATATTCTGCTCTGGAACCCTTTCTGCATTTAATGCTGCCTTTAGACAAATGCTGAACGTACGGACATCTAAGAGCTGTAGCCTTACAGAGCTGTAAGAGCCTTACAGAGCCTTACAGAGCTTAAGAGCTGTAGCCTAAGAGCTGTGGAACTCCTTGCCACAGGATGTGGTGATGGCATCTGGCCTGGACACCTTTAAAAGGGGATTGGACAAGTTTCTGGAGGAAAAATCCATTACAGGGTACAAGCCATGATGTGTATGCGCAACCTCCTGATTTTAGAAATGGGCTATGTCAGAAGGCCAGGTGCAAGGGAGGGCACCAGGATGAGGTCTCTTGTTATCTGGTGTGCTCCCTGGGGCATTTGGTGGGCCGCTGTGAGATACAGGAAGCTGGACTAGATGGGCCTATGGCCTGATCCAGTGGGGCTGTTCTTATGTTCTTATGTTAGCCGGCAAGGGTGTCTTTGGGGAGCATGGCTAAATGGTGCACTTCCTTCTCCCCGACACACTTACCACATGCGGGTGGGAGGAATCACCTCTGAGGAGGGTTTCGGAGATTCCAGAATCTGCCGTCCCTCGGCCATCCCTGCTCCACTTCCTGGCGTGATTTATTTCACTGGAATTTGGTGTGGTGTTCTTTTATTCCATTCATAGCCCAGCTTGCATGGAATGAGAAATAGTTTACATGGAGGTTCCAAGCACTGATAGAATCCAGACCTGTTTCAAATCAGTGAGGTTACACTGAGTGCTGGGACACCCCCCCTTGGCTGCCCCCCCTGATTTCTTAAATGCAGAATGTGGCCTTCTGCTTTTTGGCTGTGGTATTTAAGGAGCATCCACTTCCCCCTCCCCAAGACACTGCATTTGACTCCTCTCTTTTCTTCTTTTTTCCAGTCTCCAGGTACATGGGGCCATCAGGGTTCGGCGTGGCTGGAGCAGACTGCCTGGGCTACCTCAGCGAGGTGATCAAATCACCCCCCTTCCTGGCACCCAACCCCTCCAAGCGGAAGCGGCGAGTGCTCTTCTCCCGGGCCCAGGTGCAGGAGCTCGAGAAGAGGTTTGAGCTGCAGAAGTACCTGACGGCCCCGGAGCGCGAACACTTGGCCACCCTCACCTGCCTCACCCCAAACCAGGTGAAGATCTGGTTCCAGAACCACCGCTACAAGATGAAGAAGCAAGCCAAGCAGATGGACGCCAAAGAGGGCTCCTGCCAGTCCTGTGACAGCAGCGTGGCTTCTCACCCAGGAGGCTATGGCTTTGGCGGACCTCCAGGGGAGGAGAAGCCCTTGCTGGGGCTTTCCAGACTCATGCAGAGCAGCATTGTGGCTCCAAGTGCCTCTTCCAGCCCCAGTTCCAGCACTGAGCTTCAGCCTGGCATCAAGGCTCTCAGAGGTGGTCTGGTATTTGGCAAGTCATGGTAGCCTACAGCAGGCCTGGCACCAGGAGCAGTGAGGCTGGACCTTTCCTTGAAATGAGAAGCTGTGCTGAGCAACTGATGTCTGAGGCAAGGAATGGCCCACTCCTGTCCCACCAGCAGCCAGCACAGACTGGCATCAAGCATGCCTGGTGCCCTTCGACAGGCACCAGGAAATCAGGGATGTCTCGGGATCTGAAAAACAAACCCCAGTGCCCCTGGTGCTTTCCTGTACACAGCCCTCACTACGGTGCCACGCTGTAGACGTGTGGGCCTCTTCTAGCGATCCATCCATCTCCATCCATCCATCTCCACTTCCGTCTCCAACATGGAATGCCAAGACGGAGCCATTTGAGCCTCAGAGACAGCTGCCTGGTGTCCCTCTGCTACCCATCAGTTTGGGCTTGCACTTTGCAGGCGTTAACACTTCGTTATCTCACCAGCCAATCTATGTCCTCAAGTTCGGTCCCAGAAAACAGCTCTTCCCGTCATGTATCTCCTGAGTCATTTATGCAACGCTTCTCGTTTTCACCAGCGAGATGCCGGCCAAATGGGCCCATCTGCAGTCTGGAGCTTGGAATTTGGAGAAGCTGCCTTGGGATCATTTGGGTTCAAAGCTAGAGTACAGATCTTGCTTAAAATGGAGCAAATAAATACATTTTCAAACATGCAAATGACAGAGGGAAAGATCCGACCTCTGAACTACTGCTGCAGATGTCACAAAACCCCTTAGCACTTAATCCTTAAGTGTTACCCTTAACCTTTATTTTGTTTTGGCCAGAGGCGGGATTGAGCATTTGGGGCAGCGCTCTGTCCTGGGTGAAATCTCACAAATTCTCCAGATGGAGTCTATCGTCTGCCCTGCCACTCTGTTTGCCAGTATTTCTCCTGCCAATGATGGTGAAACAGTTCGGGAGAAGAGAGTGGGGAGCCCCCCTCGTAGTTCATGGTACTGTAGAAGGACTGCCCAGATACTGTTTGCATCTAGCCTTTAATGATCCCCACCCCCTTTGCCAAAGCCTGCATACTTACTTTCCTCCAGTTTCTTACTCTCTTTTACATTTGGTTTGGACTAAAGTTGTGCTTTGTTAATTTTAACCACTGTCTCAAAGGTTTATATTACTGTTGTTAGTTGCCAAGTGGGGGAAGATACAAATCACTAAAGGAACACGCTAATCCTAAAAACACCTCCCACCTCAGCCACAACGAAGGCGGATGGTCTCTGGCAAGTCATCAGCCTTTATTTGCCTTTCTGTAAAATGGGAACGATTGTGGAGTTTCATTGTGGAGTTTCTTTGTTGTGAAGACTGACCGTAATAAAGACTGTTTCAAGCAATTGCACACCCAGAATGATGTGTGTGTGTGTGTGTGTGTGTGTGAGAGAGAGAGAGAGAGAGAGAGAGAAAGAGAGAGAGAGAGAGAGAGACGACTATTGCATGTCTATATGTTGAAATCTGTGGCTTGGGAAAAAAAGAAAAAACAGTATACATTCAATGTATTGTAATTATATATGTTGTTTTTAGCCAGTGCATTTTTTTTTCAAAGGGCACTTCTGCATGCCAGTTGCCTGGGGGTCTGATTTTCCAGGCCCAGTACCTTGGGTTATCCTGCCCAAGACCCAGTGAAATGAATGGGAGGTACGTGCCAGGCTTTTGGTGCGGCATCCTGGAGGAACAGCTGGCAGCCCAGAGCATTCTGAAGGCCTTGCCCAAGGGTCAGTGATGTGGCCAGAGGATGCAGTCTTGTCTTTTTGATATATTGAATCAATGAAAGGCAAAAAAAAAAAAAAAAAATCAAAGAAGTCTGGAGATGTCTCTGAAGAGACAGAACAGCAGGGAGCCTGGCTCCGAGATCCCAGCTGTAGAGATCCCAGCTGTACTCGCAACAGGTGGCCAACTGGAACAACTACCTGAGGCGGGGGTTGCTGAGGGGCATTGGCCTCTGCCACTCCCCCTCCACTTCCTTGGGTTCCTGGGTTCCTTGGGTTCACAAAGGAGGGTGGTGGGGGTGTTTGCTGCACCTCCTCCTGTGTCAGGAGATCTTTGGCCAGTCTGGGCTCCAGGGCTTCAAGTGAATGAAGAGTCCAAACCAAAACACAGCAAAAAAAATCAAAGAGGAAATATAAGGAAGGACCAAGCTATTAGGAAGCACTGGCTCAGAAGCAAGACCTGAAATGTCTGAAGTCAACAGAAAAAGTCCTCTGCTGAAGCAGCCGAACGCTTCCAGCCGAACACAGCAACTTTTAAGACAGTCATCACTCGCGATCAATTGGTGCAGGAGGGAAGGAGCCTGGGATGAATGGCCTCTTTTAGACAAGCCACAGAGAATGCTTGCTGATTTCGCTGCATTCCTCTTTGATTGCTTTGTCCAAAGCAAATGAGCACAGGCTCATGCAAAGTTTTATATATATATATATATATATATATATATATATATATATATATATATATATATATATATATATATACAGAGAGAGAGAGAGAGAGAGAGAGAGAGAGAGATCAGGACAGTCTTTAGGTGATCTGTCTCTTTCACCACTGAAAATATAAACCAAACACGCCACATTTTTTATTTTTTTTGCTGAAAGAGGGTAGGAGAGGGGAATTAATCTCAAGCTTTAAAAAAATGGTGGCATATATAGTAAACTTTCATGGTAAGGTTGGGAGAAAGCAATGGCATAGCTAGAGGGGGTGCAAAGCACTAAGTTTTGCAGGGAGCCTCACCACAGTGTGCAAGCGGCCTTCCCTCTCTCTTTCAGAGCCATTCTGGGTGGGGGAGCAAAACAGAGGCTATTGCCCTCTAGCTGTGCCACTGGAAGAAGGGAGTTGTGTCCACTGGTCAGCTGACCAGTTTGTGCAAACTCTTCAAGAAGACACCTGAGCACTTGCTCAGGATTCTTGTCAAGAATATTGGGACTGGATCTGATCAATTGGATCAATTGAACAATCCCCTAGGGAGGACCCCTTCTCCAGGGGATGGGCCCGTATCCGAACGCACTCGGGATACTCCTCGGCGGGAGGGGGGTCGGGGGCTTCTTGTAGTGGGGGATTCAATTATTAGAAACATAGAGAGGGGGGTTTGCGACGGATGTGAGGACCACATGGTGACTTGCCTGCCTGGTGTGAAGGTTACGGACATCACTTCTCATCTAGACAGGCTAGTAGACAGTGCTGGGGGAGAGGTAGCGGCTGTGGTGCATGTCGGCACCAACGACGTGGGCAAGTGTAGCTGGGAGGTCCTGGAGGCCAAATTTAGGCTTTTAGGCAGGAAGCTGAAAGCCAGGACCTCAAAAGTAGCGTTCTCTGAAGTGCTACCTGTTCCACGTGCAGGGCCAGCTAGGCAGGCAGAGATCAGGGGTCTCAATGCGTGGATGAGACGGTGGTGTAGGGAGGAGGGGTTTAGATTCGTTAGGCACTGGGGAACGTTTTGGGACAAGCGGGGCCTGTACAAGAGGGACGGGCTCCACTTGAACCAGAATGGAACCAGACTGCTGGCGCATAACATTAAAAAGGTGGCAGAGCAGCTTTTAAACTGATCCCTGGGGGAAAGCCGACAGGCGCCGAGGGGCATCCGGTTTGGGACTCCTCATCCCTATGGGATGAGGATGGGGAGGTTAGAGAACAACAAGACAAAGGCAGAGTAGGAGAAGAAATTGGGAAAGGTAGTGTGATGGGATGTGATAGACGGTTTGGCACAATGAGAGGATGCGGGGACAAAGGAGCGAATAAGCAGCGCATCCTGGGGCATTCCGTGTACAAATGCTTTTATGCGAATGCCCGAAGTCTACGAGCAAAGGTGGGAGAACTGGAATGTCTGGTGACAAGGGAAAATATTGACATAGTGGGCATAACGGAAACCTGGTGGAATGCGGAGAATCAGTGGGATACTCTACAGGAGGGACAGGCAGGGGCATGTTGGAGGTGGGGTGGCCGTTTATGTTAAGGAAGGGATAGACTCCAGCAAAGTAGAGATTGAAGGTGGGTCTGACTCCACCGTAGAATCTCTGTGGGTTAAATTACCAGGCTTGTGCAGCGATGTAATACTGGGGGCGTGCTAGCGTCCTCCAGACCAGAAATCGGATGGGGACCTTGAAATGAGGAAACAGATCAGGGAGGTGACAAGGAGGGACAGGGTTGTAATCATGGGGGACTTCAATTATCCTCATATTGACTGGGTCAATTTGTGTTCTGGTCACGATAAGGAAACCGGATTTCTTGACGTGCTAAATGACTGTGGCTTAGATCAGCTAGTCACGGAGCCCACCAGAGGACAGGTGACTCTGGATTTAATATTGTGCGGTACGCAGGACCTGGTTAGAGATGTAAACGTTACTGAGCCATTGGGGAACAGTGATCATGCTGCGATCCGTTTTGACGTGCACGTTGGGGGAAGAATACCAGGCAAATCTCTAACAAAAACCCTTGACTTCCGACAGGCGGACTTCTCTCAAATGAGGACGCTGGTTAGAAGGAGGTTGAAAGGGAGGGTAAAAAGAGTCCAATCTCTCCATCGTGCATGGAGGCTGCTTAAAACAACAGTAATAGAGGCCCAGCAGAGGTGTATACCGCAAAGAAAGAAGGGTTCCACTAAATCCAGGAGGGTGCCCGCATGGCTAACCAGCCAAGTTAGAGAGGCTGTGAAGGGCAAGGAAGCTTCCTTCCGTAAATGGAAGTCTTGCCCTAATGAGAAGAATAAAAAGGAACATAAACTGTGGCAAAAGAAATGTAAGAAGGTGATACTGGAGGCCAAGCAAGACTATGAGGAACGCATGGCCGGCAACATTAAGGGGAATAATAAAAGCTTCTTCAAATATGTTAGAAGCAGGAAACCCGCCAGAGAAGCGGTTGGCCCTCTGGATGGTGAGGGAGGGAAAGGGGAGATAAAAGGAGACTTAGAGATGGCAGAGAAATTAAATGAGTTCTTTGCATCTGTCTTCACGGCAGAAGACCTCGGGCAGATACCGCTGCCCAAACGGCCCCTCCTGACTGAGGAGTTAAGTCAGATAGAGGTTAAAAGAGAAGATGTTTCAGACCTCATTGATAAATTAAAGATCAATAAGTCACCGGGCCCTGATGGCATCCACCCAAGAGTTATTAAGGAATTGAAGAATGAAGTTGCAGATCTCTTGACTAAGGTATGCAACTTGTCCCTCAAAACGGCCATGGTGCCAGAAGATTGGAGGATAGCAAATGTCACACCTATTTTCAAAAAGGGAAAGAGGGGGGACCCGGGAAACTATAGGCCAGTCAGCCTAACATCCATACCAGGTAAGATGGTGGAATGCCTCATCAAAGATAGGATCTCAAAACACATAGACGAACAGGCCTTGCTGAGGGAGAGTCAGCATGGCTTCTGTAAGGGTAAGTCTTGCCTCACGAACCTTATAGAATTCTTTGAAAAGGTCAACAGGCATGTGGATGCGGGACAACCCGTGGACATTATATATCTGGACTTTCAGAAGGCATTTGACACGGTCCCTCACCAAAGGCTACTGAAAAAACTCCACAGTCAGGGGATTAGAGGGCAGGTCCTCTCGTGGATTGAGAACTGGTTGGAGGCCAGGAAGCAGAGAGTGGGTGTCAATGGGCAATTTTCACAATGGAGAGAGGTGAAAAGCGGTGTGCCCCAAGGATCTGTCCTGGGACCGGTGCTTTTCAACCTCTTCATAAATGACCTGGAGACAGGGTTGAGCAGTGAAGTGGCTAAGTTTGCAGACGACACCAAACTTTTCCGAGTGGTGAAGACCAGAAGTGATTGTGAGGAGCTCCAGAAGGATCTCTCCAGACTGGCAGAATGGGCAGCAAAATGGCAGATGCGCTTCAATGTCAGTAAGTGTAAAGTCATGCACATTGGGGCAAAAAATCAAAACTTTCGATATAGGCTGATGGGTTCTGAGCTGTCTGTGACAGATCAGGAGAGAGATCTTGGGGTGGTGGTGGACAGGTCGATGAAAGTGTCGACCCAATGGGCGGCAGTGAAGAAGGCCAATTCTATGCTTGGGATCATTAGGAAGGGTATTGAGAACAAAACGGCTAGTATTATAATGCCGTTGTACAAATCTATGGTAAGGCCACACCTGGAGTATTGTGTCCAGTTCTGGTCGCCGCATCTCAAAAAAGACATAGTGGAAATGGAAAAGGTGCAAAAGAGAGCGACTAAGTTGATTATGGGGCTGGGGCACCTTCCTTATGAGGAAAGGCTACGGCGTTTGGGCCTCTTCAGCCTAGAAAAGAGACGCCTGAGGGGGGACATGATTGAGACATACAAAATTATGCAGGGGATGGACAGAGTGGTTAGGGAGATGCTCTTTACACTCTCACATAATACCAGAACCAGGGGACATCCACTAAAATTGAGTGTTGGGCGGGTTAGGACAGACAAAAGAAAATATTTCTTTACTCAGCGTGTGGTCGGTCTGTGGAACTCCTTGCCACAGGATGTGGTGATGGCGTCTAGCCTAGACGCCTTTAAAAGGGGATTGGACAAGTTTCTGGAGGAAAAATCCATACACAAACCATGATGTGTATGCACAACCTCCTGATTTTAGAAATGGGTTATGTCAGAATGCCAGATGCAAGGGAGGGCACCAGGATGAGGTCTCTTGTTATCTGGTGTGCTCCCTGGGGCATTTGGTGGGCCGCTGTGAGATACAGGAAGCTGGACTAGATGGGCCTATGGCCTGATCCAGTGGGGCTGTTCTTATGTTCTTATGTTCTTATGATGCAAGCCCAGTAAGATGCTGCCTTATTCCCTGGGCAAAAAGTGCACATTCCAGATCATTTCAGATGGATTAGTTAAGGCTTCACAGTTTGTTTTCTAAATTAAGCCATTTTGAAAACCGTTCAAAGGTGACAATAATTGGAGCACTGAGAAAAAGCCTAGAAGCACGAACATTATCTTGGATGTTTATGGGCTGATATTATGACAGGGAGAAGTACATGACCGTTAAATGGGACTACATGATTCCAGGACATTATGGACAGTATCCGTTTCTCAGCAAGTTTGTTTGCAGACCAAAATAGCCTCTCAAAAAGTGCATTGATGTAGACACTAGTGCTTTTGTCCACATTCCGTTTACCCAAGTACAGTGCGTCAGAATTGTTCCACTGCGATGTGCTACGCATTTTTTGGCAATGTGCATAGCCTTACTTCTAGATTGTTCTTACTGATAATTTTGTTCAGTTGCATGGGGCCAGGGCCTAGCAGAGGGGGGTAAAGAGGGTAATTTGTATCCGGGCCCAGGGTCTAAAGGGGGGCCCAGAAGCCAAAGGAGGGGCCCCAGAAATTTCCTGAGATCTTACGTTTTCCTATCTACTCAGACTTGTTGCCCGCATGGGATGCTAGGGACACTACCACGACTGGGGAATGCGGGGGACACTACTGATGCCCCATGCGTTGGTAGACCTGGGCACCAAAGACTTTTCCAGCTGTCTCTGCCCTCCCCACACCCTGTTTCACCCCTTCCTGCCCCAATTCTGCTCACCTGTCACCTCTGTTCTGTTTCACCCCTCCCCCTTTGCAAAAGGGCCCAAAAGAAACTTTGTACCCCCTGATAAAATCCCTCTCAGAGGCCCTGCACGGGGCACTTTAGAAAGGATGAGGGTACAGTCCCCAGGGGCTCACAATCTGTATATCGACACAAGGGAGGCCACAGAGAACTGGTGGGAGCAGGTCTAGACAGGGGAAGAATATGTGAGCATTAGGCTTAGCTACGCTTAAGAGATTGGACCAAAGGAGTCAGGCCAAAGGCTTCACAGACAAGGTGGGTTAAGGAAAGAGATAAAGGAAGAAGGGGCTACAACACAGGTGTTCCCCGAGGACACTGCAGGCTTAAGCCTCAGTAAGGGAGAAGGGGAGAAGGCATTTGTGGCACCAGGGAGGTATTGGGAAATGCCACGAAAGCAGAGCCCCGGAGGGCTTTGAAGACAAGGACCAGGCGCTTGTGCCGGGATCTGGGAGTGGACCGGAAGCAGGCGCAGGGACTGAAGGAGGGGTGCGACGTGATCAGTGCAGCAAGACAGGTGACTAATTTGGGTTGAGTTTGTCGAAAAAGCTCTAGCCTTTAACCTCTGAAGATGCATCACCGCAGTAGCCTACTGCTGCCACATCTCAAAAAAAAAAAAAATACCCTGCCCAGTAAATATTTGGCTGGTTTCTGTGCCAAGGCTTGGTGTTTGTCGGTGGCTTTGAGAAAGGCCTGGCACCTGCCACCTTTGCGCAAGTATCTGCTAAGAATGCTGCCCAGTGTTTGCCAGGGCAGTTATGAACCACTGAACAAATATGTACCCAGGCAGGGAATGGGAAAGCCATGTTCTGCTCCCAGCCACTCCAAACATGGCCTTCTGCAGCCTGGAGGGCACCTCTTTGCCCTGAAGCATTGCCTTACACAAGGTGCAACCGCAGTGGCAGAAGTTTGTGGCGGCCCTGGAACACTTCTGAGTGCCAATGATAGCCTGGGGAGGCAGCAGAACGAAGGGCCAAGCCCAGCCAGACTTGGTTTCGGCACAGTTTAAACCCTGGGCCCTCTTTTCTGTAACTGGGCTTAGCCTTGACACACTTGAAGCAGTCCTGGACATGCACAAAGTGCATTTCTCGCCGTCGCTGCCCAGAACGGCTCTGATGGTGAGTGGGAGGGCTGGTTACATTGCAGCACCTGCAGTACTTACCGCACCCCCCCTTAGCTACACCACCGCCTTGTTGCGCCATTAGATGTACCTGCGAGGCTCGGGCAAGCATTGCTTTTTGGGCCTGCCCTAACCTCAGAGCACCCCTGCCCTTCTTGAGAACAAAATGAGCTCATTTGGCTCAGATCTATCTTGGAGTGGCTGGGTCAATATTGACCATCCCTTCCACCCCCAGCCCCCACTTCCCCGCCTCTCGCTGGCTTTCTTCTTGGAAGGCACTTGGGAGAAGCAGCTTCCTTGGACGACGGTGGCGCCAGCCATGAAAACAAGCCTTGTTGACTTTTGGGAGATTACGGGCGCCCAGTTGTTTGAAGCGGCACAAATCTGGACAGGAAACAGCAGCCCTCGAGAGATCATTAGCCGGAGAGTTGCGCAAAGCGGCAGGTTTCCATCTTCTTCTCGCTCCCCCTCCCCAATCCCTCAGGAAAAGTCAGTGTGAAGAGAGAGTTGGGCTCAGACCTGGGTTCAAATGCTACTCTTGTCCAGGGGAATTGTGTAGCTCTGGGGGATCTCTCAGGCTCAGGTTCCTTCTTGGTACATCAAAGGCTCCAAAACCTGCAGTGGAATCATCATCATCATCATCCATCATCATCATCGTCGTCGTCCTTCTCTACAGTATAGTAGGAGAACTGGTGCTGGCAGCTGGCAACCTTGCTAGTTGTCTGGTTGTTTTCTAGTCCTACCAGTTAATGTTCTGCCAGGTAACCATAAGAACATAAGAACAGCCCCACTGGATCAGGCCATAGGCCCATCTAGTCCAGCTTCCTGTATCTCACAGCGGCCCACCAACTGCCCCAGGGAGATCTCATCCTGGTGCCCTCCCTTGCATCTGGCATTCTGACATAACCCATTTCTAAAATCAGGAGGTTGCGCATACACATCATGGCTTGTACCCCATAATGGATTTTTCCTCCAGAAACTTGTCCAATCCCCTTTTAAAGGCGTCTAGGCTAGACGCCAGCACCACATCCTGTGGCAAGGAGTTCCACAGACCGACCACACGCTGAGTAAAGAAATATTTTCTTTTGTCTGTCCTAACCCGCCCAACACTCAATTTTAGTGGATGTCCCCTGGTTCTGGTGTTATGTGAGAGTGTAAAGAGCATTTCTCTATCCACTCTGTCCATCCCCTGCATAATTTTGTATGTCTCAATCATGTCCCCCCTCAGGCGCCTCTTTTCTAGGCTGAAGAGGCCCAAACACCGTAGCCTTTCCTCATAACCATATTGATCAATAACCAGTATTCAATAACCAGTATTGAAAAGATAGCTATGTTAGCTGCATAGGCTGAGGAAGAGGATCTGTGCCCACTAATCGCAGTTTGTGGGAGAGGATTTAGAATAGGGGGAAAGCCTGGGAAGAAGCGCCTCTTCCCCATCTCCAAAATCACCCCATGGAAATGCTAATTGGTTTCAGAACATTAACGACAGATTGCCCACTGGTTGTCTCTGGTTTGGGCCATGCAGACCACTCGTGGGGCCATGTTTCCTTCAGCATGGCAGTGTCCACGGGGCTCCCAGCCAGCTACTGACCAGCTGAGCTTTGTGTGGTGGCCTCAATTCATTCTCCAGGACCCAGCTGTGAGCCATGCCAGTGAAGATGGCCAAGAAAGGACTGTTCTCCTCCCAAAGAACATTGCTCTCTTGAGGGAAAGTGGCCCCGTCCTGCCCACTAGGGAGAGTTCTGGCCATTGCAAAACCTCCTCCTCCAGCCCCAGAGCGATAGGCTCCCAGCCAGCAAACGTGACAGCAGCCATCCACTCGCTGGGTGCCCGCGGGCAATGGTGTCGGTGGCACACCCCTTCAACCTCTGGACAAACCGTGCTGTTGTCCAAGCAACAGTGCTCCAGCTGGAGGAATCAAAAGGGCACCAGCTACCAGCAAAGACCCAGCACAGGAGGCCATTAAGGGGCTGCACTTTCCAGGACTCGCCCTTCGGAACAGCTTTTGGCAGATGCCCCAGAATGCATCTTTGGGGGCTTTCCAGGCCTCACTGTCTGGGCTGCTGTTCCAATCTGAGTAGAAAATGATAAAAGGCCTGTTTTGGGTGAAAAAACAAAAGATCATGCTTCATTTCTCTCCCCCCCCCCCATACACTCAAGCCTCTTTCCAGCAACCCAGTTGGGCCATGGTTCCTCGGAGAGGCACAGGGTCCCTTGAAGTTCAGGTTCACAGGCAGAAGGTGGGGAAAAGAGACAAATGCACTACCCACCTCCCCTTCTTGCCCTCACTAACTCATTCAACAAATGGTTCAGGGCTCACCCAACAAGAGCCCAAGA
Source organism: Tiliqua scincoides (assembly GCF_035046505.1). NCBI lineage: Eukaryota > Metazoa > Chordata > Lepidosauria > Squamata > Scincidae > Tiliqua > Tiliqua scincoides. The sequence continues at coordinate 26,289,557 of NC_089830.1, forward strand.
ACCAGGTCACTTCCGGCCCTGGCAACCCGTCTGCCACCTTGTCATCTCCATAGAAACAGTCACCAGGAACTGAGAGGTGGCAGCGGCAACACCACCACCATGTTGGGAGGTGGTTCAAGTGGGGTTTCTCCAGAACTGCAAAGGCACTGGTTGACCTGGGTATGGCCGTCAAGTTGAAGACAGGCCACTAGCAGCAGATGACGGCCTTGCAGGAGCCCAGCCACAGCATCTGCACCAGACATTGCAGCCCCAAACAGACGCCTTTGATGCTGCAGAGCCCACCACTCTTCTCTACACTTCCGTTCTGTGCCTGCTTCCTTTTCAATTCCAGGGAGTGGAAGCGGGACTCGAGGAGGAGGCACTTGGTGTTCCAAGGGAGGGTCTGGCGCCTGGCGCACTACCAAAGGTCATCTTAGCCATGGCCTCTGTCTTACTTCAAAAGCCCCAAATACTTCCACCCTTCCTTGCAGGGAATGGTCTCCAACCCACTGATGATTTTGGCTCCCTTCTCCTGCACCTTTCCTAAGAGGTTTTGCAGCAGCAAGAGAAACAAGAAAACCAACCAACCAACAGGGATTCATACCACAGATGGCTCTTGAATTTTGGCTCAGGCACGACTGACATTCGTACAGGACTTTTAATTTTCAAGGCTCGTTATCATGCGTTCTGGCTCCGTCATGTACTTTCCCCAGAGCAGATCTGAAAGCGTGCCAGGAAGCGGTGGTGGGAAAGGGGTTCCCTGTAGTGAGGTGTTTGTTGTGGTCTCTCTCACTCTTTCAAGCCGTCGTTTCTTTCATTTATTTACAGGCAGGAACCCGTGGCTGCTCAGTGCTGAGAGAAATGCACTCTGCATATGCACAAGGGCATTTTCCAGGGTTGAGCCCATGCATTGAAAGCACGTTCTGGCTTAGATTCATCTGCAACCACCTGTGTAGTCAAACAGATTCAGGGCCGACATGGTCCAAGCAGATTCCCCAACAGCAAATGAATTAAGCAGGCGAGCATGCGCAGTTTTAGGGCCAACCAATGTGGTCCTTTTTTCCTTTACGGTGACTAATCTCTGGAGCCCTGAGAAAATGGCATTGTGCATAATGTATGAATGGCATGCTCAAAGCCTGAACACTGAACTCCTCGGCCAAGACACGCTTGCAGAAAAATCTTCTCGGCAGCTGGGGTGAGCCTGGGTGCAATTCCCCACTATGCCACAGGGTGGGGATCTGTACTTGTTCCTTGAAGAGTCAGAATGCCTTCACCATCCCCAAGAACTGTTCTTGTGCAGGAACTGTTTGAAGAGGAAAGGTGGGGAGGTGGGTGGCCAGACAGTGGGCAGGATCCCCAACTCTACTTGGACAGACGCCTGGCACGGTGACATCCACAAGAAAAAAAACAAAACTGCTTTCGGTATTCTGGCACCTTCAAGACACATGGTTATTTGGCAGCAGAAGATTTGGGGGCCAGGATCCACTTTGTCAGATGCTACATTTAGCAGGCAAAGCTTTTTCTGGCATGAAATTCAACAGGTAAAGCACCTCCCAGCATGAAGACAAATAGTTAGGAAACCCTAACCCTTGGCAGAGAGTGGGCAGCCCTAACAGATTGGCAGGCAGAGCGTTGGACCTAGGAAGAGGACAGCTAGACAGTTGAGAGGCCTCCTTAAGGCCACCAGGGGGCACAATTTGTCAGGAACTGTATGTAGAACCCCTTGACCCTCCAGGTCCCCAGGATAGGAAGGGTTAAAGTGTCTGTTGCACAGACAGTTTGCTTTTCTTTTTTAATTTGACATGTGCATTCCAAATAGCAAGCCCCCCATGCCTTTTTCAGGGTGTCTTTCCTGGCAGAAATGAGGTTAGGATCCAAGAGAGCAAGGCTTAGAATTTAACATGAGACACTGAGAACATGAGACATTTAGACATGAGAATGGGAATTTAACATGAGACATTGACATTGAGAATCAGGCTATACTGCTTTATATGAAATTAGATTAATCTATTCTAGATAGATCGATAGATCTCCCCAAAGTCCTGTCACACTTTAGCATTGCCATTTAGCCATTTAGCATTTAGCATTGTCACACTTTAGCATTCCACACAGTGGAAGATTTGGGCGGTGTAAACAGAAGGGTTGAGCCCAGCCTAAGCTGCAGGAAGCGGGGTTTGATTGGATATTGGAAAGAAATTCTCAAGGGTCACAACAGTTTGACAATGGAGCGCATTGCCAAGGGAAGTGGTGGGTCTTTGCTTGCTGGAGGTCTTCAAGTGAAAGGCACCTTTTGAAGATGCTATAGAGAGGATTTTCCTGTAGGGGTTGGCCTTGAAGGGACCTTCCAAGTCTCGGGTTCTGCGATTCTCATACGCTGTCATTGGGTCTCCATGAAGCCAAATACTGAACTGTATTACTTATAGAGGACTTGCTTATTACAAGGGCACTCTGTGTGTGTGTGTGTGTGTGTGTGTGTGTGTGTGTGTGTGTGTGTGTGTGTGTGTGTGTGTGAGAGAGAGAGAGAGAGAGAGAGAGAGAGAGAGAGATGCATATACATCCTGTGGCATCCTTTCCAGTAAAGGCCAGCCAGCCTCAAGAATGGGGGGCAGCAGGTTTTGTCTTCTTAGCAGTGGTAGAGCAGCCATTCACTCACAGGAGAGAGTCTGGCAGAAGGCACTTAGAGGTGTGGGTTGGGGGTGAAACCTGCTCCTGGAGGCCCCTGGAGATGTGGGTTTTGGTGAATCCAGCCTGTGTAACCCCTTCCTGGGCTTGGTTTCTTGGGCCTTCTGCAGTCCGGAAGTCACTTTGGAGACAGGGATGGAGACTCCGGGGCAGGCCCAGCCGCCACAGCCCTGAGAGCAGGTCCTGGAGCTCTGGCCAAGCCTTGGCTGCCCGCATGGCGAGCACTGCTGTGTTCTCCTTGTGGCGGTCATCATTGCTGGATGCCAAGGAGGGCAGGAGCCCAGAGGAGATCTCAACAGGTGCAGCTTGCCAGGTGAGGGGGGGGGGAGTGGAGAAGCAGCCACAGCCACCAGAGTTTGGCACCAGCACCACTGGGCGCACCTCCCTGCCTTCATGCGCAGTCTTCCAGGCTGTGGCGAAGGCCCTGCACTGAGCTGGCAGGCGGGCACTGCAGCAGTTCAGTAGCACTGGGCGGGGGGGGGGGCTGAGCATGTGGGGACGCGGTGCTCTTTCTGCCACACACACAGGGAGGGAGATCGGACCCCCCCACCTGCCAAGCACCTCCTTCCCCAGGGGGCCCTCCGCAGCCCTCTCGCGCACAGGCCAGGCTGCAGCACGCAGCGGCGTAGCTGGAGGGGGGCGGCGCAGCCCCTCCCTTCGGAGGGAGCAAAGCGGAGAGAGGGCTCCGCGCCGCCCCCTCCAGCTACGCCACCGGGGCGCCTCCCTCCCGCGGCGCTCCTGCCCGCTTGGGTGCCGCGCGCGCCCAGCAGCAGGTGCGCAGCGGCCGCGCGCCAGGCGGGGGAGCCCGGGAGGGAGTCCCCGCCTGCGCGTGCAGGCTCTGCTCCTGCGGCGCGCGCACCCCAGCCGGCCGGCCGGCAGCTCGTGCGCCCTGCGCGCGCCTAATCCCCGGGCGGGCGGGCGGGCGTCCTTGGCAGGCGCGCGCTGCGGAGAGCGCTGCAGACCGCGGCCGGCCGGCCAGCCAGCGCAGCGCACATGCGGCCGGCGGCGCCCTCCCGCGCCCGGAGCTGATGGCCAGGGGCGGCGGCGGCGGAGCCCATCCCGTGCAGAGCCTCGCATGCGGGGAGACCCGCGCAGCCCGGAGCGATGGGAGAGTGGACCATCCTGGAAAGGCTGCTGGAGGCCGCGGTGCAGCAGCACTCCACCATGATCGGCAGGTGGGTCGCGGCCGCGCCGTGGAGGGCGGTTCCGCGGGCGCCGGGCAGGGAGAAGCAGCGCTCGCCAAGTGCCCCCGAGGCGCCCGTCCCGCTCCGCAGCTGGCTGGCCGGCCGGCCTCCCGCGTCCCTCTTTGGAGGAGTCGGGCTGGGAGCCAGCGGGGATCGGGGGGGGGGGTAAAGTTCTGCGAGGAGGCGAGCCAGGAGGTCTCCCTCTGGGATCCCGGCCCCCCCGCCCCTGCAGAGTACTTTTCTGTATGGATGGCAGGGGTCCTCACCCCCCCCCAACAGTGACCTACAGAAATGGCTTGTGAGAATTCCCAAAGGGCTGCAAAAGGTGAGGCTGGGGAGGGGGCATGCCTGTGCTGCCCACCCCCCTTTTGGTTCCTTGCCCTCCCTTTCCATCTGGTGCCCAGTGGGCGCATTTTCCACCCATGCAGAGAAAGACTGAGCCGGTGGTGGGGATTTCCCCGGACACCCTGTGAACTGGGGCCACTGCCCCTGTGCAGGTTTCAGGGGTGCCGTGAGCCCTGATGGGGTCCCCTTTCGGGCAGCCCGCAGCCCGCTTGCAATCGGAGAGCAGATGGCAACGGAGGAGACAACAGAAGGAGAGAGGCACCCGGAGATCCGGCAAAAGAGAATTTAAAACAAATCATGCTCTTGAGCATATCCAGAGTGTTTCCCCCCACACACCAAGTCATCACAATCAGCTCCCCTCCTTCTGGATCTAGGAACCCAGGTGGCTTTGCAGGCAAAAGCCAAGGAGCGGGCAGGGGGAATCATTGCAAGGTGTAACCCTTGGGGTGGAAGGGCCTTGGGCCCCGGTGGGTGATGGGAGGGCTGGTGAAAGAAGGAAGGCAGGGCCACATGTTCTTCCTGTTTCAGAGAGCGGTCAGGTCAGTTCAGACAAGTGACCTCCCAGCATCCCATTGCCCACAGCAGCCACGCCAGCTGAGGTAGAGGAGGCCACGGGGCGGTCAGAGGGGCAGTCGGCCTTTGGCCGTTCATCCCACCTGGCTCCATCTTTGGTGCTGTCTTTGGTTGCATCTTCCCTCAACATCTTTACAGCCTCTTGTGTTAGAGGCTCCACTGGGATATTGAGCTCCTTACACCCCCCCACCCCCTTTGGCCTGGCACTCTCCACCACACTCCACCCCATCTGCAAACAAAGACAAAGGCAGGGTAGGAGAAGAAATTGGGAAAGGTAGGGTGAAGGGATGTGATAGACGGTTTGGCACAATGAGAGGATGCGGGGACAAAGGAGCAAATAAGCAGCCCATCCTGGGGCATTCCGTGTATAAATGCTTTTATGCGAATGCCCGAAGTCTACGAGCAAAGGTGGGAGAACTGGAATGTCTGGTGACAAGGGAAAATATTGACATAGTGGGCATAACGGAAACCTGGTGGAATGCGGAGAATCAGTGGGATACCGCAATCCCGGGCTATAAACTCTACAGGAGGGACAGGCAGGGGCGTGTTGGGGGTGGGGTGGCCCTTTATGTTAAGGAAGGGATAGAATCCAGCAAAGTAGAGATTGAAGGTTGGTCTGACTCCACCGTAGAATCTCTGTGGGTTAAATTACCAGGCTTGTGCAGCGATGTAATACTGGGGGCGTGCTATCGTCCTCCAGACCAGAAATCTGATGGGGACCTTGAAATGAGGAAACAGATCAGGGAGGTGACAAGGAAGGACAGGGTTGTAATCATGGGGGACTTCAATTATCCTCATATTGACTGGGTCAATTTGTGTTCTGGTCACGATAAGGAAACCGGATTTCTTGACGTGCTAAATGACTGTGGCTTAGATCAGCTAGTCAAGGAGCCCACCAGAGGACAGGTGACTCTGGATTTAATTTTGTGCGGTACGCAGGACCTGGTTAGAGATGTAAACGTTACTGAGCCATTGGGGAACAGTGATCATGCTGCGATCCGTTTTGATGTGCACGTTGGGGGAAGAATACCAGGCAAATCTCTAACAAAAACCCTTGACTTCCGACGGGCGGACTTCCCTCAAATGAGGAGGCTGGTTAGAAGGAGGTTAAAAGGGAGGGTAAAAAGAGTCCAGTCTCTCCAGAGTGCATGGAGGCTGCTTAAAACAACAGTAATAGAGGCCCAGCAGAGGTGTATACCGCAAAGAAAGAAGGGTTCCACTAAATCCAGGAGAGTGCCCGCATGGCTAACCAGCCAAGTTAGAGAGGCTGTGAAGGGCAAGGAAGCTTCCTTCCGTAAATGGAAGTCTTGCCCTAATGAAGAGAATAAAAAGGAACATAAACTGTGGCAAAAGAAATGTAAGAAGGTGATAGGGGAGGCCAAGCGAGACTATGAGGAACGCATGGCCAGCAACATTAAGGGGAATAATAAAAGCTTCTTCAAATATGTTAGAAGCAGGAAACCCGCCAGAGAAGCGGTTGGCCCTCTGGATGGTGAGGGAGGGAAAGGGGAGATAAAAGGAGACTTAGAGATGGCAGAGAAATTAAATGAGTTCTTTGCATCTGTCTTCACGGCAGAAGACCTCGGGCAGATACCGCTGCCCGAACGGCCCCTCCTGACCGAGGAGTTAAGTCAGATAGAGGTTAAAAGAGAAGATGTTTCAGACCTCATTGATAAATTAAAGATCAATAAGTCACCGGGCCCTGATGGCATACACCCAAGGGTTATTAAGGAATTGAAGAATGAAGTTGCAGATCTCTTGACTAAGGTATGCAACTTGTCCCTCAAAACAGCCACGGTACCAGAAGATTGGAGGATAGCAAATGTCACGCCTATTTTTAAAAAGGGAAAGAGGGGGGACCCGGGAAACTATAGGCCGGTCAGCCTAACATCCATACCGGGTAAGATGGTGGAATGCCTCATCAAAGATAGGATCTCAAAACACATAGACGAACAGGCCTTGCTGAGGGAGAGTCAGCATGGCTTCTGTAAGGGTAAGTCTTGCCTCACAAACCTTATAGAATTCTTTGAAAAGGTCAACAGGCATGTGGATGTGGGAGAACCCGTGGACATTATATATCTGGACTTTCAGAAGGCATTTGACACGGTCCCTCACCAAAGGCTACTGAATAAACTCCACAGTCAGGGAATTAGAGGACAGGTCCTCTCGTGGATTGAGAACTGGTTGGAGGCCAGGAAGCAGCGAGTGGGTGTCAATGGGCAATTTTCACAATGGAGAGAGGTGAAAAGTAGTGTGCCCCAAGGATCTGTCCTGGGACCGGTGCTTTTCAACCTCTTCATAAATGACCTGGAGACAGGGTTGAGCAGTGAAGTGGCTAAGTTTGCAGACGACACCAAACTTTTCCGAGTGGTAAAGACCAGAAGTGATTGTGAGGAGCTCCAGAAGGATCTCTCCAGACTGGCAGAATGGGCAGCAAAATGGCAGATGCGCTTCAATGTCAGTAAGTGTAAAGTCATGCACATTGGGGCAAAAAATCAAAACTTTAGATATAGGCTGATGGGTTCTGAGCTGTCTGTGACAGATCAGGAGAGAGATCTTGGGGTGGTGGTGGACAGGTCGATGAAAGTGTCGACCCAATGTGCGGCGGCAGTGAAGAAGGCCAATTCTATGCTTGGGATCATTAGGAAGGGTATTGAGAACAAAACGGCTAATATTATAATGCCGTTGTACAAATCGATGGTAAGGCCACACCTGGAGTATTGTGTCCAGTTCTGGTCGCCGCATCTCAAAAAAGACATAGTGGAAATGGAAAAGGTGCAAAAGAGAGCGACTAAGATGATTACGGGGCTGGGGCACCTTCCTTATGAGGAAAGGCTACGGCGTTTGGGCCTCTTCAGCCTAGAAAAGAGACGCTTGAGGGGGGACATGATTGAGACATACAAAATTATGCAGGGGATGGACAGAGTGGATAGGGAGATGCTCTTTACACTCTCACATAATACCAGAACCAGGGGACATCCACTAAAATTGAGTGTTGGGCGGGTTAGGACAGACAAAAGAAAATATTTCTTTACTCAGCGCGTGGTCAGTCTGTGGAACTCCTTGCCACAGGATGTGGTGCTGGCGTCTAGCCTAGACGCCTTTAAAAGGGGATTGGACAAGTTTCTGGAGGAAAAATCCATTATGGGGTACAAGCCATGATGTGTATGCGCAACCTCCTGATTTTAGGAATGGGTTAAGTCAGAATGCCAGATGTAGGGGAGAGCACCAGGACGAGGTCTCTTGTTATCTGGTGTGCTCCCTGGGGCATTTGGTGGGCCGCTGTGAGATACAGGAAGCTGGACTAGATGGGCCTATGGCCTGATCCAGTGGGGCTGTTCTTATGTTCTTATGTTCTTAAACAGTGCTCTAAACTCACCTTTCAAAGAGTTCTTGTCTTCAGCATCAGCCGCATGAAGCAAAAACCAGGGATAGAAATGAGGGCAGAGAAAAAGGAAGACAAGAATGCGGTGTTCCAAAATGCCCCCAGTATAGGGATGTTGCTTTTGGTTCTCCTTGTTCCTCTGATTTCTCTCCCCCCCCCCCCCACGCCATCTTTTCCTGCTCTTAGAGAACTTAAAGCAAGGGCAGGTTTCTCATCTCATCTGCTATGCTTGAACACCACTGAAGAACAGCCCTTGACCAGGCCCTGCATGTGTGACCTGCCTAACAAGGGGGCTTTGAGGTGGGGCTCCTGCTCCTCTTTTTAGGACTTATGCATTGGATACAACATCTCTGCAGGCATGGCTCTCCTCCAACAACCAGCCCCATCCCATTCCCCTTTCCACATGCGTGAGGCCAGAAGGCACATTTCATCTCATCTTAATTTTTGGACAGAAGAGACTATTTCTTTACCCAGTGTGCAATTAACCTGTGGAACTCCTTGTCACAGGATGTGCCTGGCCTAGTTCCTTTAAAAGAGGATTGGACATATTTCTGGAGAACATCTGGTTACAAACTGTGTTGGGTATGTGCAACCTCCTGGTTTTAGGAGTAGGCTATATCTGAATGGCAGGTGCAAGGGAGTGGTACCAGGATGCAGGTCTCTTGTGTGTTGCTTGAGGCCTCTGGTGGGCCACTGTGAGATGCAGGAAGCTGGACTAGAAGGGGCTCTCCTTATGCTGCTATCTCCCAGGCCACCACTTTCTCTAACCACTAGACCATGCTATCCACTGAAAACCTGTCGTAAGAGTCCTGATTCTCAGGCTCCTCCAGTTCAAAATGCTAACCTCACCTCTTTCCCTCCCCACCCAGTGGTGCTACAACCCAGCATATATTCACATGCAGAGCCTAACCAACAAAACTTTATGGATGCTCTTAGCTAGCAGGCTCAGGACTCCAATAAGCAGAAGTTTAACAGTACGAGATGGTGCCCCTTCGTTGCATTCTGCATCTCTATCCCTGTGGCCCACTGCTAGGCCTGCACCAAGCTCAGATTGCCCAGCCGAACTGCAAAAGCCGGAAGGGCCCAGTGCAGGGATCTCCAAAATCCTCCTGCCTTGACTTTCAGATATTAAGCGCCTCGGGGCAGGGAACTGGATGGCACCAGCAAAATACAATGGCCGGTGGCGTGGTTTTGCCTCTCTTCTCCTGGGCCAGGAAATCAGACGGCCGGGGCAGCACAGCTTCAGAGGCAACCGGGAGTACGGGCCTCGCTCTAGGCCAGGGGTGCCCAAACCCCGGCCCTTGGGCCACTTGCGGCCCTCGAGGACTCTCAATGCGGCCCACTGAGAGCCCCCAGTCTCCAATGAGCTCTGGCCCTAAGGGAGACTTGCTGGAGCCCATGGTGGCCCAACGCAACTGCTCTTAGCATGACAGCCAACTGTTTGACCTCTCGCGTGAGCTGTGGGACAAGGGCTCCCTCCACTGCTTCCTGTTTCATGTCTGTGTTGCAGCAGTGGCAGCAAAGGAAAGGCTGGCCTTTCTTTGTGCAAGGCCTTTTATAGGCCCTGAGCTATTGCAAGACCTTCATTATTCATGTAAGTTCCATCTCTAATGTATTCATTTATGTAAATTTACTCAAAGGAGAGATGATGTGGCCCTCCTGCTAAAATGTTTGGACACCCCTGCTCTAGGCCAAAGCCAACTACCCAGTCACTCACTGGAGTTTGTGCCACAATCCTCACCCCTCTTCCTATACTTCCTGGCCTCCATTCAAGAGTCTGTTTTTGCCCAAGCAGTACATCTGTGTGAAGTATTAAGAAACAGTCTCTTCTCTCCATCTCCACAAAATTGTTGGTTTCAATGGCAAAACTGAATGCCTGGAGCCTTGAATTTCCCCAGCCCCACCCCTGCCCCATTGCAGCCCCCCTGGTCACTACAACCCTGCTCGCTCACTCTTTCTTTCTTTGGCACACAAAGGAAGGTGGACCAAACTGCTAGATGCACAAGACTCTTTTTTGGCCCATGCAACTATCTTGACTTCGTAGGTCTAAACTGCACATCTTCCTGTTGCCACCTGTCGAATATACTTGCGCGTGGCCATCTGAATTTACTTGCAGCTGAACTCTTGCAAAGCTATAGTAGCTCCTCTTAACTGGAAGCAGAGTGGGGGTTTTTGGGAAGGACTGTTGGTTCAATCTGGTTGCTCACCTCTTGCAAAGTTTACCTTCTCTCCAGACTGGAAAACATGATTGTCATTTTCTGGATCAGACCTAAAGGTCATTCTGGACCAGCAGTCTCTTCCCAGCAGTGGCCATTCAAATGCCTCTGGATACTCCTCTAAGTAGGATTGAAGATGATGTTACCTGCCTCCAGACTATTGTAATCGGAGATCTACTGCCATTGAACAGGGGGGCTCTGTTCAGCTCTCATGGCTCACATGGCCACCGAGAAACTTGCAGGGCTTTATCCTGTCCTTCTCAAAAGCCACAGGTACAGGCAGCTGGTGGGGAGGGGCCTTCCTCACTTAGATGCCAGGAGCAACCCATCCTCCTTGACATCCTCTATGCCAGGGGTGCTCAATAGGTGGATCGCGATCTACCAGTAGATCGCGAGGCAAAACGAGTAGATCTCGGAGCCCTGTCTCTCCAAACTGATAATATGTCAGTTTTGTCTAGTGACTAGACGAAACTGACATATTTAGCTGACACTAAACTGACACTGAAACTGACACTTTAGCTGCTCTTCAGGCATGCAGCAACAAAACTGACGAAACTGACTAGACTCCAGCAGGGGCTCCATACATTAAAGGGGGTGTCTGTCAGACGCTTCCTTCCCCCCTGGTAGATCTCCGGGCCTTGCTGGGTTTCAAAGTAGCTCTCGAGCCAAAAAAGTGTGAGCACCCCTGCTCTATGCCTTCTTCCAGCCAGGCCACAAGTGTCTGCCACCATCTGCTTCCTGGCTAAGCTTGGAGACTGCCCACGCCCACACCTGCTTCTCTTTTCGGTCCCTTGTGCTGATGCCTGGAGAGGGCTTTTCCTCGCAAGGCACTTGGAGGGCGCTCCCTGCTGAGCAATCCTCAGTCTCAAGGGTGGGTTTCCACTGGGGGCTTGATGCTCCTCAGAAATCACTTCTTCCCAAAGGGATTCTCCAGGTGTCTTTTCTCGTTCGGGGTGCTGCAGCCAGATTGCTGATGGGAGCCGTGCAGAGAAAGCATGTCCCTCCCATCCTGTAGGGCCAGCAGGGGCTTCCTATCCATTTCTGGGTCCAGACCAGGGTGCGGGGGTTCCCTTCTAAAGCCCTGTTCTTGGGCTTTCGGTATCTCAAGGACCACGCCCTGCGATATGTACCTGCCTGCTCAGCTCTTCACAAAGGCTCTGCTCCATGGGCTGTCACTGAGTGAGCCTCAGCTGGCACACACTCAAAGCAGAGCCTTTTCAGGGACAGCCCCTGGAACTCCCTGCCACAGGGCTGCCAGCAGGTCCCGTTTCTCTTTTAAAGGAAACCTCTTGAGACCCACCAAGCTCTTGGACTGGGAAGCTCAGCTGCTTCAGGTTATTTGTTAAAATGGTTGGATGTGTTTTTATATTACATTACGTTTTACATTTGCTCTTACATTCTTGCTGCCTGTCTTGGGAGTACCCCGCGAAAGGTAGGATACGGCACATGCGCTTTTGTTTAACTGCATCTGTGCAGCCCCAGCGGGAAGCCGAGTGCACGTCCGACAGGCCAGTCCAGGCGGGGGAGGAACAGAGAGCCTCTCCGTCCCACCCACTCCTCACCTCCCCCCCTTTTCCTAGGATACTGCTGACAGTGGTGGTGATCTTCCGCATTCTGATTGTGGCCATAGTGGGCGAGACGGTGTATGAGGACGAGCAGACCATGTTCATGTGCAACACGCTGCAGCCGGGCTGCAACCAGGCCTGCTACGACAAGGCCTTCCCCATCTCGCACATCCGCTACTGGGTCTTCCAGATCATCCTCGTCTGCACCCCCAGCCTCTGCTTCATCACCTACTCTGTGCACCAGTCAGCCAAGCAGCGCGACCGGCGCTACTCCTTCCTCTACCCCCTGCTGGAGAAGGACTGCATCCGCGACGGGAAGAAGGTCAAGAACGTCAACGGCATCCTGGTGCAGAATCCTGATAGCTTGTCCAAAGAGGAGCCCGACTGCCTGGAGGTGAAGGAGATCCCCAGCACCCCCATGCGGCCCCCCAAGAGCTCCAAGGTCAAGCGCCAGGAGGGCATCTCCCGCTTCTACATCATCCAGGTCAGTCCTTATTGTATCTGGGAGACGTGGTTAGAGGGCTCTCCCTCAAGTGCCCTTTGCAGTCACGTTCACCTGTATAATATACCTGCACGTACTTAAATATAGTCTCCAGCTGCAGATATTGCACTGCTCTTTGGCATTTGTCTGCAACTTTACATGGGGAATTTTGCTCTCTCTCTCTCTCTTGCTCACTCATGCTATAGTTTGCAGAAGCCATTTCCTTCCCTATCTAAGCTGAACTCTCCAGCAAGATGTTGGTTGTGCCTTGATTCGCATTCAGGGCTGCTTGGGCCAGATCAGGATGCTGCTCTGTGGGCTGCATCCAGATCAATCATTTCGGCAGACAGCTCTCTGGCTCCCTCGTCCCCTCCTCTCCCTTCCCAGCAGACTGTTGCAAGAGAAGGAGCAAGCACTAGGGTGCTGTGGTGTCTTAGTGACCATCTGTTTGAGTAGGAAATAGCTGCAAAGGTGGAGAGGCAACAGTGAGCCTCATTTTGGCCTTAGGCGGAGAGCCCTCCAGACCCTGACAAGCTCAGAACAGCACAGACTTTCTGCCTGGCTTTTGCTCCAGGGATGCCAGCACAGCCACCTGGGAAGGAATCCCCCGTCCAGCCCTTCTGAGACTCTAGAGCAGGAGGAAGAGAGGCCGTGGGCAGGGCCGGGGCTCCCACCTGACTATTGCTGGAAGCAACCAGCTACCCTCCAGAATGGGACACCCTGAACTTGCTCAGTTCACCCCCAAACAGCATCAGGGCCCACATTGAACAGATGAAGCTGCAAAGGGAAGAGTCCACTGGATTATTAGCTTTGCAGCCTATTTAATCTGCAGAACTGGGCAACCGTTGGGCAAAAAGGCGGGGTACAAATTAATAAAATAATAATAATAAATAATAATAATAACTCCTTGCAACAGGATGTGACGGCATCTGGCCTAGATGCCTTTAAAAGGGGATTGGATAGATTTCTGGGAGAAAAATCCAGCACAGGTCGCAAACCATGATGCGTACGTGCCACCTACCGGTTTTAGAAGTAGGCTATGTCAGAATGCCTGATGAAAGGAAGGGCACCAGGATGCAGTTCTTTTGTTGTCTTGGGTTCTCCCCAAGGCAGCTGGTGAGCCACCGTAAGACACAGGAAGCTGGACTAGGTGGGCCTTTGGCCTGATCCAACAGGGCTCTTCTTCTTTTCTTTAGGCCATTCACCACCTTCCCTAAATGCACGCTGCCACGTTCTTCATAGGAGCCTGCACATGAAGCTGCCTTGCAGGGAGCCAGAGATTTGGCTCTCCAGGGTTTCAGAAAAGGCCTTTCCCAGCCCCACCTGCGGAGGCTGCCAGGGACTAAACAGCAGGCCTTCTGCCTGCCAACTCTGCCCCCCACTAAGCCTCTCCTCCTCCCACAGGTGGTGTTCCGCAATGCCTTGGAGATTGGCTTCCTGGCGGGGCAGTACTTCCTGTACGGGTTCAACGTGCCGGCCATCTTTGAGTGCGACCGCTACCCCTGTGTCAAGGAGGTGGAGTGCTACGTATCCCGCCCCACCGAGAAGACCGTCTTCCTGGTCTTCATGTTTGCCGTGAGTGGGATCTGCGTCCTGCTCAACCTGGCCGAGCTCAACCACCTTGGCTGGCGCAAGATCAAGACAGCCATCCGGGGTGTGCAGGCCAGGCGGAAGTCCATCTGCGAGGTGCGCAAGAAGGACCTCTCCTCGCTGGCCCAAGTGCCTACACTCGGACGGACGCAGTCCAGCGAGTCTGCCTATGTTTGAGGGTGTCTGACGCCACGGTGGAAAACGGGGCCGTCCACGGTGCCGTTGCCGCCGGTGCAAAAACCGCCACCTACCGAACTAACCACAATACCTCCCAGGTTCACGATGCAATATTCAGCGGGTGCTTTCCACTAGCCCCTCCTCTTTTCCAGGGGGCGGGCGCCACATTCGCTTTAAGGGCTGATTGGGGAAATCCGGCCCCTTAGGAGCTGGGTGGCGGAACCGGGAGCAGGAGGGAGGGCAGGCACCTGTCCTCCCTCCTCCCCCTGCCCCAGCTCCCTTTTAATAACTTCTCTACACACTTATGGTGCAAGCAAAAGGGTGGGGTTTGCAGAAACTTGTGCCTACGACGCCTTTATAACGGACCAGGTGATGACAATGCATGAACCAGCAAGGTAGCTGTCAGGATGGGGGGGGGGGGGCTTGCTTTTTTTTCTTTTCTTTCCCAAAAGGAAACCATGTAGGGCAAAGAAAAGACAGATGGGGTTCCTGCATTCTCTCTTGCATGGCTGGCTCCTTCTTAGAGGCTGGGATGTAAATACTTAACGAGAAAATGTGGTGTGTGTGTTTTTTTAAAAAAAGACAAAAACACAAAAAATTAAGGACGTATGCAATAAAATAAGGAACCTTTTCTGCATTTTCCTGGTGGCCTGTGCTGCAGTGAAGGGGTGTGTGCGTGTTTTTTGGGGGAAGGAACAGGTGTCCCTTCCTGGCTGGCCACACCAGAAGCATCCAGGAGACGAGTCCCTCCCTGCCGCAGCAGCCCGTCTTCCTGCACTCCCTGCTCTCCGGAGAATCACCCACCCTCCTGCCACACTCAGCTGCAGCGGCCTTTCATCCCTTAATCTGCTCTCTAATAGGTCTAAAGCGGGGAAGGGGGTTAGCCAGGCGCCATCTGGCTCGTCCTGCAAGGGACCAAAATGACCCAAGATCTCTGGAGGCCGAAGGCCCCGCACAGGAACTCACTTGGGAGGCGCATCTACCTCAGAGCACGGGGGGGACAGCCCAGGAGTCCAGACCCCTCCCCGTCCCAGTGGGAGGGATTTGAATGCCCCGGCAAGCTGCTCTTCCTTTGTTTGCTAATCCGCCCTCCTGTACGTGTCCCCTAAGCGGCTGCGTGCAGCCCCCTCCATCCATGCCCCCCTGGCCCCCTGTGGTGCATTTCAAGCCTAAAACCCCTCTAAGCCTCTTTGATGTCCCAACCAGATGAGCAAAGGAGTTCAGGCAAAAAATACCATTCACCCGCAGAAGAGCTGGGCGTTCGACAAGGGGGTGGTGTGGGCTGCTCTGGGCCTCCTGCGCAGCAGCCAACCATGCCCGCTGCTAGAAGCTCCCTCCACGTTGGGTTGGCGCTATCTTCTCGCTGTAGAGCCCACCTGTTGGGAAACTTCCTTGGCTGATCCCCCAGAGCCTCCTTCCCCTGCTGGAACCAGGCTCAAGAACCTGGGTGTGCCCACATCCAGCTCTGACCAACCTGCAGCATCCTTCAACAGCCCTGAACAGAGCAACCTCTGGCCATTGTGGGCACCTGCCTTACCCTGGGAATAGAGCACTGGGGGCACGAGGTACATCTAGGAGAGGCTGTCAGAGAAAGGCACACATACCTTTGCAGGTGAAGGACCTGATCCAATGCAGCAGCCAAGGCAACCCCTCCAAAACTTGCCTCTGCCACAAACTCATCAGTTGGCCTTCACAGTGCCCCTCCCTCCCTGCTTCTGCTGAAGTCTGGGGGTAATACTGATGACCTAATGTTACCCTGCACATGCCCAATCTCGTCTGGTCTCGGAAGCTAAGCAGGGTCAGGCCTGGTTAGTACTTGGATGGGAGACCGCCTGGGAATACCAGGGGCTGTAGGCTTATACCGTAGTCTTTCGAGACTGAAAGTTGCCAACCACCACTAATACAGCCTCAAGAGGAATCTTTGGTTCCTTTCCTCCCTGCAAAGGAGCAGCTCCAGAGCTTCTCAACCTTCCTGCTCCTTCTCTCTAGGGTGGAGGTGGGGGCTCTGAGGGTGTGACTCACCTTAGGTGAGGCCAGTGGCTAGCTGTGAGTCGCTTTAGAGCAAGCAACAAAGATGATTTCTGTACCTGCAACAGATGTGCAGGAGGAGGGATTTCAGCTGCCCCACCACAGTGACCAGAGAGGGAGGAAGTTGTAACTGCTAAAATTCCCCCTTCCCCACCACAGAACTGGGGCTCCAGCCAGCTCATTTCTTTGCTCTCCCCCATGAGGCTCAAGAAGCAGCCTTGCTTGGCTACAGCAGATTAGAGAAAGGGAGCAAACAGCTGAGGGGAGGGGGAGGTGGAACACCCCCGCCTGCCTGCCACCCACCCCCCTCTGCAGCCTCCTCATTTGCACAGGGAAGGAGGTGAGATCTTATTCATATGTAAACCTCTATTAATAGCTGCTGTGACCTGCTGTAGGGCCCAACAGCTGCCAACCTGTCACCCCTTCCTGTTGCTTCCACCAGAAGGTTGCCAGGAAAAGGTAGCAGCCTCCAAGGCAAGGAAAGGGGAAAGGTCTAGGCCTGCAGAACAGAGAGCTTGCCAACCTCTCCCCAACAGTCCAGCTCTTGTGCCTGAGACACAGCAGCTCTTGGGGCGCCACCGCTGGGGTGACAGCGGCACCCTTCCAGCCATGCCACCCAGGATAACTTGCACCCGTGGACCCCCCAGTTACACCACTGTGTGCCTGTCAACAATACAGTAGACGGAGGTCACAATCCTATCCACACTTTCGTGGGAGTAAGCCCCACTGACTATAATGGGACTCACTTCTGAGTAGACATGCATAGGATTGGGCTCTCAGACACGGAAATGAGATGCAAGGAAAGCATCATCCACTCAGCTCCAAGTGAGTATCACTGCCTGCTTTGTTTTTGTGTGTCATGTTGAGTGTTAAGGCACAGGAGCAGGAGTCAGTGAGAAAGCTGGCAGCCCCTGGGGAAGGGTGCAGGGGGGGTAGGGTGGAAGGTGCGCTCACCTCTTCGCCCCTGTCCCCCATCACCTTCCAAGGGCAGAGCTGGGCTGGTGCCGGGTGGGGCTTGGCGCTATTCATAGCCCAGCGCGGAGGATATTTTTATATCCAGCTGCTGCTTGCGGGGAGGTGAGGGGGGGGCGATGGCAACAGCAGCACCGCGACAGGATCCGGTGTGAATTATGCATCGTGGTGGCTGTGATGTGCTGTTGAGTTCAAACCGGCAGCAACACCTTCCCCAGAGATTGCAGAACTGGGGGGGGGGGAATGCACTGTGTGTAGCTGCTGTGTGGAGGGGTGTGTGTGTGTGACCAAACCCAGGATTCTACGGTATGCCATTCTGCCTCCCCCACTTGTACATCATGCTGACTAAATGTGGAGGAACCGCTCACTGCTGCCCTAAAGACATCTGGGGAAACAGAATACAGAAATTCTCCCCCCCCCCATTTCTTCCAGTTAGTGCTTGATTTCTCAGGTCACTTCCTCTAATGCAGAAACCCTGCTGCCTGAATGCCAAGAGAATGAGGAAAAACTCGTGGTTGAGGATGCAGTCTGCACACACTCAGAGGCATTCTCAGCATGGTTGAGGAAACCAAGCCCAAGAAGCAGGCCTGGGTCAAGCTTAAAACATTTTAATCCCAGGAACAGTGTCCAACTCTTGAGATTCCCGAGGCAGAAAACAAGAATTCAGGCAAAAATTGCTTGCATCAACACATCCTCTGTCTTCTCTTTCTGCCCATTTAAGGTTAAGTGGTGCACTCCTCAAGGCCAGGGTGTTTTCCTTAATGCATGACTCTATGCAACTATTTTTTTAAAATTACATCTCTGCTATTTTATAACAGGACAGTGCTTGACTAGACCACTAGGAATCACACACACACACACGTGCCCCCAACTCAAATCTGTTGCAGCCACAAACACACCAGATGGCCTCCATCTCTGTCAATCTCTCCCCCCCCCCCCCCCCCCGGTGAAATAAAGCGAAACAACTTCTGGCCTGCCTTACCAGGCAAGTTGTAAAGATTAAGCTAGCCAAGGTGGAATGTTTTGGACACTTAGAATATGTTGTGCAAAATAAGTGGCCCCATTTACATTCCGTGCCTGCTTTTGGGACAGGACAAGCACTTCCTCACTGGATGCAGAGTGGAGTAAGACAAAGGGAGCCTGCCCCCCAACTTTTCACTGCTCTCTTGCAACCAAATCCAGTCTACGGAGCGCTCTTCGCTCCCCTACTCACGCCAGGTGCCTAACCTATACCGTTCTTCCTGGGATGCTTATTCCCAACCTGAATGGTGTGAAAAGTGAAAAATGAGAAACTGCTGCAACTCAAATGATCCAGGAGGGAGGCTGCCTGCTGTCTCCCTGACCAGATTCACTGCTCCAGGCACATCTCCATTCCAAAGCATCTCAGTTACAAGATGGTTCAGTTAGGTATCTGCACCTGGTGCAAATTTTGCATTAGTACCAGGGGAGCATGTCTAATTTACTCAGAGGATGTTAGATTCAGAACAGTGACTCAGATAAAGGGTTCCTCGAAGGGCAAATGATCTTTACATTTCCACCTGGAGAGTTTGCATTCAGTATGCATCAGAGTGAAGCACACAACTCATGTCTGGTTCAGATGTGCAGTGAGAGGCTGCCATGGTAGGTGGAACTGTATTTTTCCCCTTATGACAGTCATTTCTGTTCTGCATTCCACAAGTTTCTTTGCAACTCGGCAGCTGGGAGCTGATGGACGGGACAGGTGATGAACTTGAGGGCAGTAGGCCGCAGGTGGCACGAAGGTGTCTTATCTGATTAATGCTGAACTAGGTCACTGATGCACACAGAAGACTGACTGCAACTGGGTGCTCTGTCTCCTTGCAAAAACACAAGGAAGGGAGAAGGGGCTGCACCACCTGGAAGAAGGGAGTGGCTGGAAGCAAGCCAGGGCTACTGGAAGTGCTGAATGCTGCAGTCACACAAGCGAAATCCCACTGGTGCTTCCTTGCTCAGGAAACCACCAGCCCTGAGGTGGCAGCTGGTAAGTACACTCAGCACCACCTCCACTGACAGCTGGCAGGGAACTGGGCAGCCTGCTCCCTTCCTCACACCCCCACTGGCGAGCCACATTTTTCAAACTGGGAGATGCAGAAAGAGCCTAAATATTAGCCAAGACTCTGGCTTCTTTCCTTCGCCCCTCACACAGCTGTCAATCCTGATCTGTGTCCTGCCATGCAGGCAAGGAAGGGACGCTCCCCAACACAGGCATACTGAGTGAGGAGAGAAAGGATGTTGACAAGCGGAGAGGGATGGCAGGGAATGCCATGAAGATGATCAAGGGCCCTTGAGCTGCTCCCGGGAGGAAGCGTGTTCGGGGCATTTTAATCTTCTTTCCTCTAGGCTGGAGGCGATGTGCTGGCTGACAGTCTTAATATCTGAAAGGATGTCAAAGGAAGGAGCTGACAGTAGTACAAGGAGCTTGGGAAGATGTAGGTTGAACGCCAGGGCAGTGGTGCTGGCTGTGTAGGAACAGGACAGTGTGGATCCTGCAACTGCAGAAAAACTTCCAAGTCTTTAGGGGGAAAACCACAAGTTTCTAGCCCTTGAGGCAGTGGCGACTGGCTTCAAAGCACAGGTGCACATGCGCAATGATGAATTGCACAGACTGGATCGGACCCAGTGGTGCAGTGCCAAGAACTGCAATGGAAAGGACAACAGGGAGGCCAAGAGAATAGCAAGAATCAGACTTTATTCATGACCCTTTGAGGTCGCTTGCTGCCAGTGAATGAGAGGAGCGGCCAGCTCCCAGAGCTGGCCATGAAAGAGAGGCATACAGGTGTACTGAAATAAAGGGGGGAGGGATTGTCACTCCCTGGCCTCAGCGGTCTGACAGCCACTGGCTTCAAGGGCCTGTGCAGCTGTGGCACCCCCCTCCCCAATCTCAAGAAAATCATGCCCCACTCTTTGCTTCAGGTTGCAGCACAAATTTTCTGGGCAATTTTCTTTTCTTTGCCTTTTGAGAGCATGTCTCGTGCAGAATGCCCAGCTAGAGGCCTAGCAGCGGACAATACTGCCCACTTCCCACAGTGACCGAGGGCTTCCTTCCAGTTGGTGCGCTTAACCCAAAGACAGGAAGGAGAGGCAGACTGGCTGGGACCGGCCAAATCTTAATGAAACGCGAGGGGATACGATGCTCTGATGTAATCCGTGAACTACAACCTGTACACACACAGAGAGAGAAAGAGAGAAGAGAAAAAGAACCATGGTGAACTCAGGTTGGGGAGCGGGCCCAAGACCACGCAGGAGGCTACAGAAGGCTGATCCCTCTTAGAAACAGGGCAGGATCCCTGGAGTGCTCTCCCACTAAAAGAGAACGGCATCCTAGATTCAACTTACCTGAAGGATGTACTCTAAACCTTTTCAGATTCAAACCACTTCTTCTAGTATCTGAGCTCAGAAATCTGAGGCAAGAGTCATTTCTTTAAATACATACACTGGTTCCACTTAACACAGGCACACCAGACATCCCCACACAGAGCAACAGTTTTGTGTTTCAGAGCTGGAATCGACACCTGTGGCAATGTGGTGGGACGGATGATTGCATGGCAAAGTGGGGAAGCCCCACTTTCAGTAACGCTTCCATGTTAAAGGGACACCCACAGGCAGAAATGCAGCACATCCAGGAGGCAGCCTGCACAGAAGCCACCTCTTCAGCATGGGGGGCGGGGGGTTCATGGCACAGCCCATGTGGCCACTGTGTGGGGGTCAAGCCACAGTTGACACCTGTCTGTATTTGACACCCTTGAATTAACACACTTCACCAGACATACCTCAAGTGCAATGCACGGTAAGAGGACCAAACAAGGTCATTCATGTCTGCAAAGCGTTTCTGAGCCCATTTGTGGCAGACACCCCTACCCTGACAGGACCAGATCAACCAGTTAGTTCTACTGCATGGGGAATCGGGATGGGTCCTCCACAGAGCTGTCTCCCTAGCCAGGCTGTCCCTGTGGGGGGTGACGTTGTAAAGTCACTTACGTGATCTCCCGGAAGGCACGCTTCTCCACGTATTTCAAGCGGTATTTTCTCTTGAACCTGGCAAGGAAGGGAAAACAGAGCTTAGTGCTGGCTGGCCCACGATCTCCCATGCAGGAGGGCAGCATGCCACACACTCCAGCACCACCACCATTACCTGACCATGCCAGAGACCACCTCTGCCAGCACCTCTCCAGTCATTACCATCCCCGGGATTTAAAAAGGGAGGAGAGGAGGAGAAAGCTGTGGGCCAGAGCACTCCCACTCCTTTCAAATCCAGAGAGCAGCAGGAAGAGGAGGAAAATGCCTCCCCCATGGACAGGCCAGTCCAACAGAGCTTTGGGGCTGACAGAGTCACTGTACATCCCTCCCCCCAAAAAATCACAACACAAACCAGCCATAAACTGAGAGCAGATACTAGGGGCAGCCCTTGTGGCTGGGGAGTCAGCTCTACTCCCTGGAGCCCAGAACCCCCTTGCTAGGAACGAAGCCCTCTTGCCAAACTCAGCCAAGAGTTGTCAGGAAGAAACCACTGCACTCAATGACTCACCACTTTAATCTGTGAACTGACTCCATGAAACAAAAATGGATGTGTGTGAGCAGTTGTGAAACGATATTGAGAAAGGCTCAGTTCCAAGTGCCATTAGCACGTACACACACACACACACCCCGCACCACAGACCTGCAGGTGTGAACCAGCCCAGAGGGTCGATAACAGTTTCCAGGGTGTTCCAGCCAGAATGCCTTCCCGAGTACCTGGGCTAGAGACAGCTGACGGCTTAGCCCTCCCTGTGCCTCCGTGCCCAGGGTGGGGGGTCTTTTGCATGCCTGCAACTAGATCCTCTGGGCTTGTCTTTGGACTCATTAGGAAGCACAGAGGGTTTGCCTCCACAGGGTAAGAGTGACCCCCCCCCCCCAGTTTTAAATTCAGTGCACCTTAACTACCAGAAATGTGGGCCACGCTGTCCTAGTGCCGCCTGTGGAAGTCTCCCTGCCCCCTCTTCCCACTTACTTGGCACGCTCCCGGGGCTCTATGATATTGCGCTTCTGCAGGCTCTTGAACCGGTCCTTCAGGATGCTGCCTTCAGGCTGCAGAGGGGAGGAGGAAGTCAGGGAGAGACATTTGCACTGGGACCTACAGGTGTGATGCCCATGTTCTCTCTCACACACTCACAGACACCTTGCCGCAACCACCCCCCCATTCCTCAAAGGACAGCAGATTGCAAGATGTGAAGGTCCTTGATGTATAGGAAGTGGGGTTTTTTTTTTTTTTGCAAGTGGCTGATTTTACAAGTTTTGTGCAACTGCAGTTGTGCCTATTAATCTACAAGGGAGAACAACGTAACCTGCCTCAAGATCTAGGGACACCACAGACTAAATGACAAGCAGGGATTCAGGCTGAAGGCTCAAGGCAGAGAGAAGCCAAAGGGACTTCTGCTACAGGACTTAGCATCCTTTGAGCAACTGTGAGGAAACCAGGAGAGAGCGGGTGTGCGGGTGCCCCACCCCAATTCCCACAGCAGATCCAGCGAGCTTCCCCCATCAGAAAGTGGATTCTCACAGTGTTTCTTGCAGCTACAACCCCCTCCCTGCCACACCTCCAGTTGTTTCTGTGAGTGCAACTCTTCACACAAAATCAGCTCCTCACATCCACTCGTAAAATGTTTTCCTGCTTTTGGTGGTGGGAGAAATTTGCCAGAGCGACAGGGGGGAAGTGTTAAAAGGTGGGGTGGAATGGAGCAGCAGAAAGCCCTTGTATCCAAAGCTGCTGATCCACGAAGCTCCGGGGTGGTCCTCGGACCAGCCACAATCTCTGCCTGGCTTACCAATCATGTGGTTACCCACGAGAATCCCATTTAACAGGAAGCTCTCACCAACCATCCCCCTGAGCCCTGCAGCAGGGGTGGAAATTAACGGTTGATGGGGATGGGTCTGGGATGTGAAGCGGGCACAAGCCAGAGAATTTCACCCTTGCTGCACAGTTTCCCACAGAAATCAGTAGAAAATACAGGACAAAGAAAAAGGAAGTGATTCCTTCAAAGACCTGTGGAAACCCCGCCACAGGACAATTGGCTATTTAGTGCAACTCTGACACACTATTGTTCTCTGAGCCACCCTTGAGAAGCAGTGGTGATTGGGACTGCCAATTTTAAGTGTAGAAGAGTTGGAGCATCTGTAAGGGTGCAAAGTAGTGCTTTCTGGCTACTG
Source organism: Tiliqua scincoides (assembly GCF_035046505.1). Lineage (NCBI taxonomy): Eukaryota > Metazoa > Chordata > Lepidosauria > Squamata > Scincidae > Tiliqua > Tiliqua scincoides. The sequence goes on from NC_089830.1 coordinate 26,312,935, forward strand.
GTCATAGTATCCAAAAGCAGGGCCTCCATGTGGAAAGACACGAGAAAGAACTGCAACAGATGCTGGAGAGTGACGGATGATGACACGTCCTTCCCAGCAGGAGGAATTCAGAGGTATACTGCCCTTGAACAGAGAGGTTCTATCACAACTAAGAGCCCTCCATGACAGACATGCAGACAACCAGGAACTTGAAGAGATGCTACCACGACCATTCCTTACTGCTCACGTGGGAAAGGGGATCCTTCACTAGGTGCCTCAGCTCCCCGATCTTTGCCTACTCGGCAGGGCCAGGGAGTCCCCTGGTGACCTTCACATTCCCAGCAGAGACTGCTGCAAATTCTCCGAGCGCAAGGATGGATCTCATCATTGGACACCAAAGGAAGAACTTGGGAGGCACAGACCACCCCCACACAAAATGCAAGGGAGTTGTGTCTGTATCACACCTTTTCCTGGACAAGCACAGAACAACTGCCTGCCCCCCTTGAGGGCGCCACCTCTGCTTTTTCACAGCCCGCTCCCTCCGTGGAAAAGCACCTCGGTCCCTCCAAGGGCAGCAAGCCTAGGCTACCAAATCTTCCCAGGTAAGCAGTGTTCGGCCGAACCAAAGCCTGCATCTCAAGAAGCCTGGCTCTGAAGTGCAGCATGAACACCATGCAGGCAGCCTGAGAAGGGAACACAGTGGATTTGGGGCAGGCAGAAGGACAGAGGAAGGGGCAGCCACATGAGGTGGAAGTGGGGTGTGGGAGACGACCCCTGCTTAGCACAGAAGCAGCCCAAGGGCCGGGGCAGAGGGGCTCCTGCTCACCTTCAGCGTCCGCAAGGAGTCGGCCAGCTCTGTACTCAGCTGCACATCCAGATCGGGGTCTTCGTACCTGCCAGAAAGGGGATGTTTGGAAACGCCAGACCAAGCAGGCCCAGTGTCTGCATCCCAGGGGGGAGCTGCAGTGTGCAGTGCTGGCTGAACTGCTCTCCTCCCCCCCCCCCACACCCTGGCCCTTACTTGAGCCTGCCCAGGCGCTTGGGCTTGTTGGCTTCCACCTCCCGCTTGGCTGTGCGGGCTTGTTTCCGGCGCAGCAGCTCCGCCTCCCTCTGCTTCACCTGCAGCCGGATGGAGCGCAGCTGGAAAAGCTCCTGCCGCCGGAGCCGGGCTGCCTTCTCGCTCAGCTCCTGGGATTTCTGAGTGCACAGAAAAGAGACAGTCGGACGGAGGCACTGCAGAGAAGCGCGTTCCTCTTTCTGTGGCCATCTTTGGCTCGGCGCAGCGCCATCTGCAGTCCAGCACAAGCCCCTTGAGGAGCAGGCCAGGATGAGGTCATTGGGTCTGCATCAGCAGAAGAGTGGTCTCTGAGCGGTGTCCTCCTCGCTGCTGCGCAGCTCACGCAGGGAGCAGATGGCAGGCGCTAGGCTGGCCCAGATGGCTGCGTGTTCGCGAGCTGCAGCAGCAGCAGCAGCGACGGGGGGAGATAATCAAGCTCGCCTTGGCAGGCGGCCCAGGAGGCAGCCCCATTCGCCACTGCTTCTCAAGGGCAGCTCAGACAGCAATGCAGTGTCAGAGCGGCGTGCAGGAGCTTAGGTGCCAGTGCAAGGGAGGGCACCAGGATGCAGTTCTCTTGTTATCTGGTGTGCTCCCTGGGGCATTTGGTGGGCCGCTGTGAGATATGGGAAGCTGGACTACATGGGCCTATGGCCTGATCCAGCAGGGCTGTTCTTATGACACATACACAGGCACAGCAACACTTTCAGGGGCTGGTTTGCCCATTCTCTGTCTCTGCTAAAGGAGCCTGAAGTCTGTGCCATGATCCCTGCCCTTATTTGGCATAATACACTGTGGCTTTGCTAGTAAGAGGAGGGGCCAAAAAGTCTCAGAAAGCTCAAAGGCTTCGTCTTTAGACACCAGACAGTTTACTCAGTCACGTTTCTGGCTTTTAAGACCAAAGTCCACACATATGCTTGTTACTCTTGGCAGTCGTAAGGGCAAGAAAGGTGAATTGCTGGTTCGTAGACAGCACAGATTCTCAGGAAAGCAAACTGTACCTATATCACATTCCGTAGATTTTCTATGCTTCCAGGGAATCACAGCACACCTACGCACACACAGGCTCCGGAGGGGGGAGGGGGAGTGTGGAAACCTGTTTTCTGGCTGCCCCTGCCTTTGTTTCTGGACAGAGATGACGAGTGACAAGATCAACCCCCCTCGCCTCCCTCATGGGCCAAGGCACTCATTGCAAAAGCAGCAGGCCAATTTGTCTCTGGTTCACTTCTCACCTCCACTGTGAACTCGCTGGGTGGCCATAAGTAAGTCGGCGTTCTCAGCCTGCCCCCCCCAACTGGGGAATACCACCACCAGCCTACCTCACAGGGCTACTGTAAGGACTGAGAGAGCACGAAGAACACTGAATAGCTGAAAGAACTAAACAAATGCAGCTGTTCTTATAACTGCAACATTCCACGTGTGAAATAAGAACCGCGTTTCTGTTGCTTCTCTCCCTGAAAACTACAGATCTGTCTTAGAGTTATGCATTGCTGAGAGATCCCTGCTGGGCTCTCCAAACACAGGACGACACCCACCAGCCGCTTGGCCACCTTCTCCTTCTTGCGCTGCCGCTCTGACTTCTTTTCTCCCGCTGCCACTTGGGAGAAACAAGATGCAGGGGTGGAGTCCGCTGGCGCTTCCTCCTCCTGCGGCTCTTTCCCTTTTGTCGCACTTTCCTGCCCTTCCTCGTCGCCAGAGTCCTCCTCCAGAAGTCCCTCGCACTGTTCCCGGAACACTGTTTCCTGCAAACACGGAGAGAAGTGGCAACACGAGCACACTGTGAAACACACACCCACACAGAGAGAAGGACGTGCAGCCTACCTAAGCCAGGCCCTTTTGGCAGATGGCTACTTATTTAGGTTGCAACGCACAAGGGTTCGAGGAGGTGCCTTCGTGACCAAGACAAGACATGGACATGCCTATTCAGAGGATGGAGTGGACTTGCAGGGGGCAACCAGGGCTCGACACCACCAGTGTGGTTTTACCACGAAGCACTATCCAGGCCCTGCTGGCTCCAATCAGGCTGCACATGGAGTACTTAAGACACATAGCCGCCGCCTTCTGTGGAGGCATCAGCTGGTTCACCTAGCACAGCACTGCGCCCAAGTTGCTACAGTCAACACTCCAGGGTGGCATACGAGTCTTGGAGGTGACCAGAGTTGAACCCGAGGCCTTCTGCATTCAACACAGGTGCTCTCTTGCTGAGCTGCAGCCTGTCCCCAGGGCGCAGAGGCGGTAGGGGGGCAGAAAGCTTAACGTTTGAGGTCAGGCGAACAAATTCATACAGGAGAGAAAAAAGGCAGAGGAGACGGATTTTGGTTTCCAGTTTAAGCACTGCCAACTGCACCTCTGAGGGCATCTCAGAGCCCCTCCCTCCCTCCCAAACAGCAGCCCCTCCAGCCCGGGTTCCCTGCCAGCTCCTTCCCTAGTCAGGAGACTTTCCTGTGTGCGGGAAGGCGGTGCTGAGAGCCAGGCCCTGGCACCTCAGGGCAGGATTACTTACAGCTTCTCAGAGGTCGGCCTATCCCCTTAACCTGACACAGTGCTCAAGGGCTAAGGCCTATTACCAGGCTAAATATACCCTCTTCCCAGGCCAAGCACCAGGGAGAGGGGAGCTGGCAAAAAAGGATCACCACTACGCAGAAGGAGGGAGACCAGCAGCACCACCGGTTTCTCAGCATGAGGACATCTGGACAAACGGTCAAGGTACCAAAAGTCATCAAGTGGGGGCTGTTCCTTATGGGGAGGGTTAAACACACTGCTCTGTCACTGCCAAGCTGCAGTATCATAGCCTATCACCACCTCTGGGGCCACACATTTCCAGAGAAAGGCAGGAGGCAACAAGCTGGGATCTTCCAGCTAGACAGAGACTAACAGGCTCCCTGAAGCCGACTGAGGGTTCCCCCACAAGGGGATCAGGAACGGCACAGAGACTTTCCTGAAGTATGCGTGTCTACAGATGCGTGACCCGACTCAACGAGTGCTCAGGCTGTGAGCATAAACACGCAGGAGGCTTTAATATACAGTCAGCGATTGTTATAGATGAACAGCATACTTTAAGAACATCAGGAGTTCCCCTGCGTGTGTGGATCTGCTATCCATGGTTTCACCCACCTGCTGATTGGGTCTGCCCCCCCCCCCCAGCCATTACCTCCATTTTCTACTGGAAGCAATTGAAGCACGCGTGTTTCTTGCTTAACCAACGAACACCCTTGCTTCACCGAAGAATGTGGTGTGCAGGCACACAGCCTGCACACTAGAGGGAGACTAACCATACATGAACAGGAAGCAGGGACTGCCCTGCTTCTTTTTAACATTTGGTTAGTCTCCTCCTCGTAAAAGTTGATTGCCTTCAGTTCGGCAAAGATATTCCTTGGTTAGCAAGAAACGCCCATGCTTCAATTGCTTCCAGTGGAAAATGAAGGTAATGGGCAGGGGGGATAAGACTGCTATTTATATAGGGTTCCCCCTGTATCTACTGTTTCTGTATCCACACGTTGGGGGGGAGAACAGAACCCCCCCCGATATGGGGGGACGTCCTGTACAGAATCACATAAATAAAACCCCAGGTTGTTTTTGCAGTCACCCTGAGCCTCCCCAGGAGGAGGAAAGGACCTTGCAGGACATAGGGGAACACCTACTCCCATGTGACACCTTTCCTGGAAAAACAGCCACCAGCCTCTGTTGGGACGAGCACCGGAATCCAGGCTGGTGCCTGGCAGGTTGTCCACTATCTTCAAAGGATGCCCTCCCCCACTGGGGCCAGCACTCACCTGGGTGGGGGCTTCAGCCTCTGTGGGGAAATTCAGCTGACGCTGCAGCTTCTCCTCTGCCTTCTGCCTCTTCAGTTCCACTTCGTGGGCTTGGAGGAGCAATGCCTACAGTTTCAGGGCAGTGGGAGAAAGACGGTGTAAGGAGGAATGGAACCCAGCAATCCGCTCGCTGCAGTGCTTCATCTACCATTCACCACACATTACCCCCGTTTATGATCCAACGAGGGTCTCCCAGGCAATAACCGCCCTGGATTTTAGCAATACATACTGTACGTTTTCCCCCACACCCCACCCTGGAAACCCCCCAGTCAACATAGAGTCCTCCCCTTCCCAATTCCTTCTTCAAAACCCTGCAGATACCTGGTGAGCCTGGAAAGTGGGATTATAGGACCCTCCCGAGGAGATGACCTCTACTGCAGGCAGCTGCGATGGCGCCTTCCTCAGCCTCTCTGGGCGCTAAGAGAAAACAGAGGATTGAGCAGGCATATGGAATCACCTTCCCCACCCCTCGCTCCTATTCAGGAACTGGCCTGCTGTTTACCTTCACTGGCTTCTTTTTGGTCTGTTCTAGGAACCAGGTATCCTTCCCAGCCAGGGCTTTATCCAGAGGGTCTGGAAGGTCAAGAAAAAACACCATCAAGGAACTGGGGATGCCCCCAGCCTCTCTCTCTTCTGGACGTGGTGCAACAAAACCTTCCGTGAACCCTTCCGTGAACAGAAGCCTTGTGGACGCTGAAACCCACAAATAAATCCACAGGCCAGAGCACAACAGATCTCCAAAAGCAACCAGATCTCTGCTCCAGTTTCACCCAGAGGGTGTTCTGACACCAGGAGAAGCTAGGCCTCAGAAGACCTTCTAAAGGCCTTACATTACTTCTCATTTGGGGGGGGGGGGGGAAACGAGAGTGACGTTCTAAAGCCTTGTGCGGCCTCCCTGGCCTCTGGACGCAACTGGGGCACAGCTCCGGTCGCATTCGGAGAGTACAAGTTGGGCCTCAGTGCAGGTTGGAGGACCCATGTTGAATCAAACGTGTAGATGCAAAATCCACGGACATTGAGTCCGACCTGTATTTATCTCTCTAACTCCATCTGGTGCTCGCTGGCCAGCTTTAAGGAGGAAAAGGCACATCCAGATGGCAACCTTCAGTCTCGAAAGACTCTGGTATCGCGCTCTGAAAGGTGGTTCTGGAACAGCGTCTAGTGTGGCTGAAAAGGCCAATTCGGGAGTGACAATCCCTTCCACACTGGGAGCAAGTGCAGTCTGTCCCTGGTCTGTCTCCCTGGCTGTGGGCCTTCCTTCTTTGCCTCTTTGCCTCAGACTGTTGGCCAAGTGTCTCTTCAAACTGGGAAAGGCCATGCTGCACAGCATGCCTCCAAGCGGGCTGCTCAGAGGCCAGGGTTTCCCATCTGTTGAGGTCCACTCCTAAGGCCTTCAGATCCCTCTTGCAGATGTCCTTGTATCGCAGCTGTGGTCTACCTGTAGGGCGCTTTCCTTGCATGAGTTCTCCATAGAGGAGATCCTCTGGGATCCGGCCATCATCCATTCTCACGACATGACCGAGCCAACGCAGGCGTCTCTGTTTCAGCAGTGCATACATGCTAGGGATTCCAGCACGTTCCAGGACTGTGTTGTTTGGAAAAGGCACATCAGTGAACATATTGTTCCTGCCCAGAGCCTTCGGGTTAGGGATGCTATAAGTTGAAACGAACAAACCAAAATTTGCCAAGAAGGAATCCTAGTCGCGAGATTAGAGCTGAGAATGTGCATTCTTGCTTCAGAACCCACTCTCCTGCTCCACGATAATCAGAAACCACCCCTGCTTTCTCCCTTTTCTCAACCACCACCGTGGGGTCAGAATCCTCAGTTCACCCATAAGCAGCCCCTAAAGGGACAACAGCAATCCCTCTCCTGTGCACTCTGACCACCTTGATCAGGGGGCAGCAGAGAAGAGACGCAAGTGGCAACTAATCCTGCTTAAGCCGTTGTAAATTCTTCCCATGGGACCTACTCTGAATTTGGGGATTAAAGTGAGACAGGAAACACACAGGGAGAAGTGGACGGGGAGGACCTGCTGCACTGGCAACTCTGCTCTGTTTGTAGGAGCAGCTGCCCAAGAGGGTGGGGGGGCTGTCACGTTCCAGCTGCCCAGGGGCCTGAGCGGTGGCCTCAAGAGAGGTCATCTTGTGTTCTATGGCACTAAGATTAGCCCTGAACCCTTGACCCCAGCAGATGGGGGAGAGGAGGAAGGAGTGAAGGATAAACTTCCTCACTCAGGGGGGGTCAGGGGAAGGGGGGGGCTACCAGTATTGCACCTGCTGAGAAAGTGGTGGCTGGGCTGAATACAAAAATCATCCACTGCCCAACCTCCTTCTTCATACAACAGCCCAGCAATACCTACAGAAGGCAACATGGAGAGTACATGGCAGAGATTTCCTGAAGGTGAGAAGCCCACAGAGGCAACCTGGCCAAATGAGCACACCTGGTTAGAAAGTGAGCCCCAACTTTTAGAGCACAGAGCTGCCTAACTCAACTCTCCAGGCTTGAGTAACAGAACCCAGGATGCTGAATCCCAGAATCAGGATAGGGCATCTTCTAGCCTGCCTCTTCTCACCACCAAATGTTCTTGCATCCATAAAATGAAGTCTCCTATCCCAAATGCTTATATTTTTGCTAAAGAAATTTCTTTTAGTGAGGTAGGAAGACTTCCTGGCTAATCATTTTTCTGTCCTTTCAGCAAGTTGCTGGATCAATGCTGGCCTCTCCTGGAGAAAACTAGTACAACACCAGAACAGTCTTACTCTAATGCAGAGACAGGTGGCTGTTTGGTCTGCCCCCCCCCCCCAAAGTTGGAAAAAGCACAACACTTGAGAGGCAGGGAGACAAAATACACCTTGAGACCATAATCGATTACCACAGATTTGTGCACCAGAGACAGAGGAGCTGACTCAGCCCCATGCTGGAAAAGAAGGGGCAGAGGGATATTGGACAAAGCAACAGCATTTAGGCTGCATCATGCCACATAGGAAATGATACTTCAAGCATCCGCCTCTGTGCTCCCGTTTAGCCCTTGCAGGGAAAATTTTCTTTACATGCAAATCAGCATCTCAATCGAAGGACTCCTCCACTCATGGCATTCATGTGTCAACTAGCATGGGGGCTAGTCAACTAGCATGTGTGGAGAGGGGGGATTTGCTGCATGCTAACAGTCTATCCTCCAGATCTACTTTACCCAGGCTTTGTGCACTGGAGAGGACACTAACCACCATTCAGAACGCGATACCATAGTCTTCAGAGACTGAAGGATGCCAACAATATCATGCAGACTACAGACTCTTTCAATGAGAGGACTGCATGGGGGTCCTTCACAGGCAAGTACTTTTGAAAAGTCCAGCCACCAAATAAACTGGCCTGCTGACTACAAACATACATTTAATACTGAGCCCAAAGCAACACTCGTTCACCATGCTTTTGGCAAGTTTAAAAATCTCCTTCCCAGAGGAGAGGCAGTTAAACTCTTAGGATGCCTTTAAAAGGGGATTGGACGAGTTTCTGGAGGAAAAATCCATTACAGGTTACAAGCCATGATGTGTATGTGCAACCTCCTGATTTTAGAATCAGGCTATGTCAGAATGCCAATGCAAGGGAGGGCGCCAGGATGCAGGTCTCTTGTTATCTGATGTGCTCCCTGGAGCATTTGGTGGGCCGCTGTGAGATACTGGAAGCTGGTCTAGATGGGCCTATGGCCTGATCCAGTGGGGCTGTTCTTATGTTCTTAAACTTCCAAGTCCCACCTCTCCAGCTACAACAAAGTTAAGGGATGAACACTGGAGCTTCTGAAACCCAGACTCGTTCCCCCCTTTTCTTACTTGAGTCTGACCAGATATCGTAGAACTCTCTGGAGGGACCTGCTACTTCCGTGGAGCTTCCTTCTGCTGCTGGCAGTTTCAACTTCTCCTGAAGGAGGCGCTCTTTTCGGGGCACCACCCCTTCCTCGGCCAGCTGCTCCCACAGACGCTGCTTCCGCTTCAGTTTCCTGCCGTTGGGGATTTGATGGGCGAGGATGCTGAGGAGGAAGGCAAGAGCTGGGTCAGGGAGGCCTGAGGAGGGATGGGAGACCCCCAGGCTTGCTCCGCACAACCCACGGAGTGGGAGACAACTCACTCTTTGGGTGGAGGCACCTTGGAATCTGGCTGTAGAATCAAGTCAATCTTCAAGGGTTTCTCTTTGCCAAGATTCTGTTTTTGGTCTGGGGAAAAACACAAGCCAAGGATTAGTCACAGACCATCATGCATAGAAGCTGAAATAAAGACTAACAGAGGCCTAACCTGATACCCAGTTGCCTGTTCCAGATTGCCCAACCCAATCCCCTCCCAAAGGGGTGCATCTTTTTCCTCATCCCATCAGGCTCCTTATCAACAACCTGCTTTACTGAAGAGCCACATTAGGTGACAGCAGGGAAACCAATGCTCAAAAGGGATTGACTAGAAAGTAAGGCCACGCACCCCATGTGACACACTCCCTACAAACGGGTACTCAGAGTGGAAAGACAGAGAACAACAAGGGGAATTTTCTGCAACACACAGTGAGCTCTGCAATGCAAGGATGACAGACTATATGGGTCCCCAACATATACTGGTGGCCCAAATCTTAGCCAACAGGTGTCAATTACTCTAACTTTAGATCTAGGTTCCCACTTCTTTGGTACTCTACTCCAGGGATCTCCAAACTTTTTGGCCAGAGGGCCGCATCAAACATCTTGCATGGTGTAGAGGGCCAGAAAAAAATGTAAATATAATAGAGGTGGAACTTAGATGAGTAAATAAATGAACGAATAGGCTCATTCATTCAACCTCTCTGGCCCTTAGAACACCCTCCAGATGCAACCAAAGCACAGCCAATCATGTCTGGCCAAGTGGGCCAGAGGCTTTCAGGGGACAAGAGGCTGACCGTGGGCAGGACTACTCCAACCTGGGGCAGTCCTGCGCCGTTGCCAGTGCTCACCTTGAACCTCATTACCGGTGTCGACAAAGAACAGGCTTTCATCTGGCTTTTCTGACACTGGCCCTCTGCAGAAGAGAAAACACATTAAATAAGCAGACATCAGTTCCCTGCCAAAGCAGGGCTGCTCTCCTGTTCCTGCGCTCCGCTCTGTAATATGGGTCTAGTTGTGCATCCAAGGCATAGCTGGAAGGGGCATAGCTGGAAGGGGACGGAGCACTCAGCGGGGCAGGCAAGCCGCCCCTCCCTTCAGAGCCACTCCTGGCGGGGGGAGCAAAAAGGAGCTGTATGGGGGAATGGCTCCAAAGGGAGGGGCCCCCTGCCCGCCTGGCTGAGCCTGCCAGGCCGAGTGCTCTGCCCCCTCCAGCTATGCTACTGCCCACATCCTGTGGCAAAGAGTTCCACAGACCAATGACATGCTGGGCAGATGCCATTGCCTGCATCCTGTGGCCAGGAGTTCCACAGACTACCCACTCTCTGCACTCCCTGCATTATTTTGTAGGACTCACTCACACCGCCCCCTGTAAAGGTAGGCTGGACCCCACCACACATGCCCTGTGGCAGGGAGTTCCACAGACCACTCACTGGCCCCCGTATAGCTCTGGGCAGCTCAGCCACCCCACACACAGCTGCCCGCCGCCCCCTCAGCCCCCGCTGACCCCGAGTGGCGCTGCTCGGCGGCGGCCTCCTCCAGCCAGAGGCCCAGCTCGCGGCCCAGCCGCGCCTCCGGCCCCCGCCAGCGCTTCCAGCCCTTCTTGCGGCTCCGCGCGCCCAGGCCGCCCGCCCGCCGCGAGCGCGCCCGCCCGGGGTCCCGCGCGGAGGGCCCCAGGCCCAGGAAGCCGCTCGCCGGCGCCGCCATCGCCGTCCCGCCACGCGCCCGCCGAGAGTGGGCCGGGCGGCCGGGCCGGAAGGGCGGGGGCGCCGTCAGGGGGCGGGGAGGTGCTGGCCCCGCCCGTCCGGAAGGGGAGCGCGCGTGCGCGGCGACGGGCGTCTCTCTGCTGCTGGCAGGCCCGCTGCGGGCTCTGCGGGCAAAGCGAGCGGGCCGGAGAAGGGGGGAGGGGGAGGCGTCCCGGACGAGGAGCGTCTCGCCTGCGGGAAACGCCTCCTGCGCAGGAGGAACAGCAGCAGGCCCTGCGCGCACCCCGCAAGGCGCGGCCCCGGAAGGAAACACTCGCTGGCGGGCGGGCAGGATTCACGCGCACCGACAGTGCCGGTACACCGCCTATCTAGCACTTATGCACTGCCTAACTAGCACCTGTCTAGCGCCTATCTAGCACCTATATACCACCTATCTAGCACCTATATACCACCTATCTAGCACCTGTCTAGCACCTATATACCACCTATCTAGCACCTGTTTAGCACCTATAGACCGCCTATCTAGTGCCTATCTAGCACTTATATACTGCCTAACTAGCACCTGTCTAGCGCCTATCTAGCACCTATATACCACCTATCTAGCACCTGTCTAGCACCTATATACCACCTATCTAGCACCTATATACCGCCTATCTAGCACCTGTTTAGCACCTATAGACCGCCTATCTAGTGCCTATCTAGCACTTATATACTGCCTAACTAGCACCTGTCTAGCGCCTATCTAGCACCTATATACCACCTATCTAGTACCTATATACCGCCTATATACCACCTATCTACCAACTATCTAGCACCTATATACCACCTATCTAGCACCTTTCTAGCGCCTATATACCACCTATCTAGCACCTATATACCGCCTATCTAGCACCTGTCTAGCACCTATAGACCGCCTATCTAGCACCTATAGACTGCCTATCTAGTGCCTATCTAGCACTTATATACTGCCTAACTAGCACCTGTCTAGCGCCTATCTAGTACCTATATACCGCCTATATACCACCTATCTAGCACCTATCTACCAACTAGCACCTATATACCGCCTATCTAGCACCTGTCTAGCACCTATAGACCGCCTATCTAGCACCTATATACCGCCTATCTAGCACCTGTCTAGCACCTATAGACCGCCTATCTAGCACCTATAGACCAACTATCTAGTGCCTATCTAGCACTTATATACTGCCTAACTAGCACCTGTCTAGCGCCTATCTAGCACCTATATACTGCCTATCTAGTGCCTATATACCACCTATCTAGCGCCTATCTAGCACCCATATAAAGCCTATAGCACCTATATACTGCCTATCTAGCACCTATATACCACCTGTCTAGCAACTATATACCACCTGTCTAGCACCTATCTAGCACCTATAGACCGCCTATCTAATGCCTATCTAGCACTTATATACTGCCCAACTAGCACCTGTCTAGCGCCTATCTAGCACCTATATACTGCCTATCTAGTGCCTATATACCACCTATCTAGTGCCTATCTAGCACCTATCTAGCACCTATATACCACCTACCTAGCGCCTATCCAGCACCTATAGACCGCCTATCTAATGCCTATCTAGCACATATACTGCCTAACTAGCACCTGTCTAGCGCCTATATAGCACCTGTCTAGCGCCTATATAGCGTCTATATACCACCTATGTAGTGCCTATCTAGCACCTATATAAAGCCTATCTAGCACCTATATATTGCCTATATACCGCCTATCTAGCACCTGTCTAGCACCTATATAGCGCCTATCTAGCACCTATAACCGCCTATCTAATGCCTATCTAGCACTTATATACCGCCTAATTAGCGCCTATCTAGCGCCTATATACCACCCATCTAGCGTCTTCTACTGCCTATCTAGCACCTGTCTAGCATCTATATAGCACCTATCTAGCTCCTATATACCACCTATATACCACCTATCTACCGCCTATCTAGTGCCTATATACCACCTATCTAGCGCCTATATACCGCCTATCTAGCACCTATCTAGCATTTATACACCACCTATATACCGCCTATCTAGTGCCTAGCAATTATATACCGCCTATCTAGCGCCTTTATACCATCTATCTATCTACCGCCTGTATAGCGCCTATATACCACCCATCTAGCACCTGTCTAGCACCTATATGCCGCCTATCTAGTGCCTATATAACGCCTATCTGGCGTCTGTCTACCGCCTATATAGCATCTATATACCGACTATCTAGCACCTGTCTTGCACCTATATACCGCCTATCTAGTGCCTATATACCACCTATCTAGCGCCTATCTTGCACCTATATACTGCCTATCTACTGCCTATCTAGCACCTATATACTGCATGTCTAGCATCTATATACCACCTATCAAGCATCTATCTACCACCTATCTTGCGCCCATATACTGCCTATCTACCACCTGTCTAGTGTCTCTCTAGCAACTATATAACATTTGTCAATGACACATTGCTGATGCATTGATACATATTACAATAAAATTTATTTACTTTACCTCAAAGCAAGAGGAAAGATACGCTAGTCAAATACAGTAACGCCAGAAGTTTTGAATTGACTGAATCTACCTGGTTGAGCTAAATCCTCCCAGCTTTCCGAGTTGAATCTCCTTAGAACCAGGAGTGGATCCAGTGTCTGTGAGTGGCCATGAGCACTACCTTCAGAGCGCAGGTCAACCAGGCAGGTAGCTGGTAACCAACCTGGGCTTATTGCTTCTGTGGACATTTGCTGGGCAGGCAGACCCGGGTCTGGGCTCCCACCTGGACTTGGAGACCTGGTCTACCTGCTTGGGTGGACCTGGGGTCCTGATTAAGCTGAAAGCCTACATAAGAAGAGCCCTGCTGAATCAGGCCAAAGGCCCATCTAGTCCAGCTTCCTGTATCTCACAGTGGCCAACCAAATGCTTCAGGGAGCACAAAAGACAGCAAGACACAACCTGCATGCTGTTGTCCTCTCCTGCATCTGGCATTGAGGTAGCCTACTTCTAAAATCAGGAGCTTGCACAGACCGATCATGACTTGTAACCTGTGATGGACTTTCCTCCAAAAATTTGTCCAATCCCCTCTTAAAGGCATCTAAGCAAGTTGCCATCACCACTTCCTGTGGCAAGGAGTTCCACAGACTAATCACACGTTGGGTAAAGAAATATTTTCTTTTGTCCATCCGAAATCTCCCAACACTCAGTTTTAGTGGATGTCCCCTGGTTCTGGTGTTATGTGAGAGGGAAAAGAACGTCTCTCTAGCCATTCCTTGCATAATGTACATGTCTCAATCATGTCCCCCCTCAGGCCTCTGTGGCTATTTGCTGGGTGGGTAGACCTGGGCTCCCGCCTGGACTTGGAGCCCAGGTCTACCTATTTGGGTAGACCTGGGTTCCTGATTGAGCTGAAAGCCTCTGTGGCTGTTTGCTGGGTGGGTAGACCTGGGCTCCCATTCCAGCCAATATCCTTGACACCCGCCCACTGGGGGTTCCCAACACCTGGTTTTACTCTCCATCCTGGCGGGCTCCCTTCCCTGCTGGCAGGACAGTTGGGGGGGGGGTTTGCACCCATGGCCTCCCCTGGAACCACCCCTGCTTAGAACCTTTCCCACAACCAAGTTCATGGTTCTCTTTAGCTCAAATGCTTTCCATGTTTTCTCCCGCCAGAAATAGGGTCTCCCCAGCCCCCAAGCAGCAGCTATTAATTTTAAAAGTACATCTGAAAGGCAAGAACCTGCCCCCATGATTTCTCCAAACAGAAACATTTCTCCCTGCCCCCCCCCACAGCAGTACCACAGCACGTTCCACGGTAGAAGAAATAGCCCCCTCCCTTCCCCCAGCCAGTACAAGGAGAAATCTCTCCCAACCTTCTTGTAGCTGCTCTTGACCAGCCCCGCTCTCCATGTGATCTGGATGGGGCAGGGTGACCAGAGGTCATAACTTCCAAAGAGCCGCCCAGGACCCTGTTCTACTCTCTCTTCCCCAATCCCTGCCAGAAGCAAAAAAAAAGGTTGCAAAAAGGGCTTCAAATCAACCCCAACTGACACCAGATTAGATAAAGAGGACAGGATTGGAAAAAATGCTAGGGGGGGTAAACTGCTGGCTTGGGGGGGCAAAGCCCCCCCGGCCCCCCCCCCCCCAAGCTACAGCCCTGGTGTGTCAGCTTGGAGTCCAGGCAGTGGCACTCACCCCTCTGTGTGTGTGTTTGCTTGTGTGTTTGCTTGTGTGTTTGTGTTTCTTTGGGGGGGGGGGGTGTATCTCTGCATGTGTTTCTTTGGTGTGTTTGTCTACTTGTTTGTGTTTGTGTTTTTTTTTTTTGGGGGGGGGCCGCTGTGAGATACAGGAAGCTGTCCTAGATGGGCCTTTGGGCTGATCCAGCAGTGCTGTTCTTGGGTTCCCATGCAGTTAGACCTGAAAGGCATCAAGACCACGTGCCATCACCACATCCTGTGGCAAGGAGTTCCCTAAAGGTATGGACAGATTGCTGGAGGAAAAGCCCATCCCAGGTCACAAGCCAGGATGGGTCTGTGCAACCTCCTGGTGTTAGAGGGAGGCTACCTCAGAATGCCAGATGCAGGGAGGGCACCAGGAAGCAGGTCTCTTGTGGTCTTGGGTGCCACCTGAGGCGTCTGGTGGGCCACTGTGAGGTCCAGGATGCTGGACCAGGTGGGCCTTTGGCCCGATCCTGCAGCTGCAGGGGTCTTCTGATGTTCTTATGAGCTGATGTGATGTGTGGGTGCCATCAGTGGGTGCCCTGTCAATTCCACGTTCTGCCACTAAGGGGCAGGCCGACTCCAGTCCTACGAGGGGCCGGGCGCCTGGGAGTGGCTGCAGACCAAGGCTGCGCTGCCTGTGACTGTGTTTTTCCGACCCTGGGATCAGCCGCTGGCTGTTTTCACAGCAGCGCCAGGGCTGTTGATGATCAGGCTGCAGGATCTGCGGGTTGGAGGCTACAGGCTCCCTGCTGCTGCTCAATCAGAAGTAATCCCAGCGGCGTCAGGGGAGGGGGAGCAACACATTCCTGCCTGCACCCTGGGTTGTGCAAGCCACCCAGAGAAAGCCTGTGGTCCCTTCTTCTCATGTGCTGCTTCTCCTGTGTAGAACATCCTGCCACGCAGGAAAAAAAACTCATGACACCCACGTGCAGACGTTCGCACGGGACAGCCGCATGCGTGTTTTGCTGCTTGAAGGCGAAGACTCGGTTCATTTGGGAGATTGTCTGAAAGGCTCCTTGTGAGAGGCAGTTGCAAGTTGAAGATCCCTGCAGTTTGGGATCTGCAGGGCGTGCCAGGGCCTGCACCTCTCTGCTCTCAGGGTTGCAGCCCAGCCGCCCATTCCGAACTTGACTTTCCAGAGCCGATGCAGCTGGGCCAATGGGGCGTGTGCCGCACCCTGTGGTGGTGGGGGGGCAGTCAGGGAGATCTCCGTGGGCAGCATTGCAGCCACACCAGCTCTGGAAAATGGCTTCCGATTGGGCTGTAAGCTAAGTTAGTCGTGACTCGGAGTCAGTGGCGCTGCCTTGCCTGCCTGAACTTAGGATACAACCCCATACCTGTCCTGTTCAGAATGAACCCAGGATTACAAAGGCCTTCAGGGCTCTCCCTCCTTTTAGGGCCCCTTATCCTGAAAGCTGCTTTGAACTGCCCACTGTTCTGGGAGAGGGGGACACAGCAGTGGCATAGCAAAGCACTAAGTTTTGCAGGCACCTGAACGCGCTGTTCAAGCAGCCCCCCCCCCCTTTGGAGCCGCTCCATTTGGTGGGAACAAGATGGAAGTGAATGCAAGATGGAGCGCATGGGCTGCCAAGGCAAACGCCTCCGTTTTGCTCCCACCACCCGGAATGGCTCCGAATGGGAGGGGCAGGGGCTGCTTGCATGTCGTGGTGAGGCTCCCTGCAAATCTTGCGGCTTTGCACCCCCTCTAGCTATGCCACTGGTCTTTCTTTCCATTCCATTTCCATTTCCATTTCTTTACATTCCATTCTTAGAACTGGAATGTAAGCAAAGGGAACTCTAAGCAAGCCTTGTTTGCCGGGCCTGGGAGGCCGTGTCTTCTGTGTCATCGTTTCCCTCCACTCCTTGGCCCAGCGACTGACTTCGTGCAGAAGCACACAATGTACCTGGAAGCTTCATGTTTTTCCCCGGTCTCATCTGAGTCATTCTACCTGTTCCTAAACTTTGGCTTGCTTTCCAGCCGTTCCAAAGGGGCCTTGGTCATTCTCAGTCCCACACAGAGGAGTAGTGGGGTGGGGGGCGGCAAAAGAAAGAAGCAGCTTGTGCTGCATATACCCAAATTAAGAAACCTGGAAACTGCATTCAGACAAGCGGGGAAAAACAGAATCAAACATACACACCCAGAAGGGAAATCCACTGGCTCAGTCCCAAACCACCATGTGGCATCTGATGAAGAGGACTAGGAAACACAACTCCCACCATTCATTTGTAAGATGCCCTTGATGGTTTTTGCTGCAACTGATGAGCATGACTACCTTTATGGAAGTATTTCCTAAGCAGAAAAGACCCCAGGATCACAGCAGGGGGTGGGGAGCTGGGATATGGGTCTAGGCATCCCACGTCCTCACTTGCTAAGAAATCGCTGACTGCATGCTAGCAAGAGCCAGAGTCAGGCTCTGTGCCCTCCATTTTTATTCGTCGTCAGGGGTGGGGGAGGAAGGGTGGCGTCAGAACTATGGAATGAACACTCTTCCCCTTGGGAGACTGAGCCGTGTTCCTTTTTGGGGCCTAGTCAGACGTGCCTCTGAGCAGGCAACATGGACTGCTGGGTGGGGGATTTTTTAAATAGCAACCTCAGGGAGGCGAAAGGCAGCGTATCCCAGGATCAGACCCGGCCCCTTCTGTACTGCTTTGGGAACAATTTAAATGTCGAGAGCGGGCATGGAGACTGTTCTGAGAATAGCCTTCCCCCCATCTGAAATGGTGCCTGTGTGTTAAATTGGGCCACAGCAGCCTTTCCATCCTGACCCCTGGGTTCCTGTCTCTGCAATCCGGGGAACAGACCAGGTTACAACAGCTCTTGGGGAGACAGCATGAGCTGAGCACTGAGCTTCCCAGGGTTGGACAGGGAAGAGGACCCTTCCTAGTTCTTTCCTCCCATTCTGCCTTCCACAATAGGCTGGGGCTCAGGGGGCGGGCAGACCTTGTGTCGCCCCCACTGCAGAATCCCCTGTGTCGCCCCCATTGCAGAATCCCCTGTGCCAAGCAGCTTGGTACCGCCCGCTCCTTTTGGCAGAACAAAAGGAATGTAAAAATTTCCTGGCTGGGAGTGCTCTGGCAGCAGCCCAGAGAGTGACTCACAGGCTGGAGACATTGGCCATGGGCCTCCAGAACGGTTTCCCCCTAAAGCGATACACTGGCCAGCTCCCTACTGACCTCTAACTTGGGAGGAGGAATGTGCCACTCAGGAAAGGAGGGGGGCAGCTGAGACATGAGATACTGGCCTCTCCAGTAGTGTAGATAAGACATCAGGCACCCAAGGGCCCCAAAATTTTAAACATTGCCCTTACTCCCACAACACCTCTGCTGTTTGGAGTCCTCTAAGACATCCCCTCAAGGTGTGGTACCCAGGTAATGTACCCCCTGTCCCCCCCTTAGCTATGCCACTCCTCCAGCCCAGTGCTGCCCAAGGCAAGAGACAGAGGACAGTTCTGCAAGACACACACACACAGAGAGAGAAAGGACCACGCAACCAAGTAAAGCTGAGGCTGATACAACACATTTTATTGTGGCAGAAATGCTGTTTTTACTATAACACATAACAGAAGCAGCAAGGCCCTCTCAGAGCTCAGGTGGCACCCCGGGGTCCCAGGAGGGCAGCACCTTCAGAATGCAGGCAGCGGCTGTATATCGGTCAAGGGAGTTGGTCAGCAAAAGGATTCCCCCAACTCGAATGCAGCGTCTTGCTTCCATCCCAAGGTCCAGCAAGGAGCTGCCACACAAACGGTCTTCCCTCAGCACCCGAGTGGACAGGACAGCTCTGTGTGGGTGCTGAAGGGTGGGGGGTGCAAGCCTCTCTACGAATGGAAGTGATTGGAGAAGACCTTGCAGGTGTAGGGACTTTGTGTACACAAGGGCTGAAGAATGAACCAAGTGACACTACGTAAATGTAAGCAAATATATTCATATTTTGTAGATCATTCTGTTCTGGCTGCAGAAGGTGGAATTAGTTTTTTTTACTCTGGGTGCGGAATTTAGGTGTGAGGACTAGGAAAGGATTCACACCTGTACAGTGAGCAAAGCTTTATTACACCACAGTTTCTAGGGAACGCTTCTGATAAACTTCACACGTTTTCTGTCTCCATGTCAATTTCATGTCCTGTTCCCTGCCTGTCTCACTCAGTCCTTGGACTAAGCCTGAATCTTCCCCATTCTCCCAAGAGTCTCTCACCTACAGCTCCAACTCACTTCCAAGTGAGGCAGGAGGATCAGTGTTGCGGTTACGCAGGAAAGAACATCACACATTTTGTTTGGAAAATAGCAGTCATAATAAAAGTGAGGCTGAAAAGAAGCCGGCAAAACTGTGTAACTTGATTATTGTGGGAAGGCAAAAGAGTTAAAACACCACAAATATACACAAAGCAATATGGACGAGATAAAATCTGTTCTTCCAGGTACGGTTCATGCACAGCGTTCACATGAGGACAGACTGCATCCAGATTGGCTGTACTTCAAAAGACTGTGTGAACACAACTGGAGAGCGACTCTGATCCCTTCTATGTATGGACAAGAGGCTGGCTCTGTCCATGCAATTCACAATGCTACAGTGGCATAGCTAGAGGGGGTGGAAAGCACTAAGTTTTGCAGGGAGCTTCACCGCAGCATGCAATGTTTTAAAAAAGCAAGCTGCTAGACCTCATGATTTTAGGAAAATCATGCACACTTCCATTGTTCCCCTTTGTCACTCCCTTAACTTAAAAAAAAAGAAGATTCCAAATTATTTGAAGGATTCAGTAACAGAAGCAGAACAAGCACACAAGTAAATGTCCATAAAAAAAGTCTACACATGTCCATAAATAGAGGATCTGTAGCCTGCCTCATTCGTTTGAACCAGCATGTGGAATCCATCCCCCTTCAGTACTCTGAGCATCATTCCCACATCTCACAGCCCCCTTGGCTTGGAGTGACACGGATTTCCGACAATGCCTTCTCGGTCGATACTGGGATGGTTGCGCTTTTAATTGCGGCACAGAAAAAGGAATTTCAGAAGGTCCAGCTTCACAGACAGTCGAGCTCTGCAGAGCTGGGTAAAACTGCAGGTTCCAAAATTCCTTTATTACAGTGATGCAAACTATTTAAGATCCAGGAAGCCTCATCCTGGACGTCGATGCTGTACGCTGTGTTCCAATGACACAACCGGGTTTCCTGAATGTTTGGCACAAAGACTAAAGTTCCACAGTCCTCCAGAGAACCATGGAGAGCTACCCAACAGCTCTGCAGCACCTGAGAAAGGGGGGTGAGGAATGATGCAGCCCCCATTGATTGCTATGGTCAGGGCTCCAGTTTTTCCACTACTGGGGCACAGAGGACATGTCCATCCAACAGACCGATCAACTGGTGCAAGAGTCACTCCTTCTCCCCAGGAATCCGTGGTTCTAGAAAGACAAGGGTTTCGGCACCCTCATCAATGAGAATTCCCAGAATCTTTTGGGGAGGACATGACCACTAAGGTGGCAGTGTAGAGAAGCTCACTAGGCTGGCCTCCTCCACCTTCTCAGGACATAAGTTCATTGGCAGCACCAAGTGCGGGCAGCACACTATATTGGTCATCTTGGTAAGGGGATGCAGGAATGCTTGGGGCAGGCTGGAGAGATGGAGAAAGCTACTCCCAACACTAAATGGGTCGAGCACCAGAGGTCTCTCACGGACCACAGAAGAAACCCATGTTGCAGTTTGGGTAAGAATGCAGCTATAATGCATGCATCTCCCTTGCAAAAAAAAAAAAAAAGGTTGCCAAGTACTTGGTTGAAAACAAGGCTGTCGGTCATGTGTAGCCTGGCAATGAGAAACGGTGGCATCTGAAATAAGGGCTGGTCATAAAAAATTAGCATGATCTGGAGGAGGGTATCCACCCACATATGTGTTTTCCAAACGTTCTTCCCCCAAGGAACTTCTCCCACACTGGCTTGTCTCTCACAGGACCTCTGCATGAAGCAGGAGATTATAGGAAGTGCCCTAGAGATGTTGGCCAGAACCTCAGCGTCACTCTGCACGAGCTGAGAGTACACCCTGAACCACACTGTCCTGGCACTGTGCATTTCAAGGTAGATGGTCTACCATGGTTGCTTTTCTCCTTTGCTAAGTTTCCCAGAAACCTCAGCAATTCCCCTCGGAAATCTTGTTCAGATGCCCTCGCTCTGTTGCTGAGCTGATCCTTCCTTGGAAATGGCAAATTCAGTTCTTGTGTGCATTCCTCAAGCCCCTGATCAGCTTCCATCTTGGCTCCCCAATTGGCTAGGAGCCTCTGCAGAAACTTCCCTGTCTCTTGGAGACATCTTTTTCCAGGGCACTGGTGACTGACATGCTGCAGTCCACAGTTTCTTTTTCACCCCCTGCCAGCTGAGATCTGCTTGACCCAGCTTCTCCTCACCTTCGCTCCCATCCTCGCTTTCTTGCCTCACGCACCCCAGACTTGCTCTCTGGCCACTGACCCCTGTTGGACTTACACAACCACCGCCGTCGTCTCACCCTTGCCGCCGGATGAATCCTCCTGGCTGTAAGAATGGCCTCATCCTGGCCACTTACCAGGGGATTGAGGAGAAAGAGCAAAGTGTCCAGAGGAAGCATCTTACTGCCGGATCCCAGGGGAGTGTGGGGCGCCAGCCTTTAGGGCTGGGAACAGAGGCCATGCGCAGGCAGCCAGAGTCATTGGGGTGTGGCCTTCAGAATGTTATTAGGGCCATGATGCAAAAGCCAGAGGTGATAAAAAGGAAAGTGTTGTGTGTGGGGGGGGGGGGGGAAGAGAGAGAGAGAGAGAGAGAGAGAGAGAGAGAGACTGGTCTGCTCACAATCCCCAGCATGCCAGATCTTATTGACTGCAGATGCATGTTACCCTGCAGATGTCTGATCTTGGAAGCTAAGCAGGGTCAGGCCTGGTTAGTACTTGGATGGGAGACCGGCTGGGAATACCAGGGGCTGTAGGCTTATACCATAGTCTTTCGAGACTGAAGGTTGCCAACCAACCATGTTCAAGAGCATTTTGCTTCCCAAGACTGAATATCCTCCCCTCCCCACAAGTAGTGTTTACACTGGAATCATAAACAGAATCTGGCAGCCTGTTTCCTGAGCTGAGCTGCCTGGTGGTGAGGTCAGCCTTTCTTCGGCTAGCAGAGCGCTCTCTTCCAGGCCAGAGCCCTTTCCTATCCCCAGTGCTCAGGAAAGGGATTCAACTACAATGGTTCCCTCCCCTCACAGAGAGAGGGTCGGGGAAATGTGGGTGACTTTGTGGCCTTCCCGATCCTCAGCTGCGAAGGGCAACCCCCCCACCGGTTGTGGCCACCTGGAGCCTTACAGAGGCTACACCACACACGTCTGCCACCAAGGAGCATGGCTCTAAGACACACAAGTGCATTTCTGGCTACCCTAGCTCAGCTCTTGCCCTTCAGTGGTTTTGCGCTTGCTAGCCAGGCTCTGAAAGGGAATGCTCAAGCCTGACAACTGAGCACCCTCTCACCGCTTTCCTGGCAAGGGATGGCAGCTTCAGCGCTCTCCTCCTCTTGTGAAACTATAACTTGTTTAGCTCTCTTTTGTTTGGCCTAGCATGTCCTCAGCGAGCATGCTGGCATTGCGTGGATGCACACCAGCTGAAAACCAAGAGTGGGGCCAGCCCTATGTGTGCCGTTGCACAGGTGTGACCAAAGCAGAGTGCTGCGGAGAGGTCAGCCACACATGGCCCCAACTTGACTAAAGAGCAGGAGCATCAGCGGACTTCAGAAGTAGTTCCACCCAGAGCTACCCAATGATCCCAAGTGGTTCAGAGGCATCCAACGGGACGGCGAATGCCAGAAGGGTGTCTTCCATTACTAGTGGTGCCCAAGGGATAAGACGAGCCAAGGGGATTGGGGGCCTTTGGGGTCTGAGCTGGAGGAAGGGACAAGGCCTGCTGGAGACTGTCAACATCACCGTGGTCTGGAGATTCCTCTTAAATTCAAGTCCGATGCAGGTCATGCTGTGGGCCAGTGCAGCACCCCAGGCAAGGGGTGAAGAAGACAACCTTCTTACACCGATCAAGTGTGCTGTGAGAAGCGAGGCAAGGTCAAGTGGGGAATTCTGTGCCTGGTTTTGAGAAAGGAAGGCCTCTGGGAGAGGACCAAGCACAGGTGGAAGTCAGCTGTCATTGGTATATCCAGCAAGCAGGCCTGGAAGACGGGAGCAGAGAGTCTGACAGTGAAAGACTAACATCCCACTCCTATGCATGTCTACTCAGATGTAAGTCCCATTATAGTCAATTGGGCTTACTCCCAAGTAAGTGTGGATAGGATTGCAGCCTAAGTGAAGTCATGTGAAGAAGGCTTGGAAGAGCAAAGCGTTAAGTGAGCAACTGACACCGTTTTTGGACAACGGAGGTGACACCAGAGCCTTGTTTTGAGTCTGGTTGGGGTGAAGCGGAAGGTAGAGCTGAAACCTGGTTTGATGAAGAACCAGGCCCTCCGGCACAACGGCGGCAGCGCGCATGACTGTTCTGGGGGGAAAGAGAACTTCAAGCCTGGCAAATACCTTCTTAAGCCTGATGTGGTGCAAAATGGAAGTCGGGAGGAAACCAGGGCCTATTGGCGCAGTTCAAGCCCGGTGTGGGGACGGGCACAAGCAGGGGAAGCCTCGTTACTCAGCGGAGCCCTTCTGCCGACGCTTGGAGGGTGGCACGAGGTGGCGGGGCAGGTCGGCAGGCAGCCCGTGGCCCTCCAGCTTGACTTCGATGAGGTGGCTGGCCAGAGCAAACTCCTCGTCGTCCAGCATGCCATCGCGGTCCACGTCGCTCAGCTTCCAGATCTTGCCTAGCACCGAGTTGGGCAGTTTGGTGGTGACCATCCAGTTTTTGGCCTTGGTGCCACTCAGCTTGCCATCCATCGGAGAAAGGTTGTAGAAGATCTCATCGTATTTGGGCTTGTCCTTGGTGACCACCCACTCCTCGTCGTCCATCCCCTCGTAGGCCCCCTCGGCCACGCCCTCAATGAAGGGGCCGTTGCGAGTGCCATCGAAAGCTCCGCCCTGCACGAGCTGCTCGGGGACCTCCACCTCCTCCTGGCGCAGCAGCGGCATCAGCTTGGCAATGTCGGTGGTCAGCATCTCATCCAAAGCCTCCATCATGCGTGGCTTCAACCCATGGAACTTGGTGAAGTCGTGCACCATCAGCAGTTCCTGAAAAGAGAGCAGGCATGGGGGGGGGGAGATGAGATAGCCTAAGGAAGTGGTAGCAACTGTTACATGTAATTAGTCTGTGGAACACCTTGCCACTGGATTTGGTGATGGTGTCTAGCCTAGATGCCTTTAAAAGGGGGTTGGACAGATCCATATATTGGACCGGCTGTGCCTTCCTCACCTGCATCTTGTCACAATCGGGGAAATCGCCGGGTGAGATGTGATGCTCGAGTTGGATCTTGGCAAAGATGACTGGCAACTTGGCGATGAGCTGCTTCTTCTTGTTGTCCTTCCCAAAGACAGAGGGCATTTCCCTTTTCAGATGGCTGATGATGTGTGCATGGACCTAGCGGGAACAGAAGGAGCTGGTTATGTGCTAGGACCTCATCACGACCCTTCATAGACTCTGCAACAGTCTCTGGGATGGGAGCAGAATGGAAACCCACACCTTTCCACAGAAAAGAAGCTAAAAGCCAATGGCAGCCCAGGTGCCCGCTGCCTCCTCACTGGTGGCTGAGATGCTGTGATGTCACGAAATGTTCGGAAGGGCTCTAAGGCGCTCAAGAAGTCACCCACAAAATGATGATGAACAGGAGGTCAACCGGGTTGGGAAAAAGGCTCACAAAGGCTGCATTCCTAACCACACTTTCCTGAGAGTAAGCCCCGCTGAACAAAATAGTTACTTACTTCTGAGTAGACCTGGTTAGGATTGTGCCCAAAGTCTTCTAAGGTGCCACAAGAGTCCTATTTTGTCTCCAGGTGCTAGCCAGGAGGTGTGAGATGAAGAACCAGAACTTCAGGGAAGTTTCTAGAAAGTCTGAAAAGGGGCTGCAGCTTGTTTTTGTGTAATCAGCTGCTCCTGCAGGCAGATTTCAACCCAATCATTGGCTAGATTTATATCCCAGTGCTTCCTGCACAAGGCCATGGGGCTCATTGTCCCTCCAGAGCATAAGGAAATCTCCAAAAGGCAGCTCCGCAGACGCCTGGGGCGTGAGAGAGGCTCAGTCAGGATGCTGGTCTGGTGGGGGGGAGGTGAGTGGAGGACACTTCCAGTGACAACCGGAACGAAGCCAGGTTGTAAATCCTGCTGTGTGCCTCCGACCATGCAGGGGAATAGCCAGATGGAAACACAGGACAGGCGGGCGCTTCCCCAAGGACAGTGTCAGGATTTCTGGGGTGTCTTTGACTCCTGAGAGGCTGGAGAGGTGGGGATGCCCAAATGGAAGGTGCACCCTCCAAGCAAATAAGCGTGGAAAATGCTGGATTGTCTCATGGGCCGAGAGGCACATGCAGAAGCCAGTTTCCCCCCAGCAAAAAAAGCCCCTGCTGTGCTGAGCTTTGTGGCAAGTCATAAAATGCCACCCGCCCAGCTGATGTTGGAATCTCTTGAGGAATCAATGGCCAGTGGGCTTGATAGCTCTCTGCTTGACAGCCCTGCTTCCAGCGCCTAATTCCAAGAGGCTGGGTCATAGGAGCTTCACCCCCTGGCGTGCTGCACCCTTCCACACGCATTGGCTGTGCTTCCAACCTCCCCATCCACAACCCCCGGGGCTGGCAGGCCTTGCATTGCGGAAAAGCCCACTTCAGAGGCCTCAACATCCTCGCTCGTTCATCCCCCCAGATGGCTTTTTAAGCCAAGAGGAAACAGCCACCGGAGAGCCCTCGCCAAGCACAAAGCTGGCCTTACAGGTGACCGGAAAAGATAAGCCCAGAAGAAAGGGGGAGAAAGAGGGAGAGGGAGGAACAATTCTGAAGCTTCCTGAACTTTGGGGGAGTTGCTGGTTCCTTTTCTGGGCAACCAGAACCTTGTAATGATGTCTGCTGCTGTGAGTTGGAGATCTGATGTTGCAGTGAGCCTGGCAGAAGAGCCAAGCCTGGGGGGATGCTGAGCCAGTGGCCTGAAATGGGCAAAAGAGGGTTTTAAAGAAGTGGTTGTGGCCCAAGAAATTCATTGAGCCAAAGCCTCCATCAGGACCCTGAAATGCAGGGCTAATGCATAAGGCTCTTCTTCCCCTCCTCCCTTTTGGAGTTAGCGAAGAAGGCAAGGGGGCAGCATGGGCTGGAGATTCTTGGGGTGGGGGAGAGAGAGAGAGCTGGGCTTTGATCCGGCAGAGACTGCTACAGAACCTGTGAGGGCAAGCTGGCAGCAAATACTCTTAACAGACATGCTGCTGGTTGCAGGAGCTGCCACCATCCAAAGCTCCAAGCTGCACCTTTGTAAACGAAGCAGGCACCAGAAACCACCCACAGTTTCCCCACCAAAGGAAGCCCCAACCCAAGGACTGCTACTGTGCCCTTGGAGCTTTCCACCGCAGGTGGTGGTCGATTCAGGCGGTACCTTTCAAAGGGCAGCAAGGGGTTAATTAATTATGGACTTTGATGCTTATATTGTGCCATGCTGAGGGGGACTGCATTGGGTATCAAGATGCCTTGAGCTGTCTCTGGGGCATCAACCCCCTCACACCTCTGGGTGATGGGAATCAGTCAGTGAGAAATTAACAACTGCCTAGAGATACCCACCTCTGTGCTTCCTCTGCCTCTTCATCCCTTTTCAAATCCAGGAAATGTGGGAGATGGAGACGCTCTAGCCTATCCCTCTCTTCTCCTCCATACATCCTCTTCCACTCCATTTCCCCCTTCCTTTTCAAAGCCAGGGAATGGGAGAGATGGAGACGCTCTAGCCTATCCCTCTCTTCTCCTCCATACATCCTCTTCCACTCCATTTCCCCCTTCCTTTTCAAAGCCAGGGAATGGGAGAGATGGAGACGCTCTAGCCTATCCCTCTCTTCTCCTCCATACATCCTCTTCCACTCCATTTCCCTCTTCCTTTTCAAAGCCAGGGAATGGGAAAGATGGAGACGCTCTAGCCTATTCCTCTCTTCTCCTCCATACATCCTCTTCCACTCCATTCTCCCCTTCCTTTTCAAAGCCAGGAAATGTGGGAGATGGAGACGCTCTAGCCTATCCCTCTCTTCTCCTCCATACATCCTCTTCCACTCCATTTCCCCCTTCCTTTTCAAAGCCAGGGAATGGGAGAGATGGAGACGCTCTAGCCTATCCCTCTCTTCTCCTCCATACATCCTCTTCCACTCCATTTCCCCCTTCCTTTTCAAAGCCAGGGAATGGGAGAGATGGAGACGCTCTAGCCTATCCCTCTCTTCTCCTCCATACATCCTCTTCCACTCCATTTCCCCCTTCCTTTTCAAAGCCAGGGAATGGGAAAGATGGAGACGCTCTAGCCTGTTCCTCTCTTCTCCATACATCCTCTTCCACTCCATTCTCCCCTTCCTTTTCAAAGCCAGTGAATGGGAGAGATGGAGATGCTCTAGCCCACTCCCCTCTTCTCTCCCATGCTTCCATTTCACTTTCCTCTTCCTTTTCAAAGCCAGGGAATGTGAGGGGAGGGGTACAGCAGGTGCAACAGCTGGGCAAGGGTGCATTTGTGGCCCGGCCTTAGGGGCTGGGAGGCCTCAGGCTGACCCTGGTGGAACTGCCGCATGTTTGAGTTGGCTCAGTCCCACGGTTTGCTCACAAAGGGCTGGGGTCCAGGGAAACAGTCCTTCGGTGAGAGCCAGTACGGGGGAAGAAGGTGTTTGCTGTTCTTTGCCTGAAGAGGGGGCAGACGTCATCGCTAGGATTCAATGTAGTGTTGGGCCTGACCCTTGGAAGCACCCTCCTTCCTGCACCACCATGTCCACTGGTGCTCCCTCACCCACCGCAAAAGGCAATCAAGACTGCGGAAGGTGCTCCTGCGTCGGAAACACTAACGAGAAAGCCAGGACTGGGAAAGAGGAAAGGGGTGACCGGGCCCATAAACACGCTGTACCCTGACGCACAATGCAGACTTCCTCTGTGGGGACGCAGCCATTGTTCAGATGAGGAGGCTGAAGTCCATTCCCTACTGCTGAGGAGAACAGGAAAAGCAGCACTAAGAACTGGGCGCCGGGACAAGGAGCAATCTGCTCCGGTGGAAAGAAAGGAATGGAGTCACTCAGGCAGTTGGGAGGTGGAAGCGTCCCGGCCCCGGAGGGGTATCTGTGATCCTGCTGCTTAAGTTCTAAAGGAAGACCTTTCGAAAAGCAAAACACTCCATGTGCCTTCAGGCACAATGGGGACCTATTTCAGCACAGTCCAGAATTCTCTGCTCCACGCAGGTGAAGGATTATGGTGGTGAATCTGGGGCATTCCCAACTCTGTGACCACCTCCCCATCCATTGCATTTCTTTGTGTCTCCCCCATTCCATTACAACTGAACCAAACCATGAAACATCCGCTGAGCTCTTCATTGGTTCACAAACATACCCGTTCCACCGAAATCACCTTCCGCTCAGTAATGCCTGGTGTCTCTGCCTAGTCCCTTGCAACAGAAAAAAAAGCCTCTCCCGTTGGCCCAGGTGACTGCACCTCAGCACCCGCTGCGCCATGAGATCCCACATAAACATCCCAACCTATTAGAGGTGCTTCTTTTCCTCTCCAGTCAATGGGATTGTCTCCTGTGGCACATGGAGAACTGCAACGGAATTTCAGCTGGCCCTGTTGCTCTACCTATCCCCTCATTCCAGTGGGGCTTCCATCCAATGGACGTAGCTACTTGTCTTGGCAGCATTCTCCACTGAATACAAGCCATAGAGGAGAGGACTTCCCTTTAGATTTCTTCACCCACCTTCCACCTTCCAATGGAAAATTCTCAGAATCAAACTCTCGCTTTGTTCCCCAGTTCCATTGCAAGGGGACCTTCTGCAAGTGGCAATGGAACATTCACGGCTGCCATGAAACCTGCATGGAATGGACGAGGCCTACACCTTATCCCCAATGGAATGGAACGTTCTCCAGTTGGCATGGCCCATCCATAGTCCTTCCCAAAGAGAGACCCCAATGGAATAGAACATTCTCCAGTTGGAATGGCCCATCCATTGGGTCTGTCCATCCACCCTTCCTATTGAAATGGAGTATCTCCTGACTGGCTTACCTGTCTTGCCTTCATGTTCTCAAGCATGTCTACAGGACACTCTATCCTCAATCCAGCCCTTCTCATGTCCCCTGTACTTACCCTGACCAGACGGGCTCTCTTGACCAAATCGTTGAGCTTCCTCAGGGCAGAATTCCGGGGCAGGTTCTGGATGTCCGTGAACAAGTCCTGCTCCTCAAGCTCAAACAGCCGTCGGTTGTCGGAGATGAGCAGAGGCTCCGACCAGAAGGACCCAATGTAGACACGCAGCACCTCGGGCGTGTTGAACACTTTGCCCAGCGACCACATGAGGGCGCCGTAGACCCGCATCAGCTGCTGCGTCTCCACCATGTCGGCCTTGTTCAGGACCACCCGGATCTTGTCCTCGTTGCCCTTGAGGGCCCGGATGGCCTCCGAGAACTCGTCTGAGATCTCCAGCTTGTGGGCATCAAAAAGGAGAATGATGAGGTCCACGCGCTCGGCAAACCACTGCAGAACCGCCGCAAAGTCATAGCCTGGGAGAGAGAGGAGAGACTTGTAAAGCAGGAGGTTAATTTGGATCAAAGATGTCAAGAGCACTCAAACTACATTATCTTTCGTCGCCAAAGCACCATCTCAAAGCACTGTTGTGAAGCTGGGGAGTGGGTTTGGGGGTCCTGACTCTGTTGGCTAACCAGCAACTTTCTTAAATGCCGAATATCAGTGGACCGCTCAGAGGAACCTTGAGGCCTCTCCAGAGATGCTCATGATCCAGAATAAATCATAATGGGAGATTTCGCTAGAACAGCAACTTTCAACCTTTTTCATTTCACGGCACACGAAGGCACAAAAATTGTCAAGGTACGCCATCAATTTTTTGAAACGCACCCCACACTGCTGATGGGAGGCTCACGTCCCCCAATGGCCCCATTAATAAACGACCCTTCCCCAAACTCCCATGGCATACCAGACCGCTCACAGCGCACCAATGTGCTGGGGCACACTGGTTGAAAATTGCTGGATACAGAGGCACCTTTTGTGCTGCAAGAGGGTCTGAAGAGGTTTCTGAGAAACTAAGCTAGAGTGTTGGATGCATCCTTTGCCGTGGGCAGACTTCGAGCAGCACCAATTCTCCCTTCTCTGTCAATATGCAGGCAAGTGCATTCTCCCAAGGAGAGAAGGTGTGGAGGTTCCCAGAAGCAACCTGTGTCACGGGTGTGGGGAACCTCAGAAACATCACCTTTGCCCCCAAAGAATGGTCCAATTGTTGCTTGCTTGGACAAGAGCCTATTATTATTTCGATTCACATCAAAATGCCAACACAGCTGATAAGAATCGTATATGCACACACAAAAACCACAACATTTATCAGTAAGTCCTCATCCACCAGACATCTGCCTCACATCTAGGTGTAGATAAGGTACCGACGAAAGATGGACGCTGTGCCAGTTGTAATTTGGTTGATGTTATTGCCGGTACGTCCAGCTGTGCCAATTGTGTTGATATTGTCCCTAGTGCGCCGATTGCTATCGGCAGCACTTTTACATGCTTCATCCAGATTTCACAGGTTGCGGTACTGGGATATTTTCTCCTGTTCTTTCTCCAAAATTTGCGAGTTGCCGGGAATGGTGACATCTACGAATAACACGCGCCTGGTTTCTGTGACAGCAGTATCCAGAGTACTGGCCTCCACACGCCTGTCGGTCTGTATCCAAAAGTCCCACAGAATTTTGACCTCTTCATTTTCTACTGCTCTTTCCACCTGGTATTGCCACGGCTTCTCTGATGCAGGTATGTTGTACGTTTTACATAAGGCCCAGTGGACTAATTTGGCCACATTCTTGTGCCGTTCTTTGCAATCGTTGTTGGCTATTTTGGGACATTCACAAATCAGATGATTTATTCTTTTATTCCATTTCTTGCATAAATGACATTTACTATCATCACTGGTGCCTTGTACTTTTGCCTTCATTACATTACACAGAAGATCAGTGGCCAGAATCAGTCCTTCAGGGTGCAATCCTAGCCAACTTTCCAGCACAAACCCAGCCGCATTGCAGTCCCAACGTGAGGTAACAAACATGACTTTACCTTGAGGAGGCCTCCTTGACTGCCTCCCCACTGCAGGATGCAGCGCATGCCACATTGGCACAGCTATGTCAGTGCTGAAAAGTTGGTTAGGATTGCGCCCTTAGGGCACAATCCTAACCCCTTATGTCAGTGCTTTCCAGCGCTGGCATAGCGGTGCCAATAGGACATGTGCTGCACCCTGCAGTTGGGTGTCACTGACAGAGGCCTCCTCAAAGTAAGGGAATGTTTGTTCCCTTACCTTTGTTCCCTTACCTTAAAGCACTGACATAAGGATTGTACCCTTAGTCTCCTTCTCGATGGTGCCTGTTCTTAACCATGCCCAGCTCAAGCTGTTATTGCTCTTGCCTTCTATACCTTTAATGAATTGTCTTGCTTGCACAAGAGCCAGTGATGATGATGTTAAGAACATAAGAACAGCTCCACTGGATCAGGCCATAGGCCCATCTAGTCCAGCTTCCTGTATCTCACAGTGGCCCACCAAATGCCCCAGGGAGCACACCAGATAACAAGAGACCTGCAAGGCCTCCTGGGAATTGTAGTTTAAGAACATAAGAGCAGCCCCACTGGATCAGGCCATAGGCCCATCTAGTCCAGCTTCCTGTATCTCACAGCGGCCCACCAAATGCCCCAGGGAGCACACCAGATAACAAGGGATGCAGCACACCAGATGCAAGGGTGCCCTCCCCTGCATCTGACATAGCCCATTTCTAAAATCAAGAGGTTGCACATACACATCATGGCTTGTAACCCGTAAAGGATTTTTCCTCCAGAAATTTGTCCAGTCCCCTTTTAAAGGCATCCAGGCCAGATGCCCTCACCACATCCTGTGGCAAGGAGTTTCACAGACCAAACACACGCTGAGTAAAGAAATATTTTCTTTTGTCTGTCCCAACTCTCCCAACACTCAATTTTAGTGGATGTCCCCTGGTTCTGGTGTTATGTGAGAGTGTAAAGGGCATCTCTCTATCCACTCTGTCCATCCCCTGCATAATTTTGTATGTCTCAATCATGTCCCCCCTCAGGCACCTCTTTTCTAGGCTGAAGAGGCCCAAACGCTGTAGCCTTTCCTCATAAGGAAGGTGCCCCAGCCCAGTAAGTCGCTCTCTTTTGCACCTTTTCCATTTCCACTATGTCCTTTTTGAGATGTGGTGACCAGAACTGGACACAATACTCCAGGTGTGGCCTTACCATCGATTTGTACAACGGCATTATAATATTAGCTGTTTTGTTCTCAATACCTTTTCTAATGATCCCAAGCATAGAATTGGCCTTCTTCATTGCCGCTGCACATGGGGTCAACACTTCCATCGATATGTTGAATATTTATATACTGCTTTTCAACGTTCGAAAAGTGGTTTACAGACAAAAATAAAGTTAAACAGCTCTTTGTCCCACAAGGGCTCACAGTGTAAAATTATGCAGAAGTAACACCAGCAAACTGCCGCTAGCAAAGACACTGTGCTGGAGCCAAAGTTTCTAGGGGGAATCCACACACACAGGCTCATTGTCAAATCATTGCACTGCAGTGCCGAGTGTCTGTGTCGCTCTCCGGTGAGCTATGCCAGGGCAATCTTCTTTCCCACAAAATGCAGGCGTGACCAAAACTCCCAATGGCCTTTGCATTTTCAAAAAAGCAGCTGCGGAGGGCAGAGGATCTTCACCAGGGCCGCAGCATGGGTGAGAGAGGCTTCACTGCTGCCCTGTGCCAACTCCATGACTTAACTGGTACCTGAGTGTTGACCTCCTTCCCTCCACCCTCTCACCCTCTCACCCTCCGCCCACAAAACAGCTGTCATCGACATGGAGCTGAGCAGGCTGCAGATGGACATCGTCGCCCTTCAAGAGACAAGGCTGCCAGATTCCGGATCTGTCAAGGAGAGAAATTTCTCATTTTTCTGGCAGGGAAAACCACCAAACGAAACCAGGGAACATGGTGTTGGCTTTGCGGTCAGAAATACCCTACTGAAGTCCATCATCCCACCTTCTGCAGGAAGTGAAAGAATTTTGTCCCTGCAGCTCCACTCATCAGCAGGACTTGTCACTCTCATCAGTGCATATGCACTGACTGCCGTCTTCAGCAGAAGCTAAAGACAAATTCTATGATGACCTGGCCACCACTATCAAGAAAATCCCCCAAAAAGAGCCATTGTTCATCCTCAGCAATTTCAATGCTAGAGTTGGTGCTGATCACAGTTCGTGGCCCACTTGCTTAGGCCAGTTCGGCACTGGGAGGATGAACGAAAATGGCCAACGCCTGCTAGAGTTTTGCTGTCATCACGGTCTCTGTGTCAGCAACACCTTCTTCAACACGAAGCCCCAAAATAGAGTCTCTTGGAGACACCCAAGATCAAAGCACTGGCACCAGCTCGACCTGATTCTCACCAGACGCTCCAGCCTTCCCAGCATCAAGATCACACGCAGTTATCCGGGTGCTGCCTGCGACACTGACCACTCCCTGGTGTGCAGCAGAGTGAAATTGCAAACTAAGTGACTGTATCACACAAAAAAGGAAGGAAGACCTCACATTGACACCAGCAAGACCTGGGACCAGGGAAAAGTGGAGGCATTTGCAGGAGCGCTTGAGGAATCTCTTCCAGGCCCGGCCGATGCAGATGCATCCAACAGATGGGAACATTTCAAAAATGCCATTTACAACACTGCCTTGTCCATATTTGGCAAGAAGATCAACAAGACAGCAGACTGGTTTGAAGCCCACTCTGAGGAGTTGACACCAGTCATTGAGGAAAAGAAGAGAGCTCTAGCAGCATACAAAGCCTGTCCCAGTGAGCACAACCTGCAGGTCCTCTGAGTTGCTTGCAACAAAGTCCAGCAGACTGCCAGGAGATGTGCTAACGACTACTGGCTCCAGCTCTGTTCCCAGATACAGATAGCAGCTGACACGGGCAACATCAAGGGGATGTATGATGGTATCAAGCAGGCCCTAGGTCCAACACAGAAGAAAACTGCCCCTCTGAAGTCTGCCACAGGTGAGGTCATCCAGGACCAGGCGCAGCAGATGGAACGCTGGGTGCAGCACTACTTTGAGCTATATTCCAGAGAAAATGCAGTAACTGAGGAAGCACTGAACAACATCAAGTGCCTGCCTGTGTTGGAGGAGCTTGACAGTGAACCAACCCTAGCAGAACTTCACATGACCCTGGACTCCCTTGCCTCTGGCCTCTGGCAAGGCACCCGGGAAAGACAGCATCCCTACTGAAGTCCTAAAGTGCTGCAAAGAGATCATCGCCACTGAGTTGCATGAAATCCTCTGCCTCTGCTGGAGAGAAGGTGGAGTACCACAGGACATGAAGGATGCAAACATTGTCACGCTGTACAAGAACAAAGGCGACAGGGGTGACTGCAATAACTACCGTGGCATCTCTCTCCTTAGCATTGTAGGAAAGCTGTTTGCCCGAGTTGCACTGAAGAGGCTCCAGGTACTTGCAGAGAGCATCTATCCAGAATCGCAGTGCAGATTCCGAGCCAACAGGTCCACCACCAATATGGTATTCTCCCTTACTGCAGGAGAAATGCAGAGAACGACAACAGCCACTCTTTATAGCCTTCATAGATCTCACGAAGGCTTTTAACCTGGTCAGCAGGGACGGCCTCTTCAAGATTCTCCCCAAGATTGGATGTCCACCCAGGCTCCTCAGCATCATCAAATCTTTCCACAAGGACATTGTCTTTGATGGCTCTACATCAGACCCCTTTGACATCTGAAGCGGAGTGAAGCAGGGCTGTGTTCTCGCGCCGACCTTGTTTGGGATTTTCTTCGCTGTCCTGCTGAAGCAGACCTTTGGAACTGCAACAGAAGGTATCTATCTCCGGACCAGATCAGACGGAAAGCTCTTCAACCTCTCCAGACTGAGAGCAAAGTCCAAAGTCCAGCTGAAATGTCAGCGTGACTTCCTCTTTGTGGACGATGCAGCTGTCACCGCCCACTCTGCCAAAGATCTCCAGCAGCTCATGAACTGATTTAGCAAGGCCTTCCAAGACTTTGGACTGACAATCAGCCTGAAGAAAACACAGGTCATGGTTCAGGATGTGGACTCACCTCCCTGCATTGCAATCTCTGCACATGAGCTGGGGATTGACCATGACTTTGTGTACCTTGTCTCAACGATCTCCGACACTCTTTCTCTGGATACCGAGCTAAACAAACGCATCACTAAAGCAGCTACCACATTTTCCAGACTCACAAAGAGAGTCTGGTCCAACAAGAAGCTTGGAACATACCAAGATCCAGGTCTACAGAGCTTGCGTCCTGAGTCCACTTCTGTACTGCAGCGAGTCATGGACTCTTCGCTCACAACTGCAGAAGAAGCTGAACGCTTTCCAGATGCGCTGCCTCTGACGCATCCTCGGTATCATCTGACAGGACAAAGTTCCAAACAACACAGTCCTGGAACGAGCTGGAATCCCCAGCATGTATACAGTGCTGAAACAGAGGCGTCTGCGTTGGCTTGGTCATGTCGTGAGAATGGATGATGGCCGGATCCCAAAGGATCTCCTGTATGGAAAGTGCCCTACGTGTAGACCACAGATGCACTACAAGGATATCTGCAAGAGGGATCTGATGGCCTTAGGAGTGGACCTCAACAGGTGGGAAACCTTGGCCTCTGAGCAGCCCGCTTGGACTGTGCAGCATGGCCTCTCCCAGTTTGAAGAGGCACTTGGCCAACAGTCTGAGGCAAAGAGGCAAAGAAGGAAGGCCCATAGCCAGGGAGACAGACCAGGGACAGACTGCACTTGCTCCAGGTGTGGAAGGGATCATCACTCCCGAATTGGCCTTTTCAGCCACACTAGACGCTGTTCCAGAACCACCTTTCAGAGCGCGATACCAGAGTCTTTCGAGACTGAAGATTGCCAGCAACAACTGGGTGTTGGCCCCCTTCCCTCCACCCTCTCCCCCACCTAATCCCAGCCAGTTCATGTTGCAACTGTCCAAGAAGAATTTTTTAAACGCCTGCTCCACCACGAGAAATTTGGTGCATTTCCCCTGCCCCCCCATCTGGATGCCCTCCTTCCCTGCCCAGTGAAAGCAGATTTTCGCTGTACCGGGCTCTTCTTCTCGGCCCTCTCCTCTCCCCCTGCCCTGCCCTGCCAAATCTAAACAAGTTCCATGGCTTTCTTAGTTGCTGGAGCCGGGCCACGATCCCAGCCCCTCCTGCCTGCCTCTTGGCAGCCGAAGTTCACGGCAGCCGGTTCCATAGCACCAAAAAAGGAAACCGAGCCGTTCCATAGGAAAGTCTGAGCAAAGGGGCCTCATTGTTCTGACAGATTAAAGAAAAATAATAAAGATGGGAGAGCTGAATAATGAGGGAGGGGGAACCTGGCCACGCAGCCTTATCTGAGTGAACCAGGGGGTTCCAGTGGCTCACGCAGGGGAAAGGGGGGTTGCCAAAGGTCAGCTGAATGATGTCGCAGGCTTTGCTTTGGCGGAAGAATCTGGAATATTTAACTCCGGATTGCTATCACAAGATAGAGATATGGGAGGTCAGACAAAGCCACCATTCTCCTCCGAATTTGCCCCGGGGAAGATAAGGAAAGACCAGCAAAAAGGATTGCTGGCAGCCTGAACTACGGCGGCCCTCCCATTTCGAAAACTGGGCCTCTTTACATGCAATGTAATCATAAAGACAAGAGTGTTTCTGGGTGCATGCAGAGTGCTTTTTGCTCACAGTTGAGTAACTATAACCAGCTGGCAAGCTTGCAACTAGGGAGAGGCATGTTTTTCAGGTTGGGAGGCAACACTAAACCCCAGCGCTGATCATTTAAGAAGTTACCAGCTGTTAATTTGGTGGGGGGGGGGAAGATCCTACATGCCCCCAAAAAGGCATATGAGAGCTTTAAAAATCCCAATCATCCTCAAATCATAAGAATTGCAAACTAACATACTTGCAGTTTTCCTTCCCCCTCATTTGCCTCCTAGGTTATTATTAGCCAGCTGAACACACAATTCAGCTAGTCATAAGGAACCAACATTCCAGGCTGTGAGCCCACAACAGTCTTCTGGGGGGGGGGACGGGGACAGATCTATGGGTCTCTGGCTAAATCCAGTTTATAACCCACTTGCCTGTGGCACAGGGAGATCCGGCCCAAAGGAACAGAAGAGAAGAAGAGAGAGCATTTCCGGGAAGGATTTTCCAGCCCTTTTCAGTTTATTTAAGAACGGACAGAAGGAGGAGGAGGTGTGAACTGAATGTCTCCAAGCCCTTCCTGCAACATGTAACTGACACCCACAACAGATCACAAAGGAATCTTAGGAGCCGGAGACTGTCACAGGCCTGCCAGATACCCAAGAATTCTTGTGCATGCAAGAGAATCCGGGATGCCAGTCTGAGACTTTCGGCCGTTCTTCTGTGCCAGGTTTCAGAGTTGCTCAGTGGAGCATTTACTGGAGAAGGCCACAAGCATTTCTTGTGTGGAAAGCTAGTTTCAAGCTGGCCACAGCTTGAAGTTCAAAACTACCTGTTGTTGACCCTAATCACCTGGCTTGGAATAAAAATTCGTCCACGGTGTGCTTAGAAGCCTTGGTGATGGTGATGCTCGGAAGTATTACGAACAGAGTATAGTTGCTCCCAAGAAGTTCTCGGTTTTGGAATGAAAAAAAGATTCTTCATACGTGTGGTTAGATTGACCGGGCTGCAGGAATTCTTTAATGTTCACCCCTTACCCTTAACAAAACTCTCCTCGATTGCCGCGACACCAGGAAACTGGATCACCTACCAATCAGCCTTTGGTTCGCTCAGTATTTTCTCCCTTTGGGTCAGTTCATTTCTTGCTATCTGGGCACCCAGATCTAGAATTCTCTTGTTTCTGGACCTGATATTTTGGAAAATATGCCCTATTTTATTTTATTTTTATTCCATATATTTTATGGAAAATATATCCAATATATCCAAGGCCACAATTCCCAGGGAATAGCATGATAAGTAGCCCGTGCACAGTCCCAGTCACATGCATATGGCAGCATTACGAGCCAGAAGAGAATTCTGGAAAAACGTGAGCATTGCCCCCAGAAGTCTCGGAGAAACCTCATAAATACCAAGGCAATTCTGTATCGAGTCACGGGGAACCAGACTCGGCTCGTAATCTGTACCAAGTGGCTGGAGAAGAGGCCAGTGTTCTTGCCTCTATTGCTTTTGTTACACCAGCCAGAACTGGTTAGCTGTACAATGGAGAGATCCTTTTTTTAGGGGGTAATAAAGAAGCAGAAAGAGATGAACCCTCCACCCTTTTAAATGATATTCAGTAGGAACATGACAATCGTGCTCCTCCGAGGAATTTTTCAAGAGTGGTTGTGGGGGGGGGTACAGTCAGTGGCGTAAGGAGGGACTGGGGGGTCAATTGCCCCGGATGCCACACGTGGGAGGGTGTCAGGGGGTGTCCTTCAGAGGCCTTCTGAGGCCCAGGGAGGTCAAGAGTTGACCCGGAAAGCTCATGAGTTGATAGTCAGTGGCATAGCTAAGGAGGGGCTGAGGGGGTCAAAGGCTCAGAAAGCTGCACCTGGGAGGGTGTTGGGGAATGCCTTTTGGAGGCCTTCTGAGGCCCAGGGACATCATGAGTCATCTTCCCAAGCCTAGGAATGCTTCAGAAAGCCTGTCAGAGGACTTTAAAAGGCACTTCTGGTTTTAGCAAAGGCCGGGGGGTGTTAAGTAATTTGTGCCAGATGGTGTAGCCTACACCATTGGAGACAGCAGGAGGGGCTGCAGGATCAATCTAGAAGTGACGTTTCCCTCTTCCTGCTGTTACAAGAGTTTTGAACAGAGCTCAGAATTTTTTCAGGATGAAGATTTGAAACTGACAATCTGGCAACACCAGATTCCCTACTGGGGCACGTGTCCCAGACAAAACAGAACAGCAGGAGGTGGTCTTCCCTGCTGCAGTGTTTGGACAGCCCTTGGACAAGCCTGCTGTATTTTTAACAGTGGTCTAAGAGGCTGCAGCCCAACTGGTGAAGCAATTTCCTTGCCCATCTTCATGCCAAGGAAAATTTTACCAGTTGAATTTGTGCCTCCCATACAGCCGTCGGAGGCAGAACTTGATACGCTGAAGTTTAGAGTTGACTTTCCAAAGTCTGATGTTGGCCTTATTGGGATTTTCGAACCAATGCTGGCACCAGCAGCGCATCTCTTGGGAAGAGCCGCAATTCACCGTGATGAGCAGGCAGCTGGCTCAGGCGTGTGCCGGCTCGCAACAGGAATTTCCTCTCTGCTTTGGCACCCCACAGCTCCCCTGCTCCGTGCAGGTGAGGGAGCCAAGGAACCGGGTGGGCCGCAGGCAGGTCCGGGCTGGCAAAAATGTGGCAGCCCTGATGCCTTGGTGGAAGGAAGACAAGAACCCTCATTGACAGTGAGGGTGGAGGAGAGGCATCTCCGCACAGAGCCATAGCCACCTTTCCTAATTAAGGGGTGGGATTTAAACATACTAACGACACTCCTAGAGCAGGAGAAAGACCAAGGGGAGTGTGGGGCAGGGGGTAGCTGTGCAGGCGCACTCGGACTGTGGCCAGATTCCGGTGCAACAAGTTTACGCAACTTTTGGCCCAACCATTTGGAAGCCTAGTTCATTACATGTGCATGTGGGAAGAGGCCCATGCTCTATGCCTGTCCAGAGAAATGAGGTATGGGCACCTTGTGGTGGAGAGAAGTCCTAGCTCCTGTGCTGGACAGAGGTGAGTGCAAATAAGAGGGTGGCCAACCCTCTAAGATTGGCCTGGAATCTCCAGGAAAGAGAATCTGTCTCCAGGTGGACTTCTGCAGACATTCTTGGGTATTTTAACAGGATCTCCAGGAACGCCCAAGATTGAATTATATTGAAAAAAAGGAGCATCTACAGCACTGGTTTTCAACATTTTTCTTCTCATGGCAGACTAACTCTTCTCTATGGTCTTCATCTCTTGTGATGTCATTTCTGGCTTCTGGGATACTCTTTTAGGCCCTGCGGCTCTGTTTCTGGAGCAACAGTCTGTAGTAACAAATTGTCTTGCTCCTTATTTGTCACTACAGGCCATTGCCCTCGAAACAGAGCTGCAGAACCTGGACCGGTTTTTCCAGCCATTTTCCTCTGCTCTGCTCCAAACTCCTGTGGCACTTCTGCAGACCTTGTGTGGCACAAAAATGACCACGGCACACCGGTTGAAAATTGCTGATCTAGGGGAACAGCTTCCCCTAGTGAGGAAGCATGCAAAAGATGCACATCTCCCACATGTGCACACATGCTTGCACCCCAAAGTATTTTAATCCATTCTCCTGCCTGGGTTGGGCACCCTCCCTGATGGCAGACTGAGCCTCTTGCACCAAGGGGCCAAGCTTGGTCCAGCCTGGCAGACCCTCAGGTAGCACCCGTACCTGGCAGACTCACCCCCCCCCCCAGCTCCCACTGCTCATTCTGTGGTAGGTGTAAACAGCCAGGTCCACAAGAAAGCAGAAGAGGTGGAACCGCAGTCTGGGATGGGTGGGTGGAGGCAGAGAAGAACGCAGTTCAGCAAAGGGCCATCAACACTGTTGCCGTGATTTTTTCCCTTCCATTCCCTTGTTGTCCACAGGGGCCGATTCCAACGCTTGCCGAACCCACACAGTTTTTGTAGCAACTCTCCTCACATGCGTGCACCCTGCCCTGCCCTGGAAACGCACCCGTCCTCCTCCATCCCTGGCACCCGCCAAGCATTCCACAACACTCTGCGAGTGAATCATCCTCCTGCCTTAGGTTGCCATGGAGCAAAGGCTGAACTTTCTCAGGCACCCAACCAATGGAGGCTTCTCCCCTCGGTGCCATTTTTCTACAGTCCTCTAAGGCCTTCTCAGGCCTCCAGGCAGGCTTCAGCCCTGCAGTGGTGACACCTAACAGCTGACCTCATCCTTGGCCAGTGGTTCTCATACACTGGGAACCGCTTTTCAAAATGACACTCTATCAGGACCTACCGAGATGGACGAGACTTAGAAAAAAAGGTGCTCCAGAAAGAATTTTTTTGGTTGGCCTCCTTCAGTCTCAAAAGACCATGGTATAAGCCTACAGCACCTGGTATTCCCAGGTGGTCTCCCATCCAAGTACTAACCAGGCCTGACCTTGCTTAGCTTCTGAGATCATGGTATAAGCCTACAGCACCCGGTATTCCCAGGTGGTCTCCCATCCAAGTACTAACCAGGCCCGACCCTGCTTAGCTTCCAAGATCAGACAAGATCGGGAGATAGTGTTCAGTATAGGGAGATGGTTGGCAACCTTCAGTCTCGAAAGACTACGGTATAAGCCTACAGCCCCTGGTATTCCCAGGCGGTCTCCCATCCAAGTACTAACCAGGCCTGACCTTGCTTAGCTTCCGAGATCCGACGAGATCAGGCATGTGCAAGGTAACAGAATTTATTTATTTGCAAAAACTTGATCCATTTCTCATAATGAGGCAGCCCTAATGAATAGCCTCAAGGTTTAGTTCTGTGACCCAGCCTTCACCTGCCCCCACTACCTGTCCTTGACTGACTTGGAAAAAACACACCTGAAAAAAAGATGCTGGCACATTTATCTCCCTAGATTTACACAAGCTTGCAAACTGCAGGAGCTCAGCTCTTTGTAGGGCATTAAAGAGCCTCTGCCTGATTTCTGAATAGCCTCGGGGCTTGAAGCAATCAGTTATCTGATCTTTCTATCACCCATGTTTTCATTGGAGGCTGTGCAGGACCCACCGGGAATTGAGTCACGTCCCATCAAGTGGGGCTCGACTTGGAGAATCGCTGAACTAAGCTCTATAATGCACCTTCCCCTCACCTTGGAATGGGTGCAGCCAGTCTCCAAACATGGAATGGGGTGGGAGGGGGAATCCCTCTCCTCCACACTTCCTGCTCCTTTCCTCACTTCCTTTTTGCACCCAGACAGTGGCGAGTAAGAGGAGTGGTAGAGTTGAGGGTGGCTGGGGAGGTAAGGGGAGGAAAAACAGCATCTGTTGTGAGATCCCAGCACCTGGAAGTCTTGGCTTGGCCCTGAATGCCCACTGACACTTCTTTGTCTGTAGAACTGGCAATTTGGGGCCAGACGGCAGCACCCTGTGGGGTTTTGTCTAGAACCTGCCTGTTGCTGACCTCCGCTCAAAAAACACACTCATTGCAAGGACGCTTCCCCCCAGCCCTGTGCACAACCAGAGATCCTTGAATCATGTGCAGAGGACCTATCAGCATGGCCAGTGCTGCAGCCAGAGGAAAGCACAGGGAAGACAGAGATTCCTGGCAACAGCAGCCGTAAACAAGACCCAAAGTGTGCAGGGTGCAGCCTTCCCAGAGTTCTCCTTTGCCACCAGCTCACCGAGGTGGGGCTTGTCTCCAGATTCCCCACATAGCTCAGGGGGAAAATGCAGAGATAAAGCTTCAACTCTGTGCCCCCCTGCCTGGGATTCTCCAAGGTGCCCAGCAACCAGGAAACATTGGGAGGGGGAGGGGGGAGCGAGGGAGGTCTCCCCCTCTGCTGGAATGTGGAGCCACCCGGAATCGGACCCACCCCACACAGTGGAAACCAGCAGTTCCAAGGGGGAGAGGAGCATAGGAATGTCTGCGTCAGGCAGAAGGCATGAAAGGGCTCTCCTGACTCAGCCCTGCCCATCCTCTCAGAGGGGCTCTGGGTGAGGAGGTGGACTCCTGGTCAGGCCAAGAAGGAAGCGCATCCCTGGAGCCTCTGGTGGTCCCCTCCATTTCCACAGCACTTTGAAGCAAGCAAGCAATGGATTTGCAGTCTCTATTTCATCCTTAACTCTCAACCCTTTGGAGCAGTGTGGTGTAGTGGTTAGAGCACCAGGCTAGGTAGGACTAGCAAAATCCTGGTTCATAAGAAACATAAGAACAGCCCCACTGGATCAGGCCATAGGTCCATCTAGTCCAGCTTCCTGTATCTCACAGCGGCCCACCAAATCCTGCCCTCACCTTAGCTATAAAGCTAAGGCAACTGGGCAACTTATATCACAATAGCCTGGTGATGTCTCATAGTTGTGTACTATTGAATGACCAAAAATATCTGGTGCCAGACTGGAGCCCCCCTGCAAAGGGACAGGGGAAAGTCATAATATTCGGGGGGGGGGGGGAAGGATCCTATGATTTTTTAGAGAGGTTTTCCTCGTTTTTCCATTGGAGATGTGGCGGTTTTTTCAGTGTCAGGACGATGTGAAATTCTGCTTAGTGTTTTAAGACAATGTTGTGATCGCCGATTGCACTGCTGCAAAACTTCTACCTCCATGTCATTCCACCCCTTCCACTGGTGGGATGGTGATGGAGTAGTGGTCTACCAGCAGGGAGCACTACGTTTTGAACAGAAGAGGAGGCGAAGCAACCAAGGGGGCTCCCTAAAGCTCAAATCCGGGGCGAAAATTCTGC
Organism: Tiliqua scincoides; assembly: GCF_035046505.1. Taxonomy (NCBI): domain Eukaryota; kingdom Metazoa; phylum Chordata; class Lepidosauria; order Squamata; family Scincidae; genus Tiliqua; species Tiliqua scincoides. The sequence continues at coordinate 26,356,351 of NC_089830.1, forward strand.
GATCCAGCGGCCCAGCTGGAAGGCCCCCTGAATGCTGCCTCATAGGCAAACACCCTGAGAGCTGGCAAGCGCAGCTCCTATCTTTGCTGCGTCACACCAAGACTCAAGAGCACCCTCGACGCGGCTTGGAATGTGAACAGCACATCTCAGAGCCGTTTTATCTCTGGCCTCTCTCCTGCACATTCTGTTCCTACTCAATAGCAGCCTTTGTAACCAATTCGTTCCTGCGTTTGCTAAATGTTTCCTTGCGTTTTGTAATGTGTGTGTGTGTGTGTGTGTGTGTGTGTGTGTGTGTTTTGCTTGTGTGGTCAACTCCGTTTCTCAAGCTGATGAGTTATGGGTTCCCCCCTCCTCCCTCCACCCTGAATGCTTGAGCCAGGCCTGTGCAATTTGTGCCTGGCCAAGCCAAACGCAGGCCTGCCAGCCACACATCTGGGCCAATCAGAAGCCTCCTTGCTTTTCTGCCTGCCTGGTTGGCAACCTTCAGTCTTGAAAGACTATGGTATAAGCCTACAGCACCTGGTGTTCCCAGGCGGTCTCCCATCCAAGTACTAACCAGGCCTGACCCTGCTTAGCTTCCAAGATCATGGTATAAGCCTACAGCACCCGGTGTTCCCAGGCGGTCTCCCATCCAAGTACTAACCGGGCCTGACCCTGCTTAGCTTCCAAGATCATGCACAGCACCCGGTGTTCCCAGGCGGTCTCCCATCCAAGTACTAACCGGGCCTGACCCTGCTTAGCTTCCAAGATCATGGTATAAGCCTACAGCACCCGGTGTTCCCAGGCGGTCTCCCATCCAAGTACTAACCGGGCCTGACCCTGCTTAGCTTCCAAGATCATGGTATAAGCCTACAGGACCCGGTGTTCCCAGGCGGTCTCCCATCCAAGTACTAACCGGGCCTGACCCTGCTTAGCTTCCGAGATCAGACGAGATCAGGCACATGCAGGGTAACAGTTGCCTGGGACTGCAAAAAAGATGTCAGGCTTCAACATGTGGCTGTCCAGCCTGGTGGGTCAGGACGTGCGCATGACTTATCATGACCTAACCCTCTCTAACCATCCTGATTCCTCCATTGGTGTGGGTGCTCAAGAGCAGCTGCCAGCTGTTTTTCCTGGCACTGCTCCTCTGCCTTTTGACAGCATGGAGAACACTATCCTGTTTCCTTTGTGGAAGACAGTGATGGGGAAAGGTTTGCCTTCTGCATTTCTACATAGCGAGTCGCTGTCAAAAGCAAGGTTGGAGAAAAGAAGATGCCAGCCTTCACCCAAGTTCTCCAGTCTGCCACCCCCACCTCTCTCTACACCCCCTCCATCCAGCTGCTTCCTTTGTTTTGAAATGGATCCGTGCACTCTTTGTTTTCCTTGAAGTTACCCTCGAGGACTGAATCAATATTTACCAGCGGGCAGGAACACAATAGAGGCTGTTGCTGGGGCTGCCGGCCTTGGCCACTGGCCAAGGGAACACCCAAGGACGTGCCACCGAAGACAGAGCCGGAGGACAACCCCAAGTCAGCCTGGCGCTTGGCCACAGGTGCCGACACACAAGAGGAGGAGGAGGAACTGAGTCATGCTCAGAAGGGAACGAGGAATGTCCACTTGTTCCACTGAGAAAGGGCAGGTTCCCACTGAGGTCCTCCTGCCCCCCACCCAAAACCACCTTACCTCGGCTCACGCGCTGTTTCGCCCCGGACAGGATCCCTGGGGTGTCGATGAGGCTGATACTCTCCAGGACTTGGTTGGGCAAGTGAGCACACATAAACCTGTGGGAAAGAGAAGTGGGAATCAGGGTGCAGGGCTTGCACAAGAGAAGGCAGAGAGAAGCGAGGGGCGCACAGGTCTGCACGTGGCTCACCAATGCCACCTGTCTAACCGTCGCAAGCCAGGATGCCTGGTTCCTTTTGCAATCTGGGTCACCTATAAGAATGGGGACAATGTCCAGGTTTCATAAGGAATTTGAGCAGGGAAGGAGCTGCACCTGTGGAAGTCTCAGGGGTCCAGGTCCCTCCCAGACCAGCGATTTTCATCCTTTTCCATCTCAAGGCACACTGACAAGGTGCTAAAATTGTCAAGGCACACCATCTGTTTTTTTGACAACTGACAAGCCACACCGTGCTGCTGGCAGGGGGCTCACATCCTCCAATGGCCCTACTAATGAACGACCCTCCCCCAAACTCCCACGGCACACCTGCAGACCAGTCACGGCACACCAGTGTGCCATGGCACAGAGGTTGAAAATCGCTATCCTGGACGTTTGCTTATGTCAGGCCTTAAATGTTGAATGCTGTGATGCGGCCCTATAAAGAGGTGCACAGAAAACAGGGAGGGGGGGATCCAGTCTTTAGCCCTTGAACTGCACCACTGTGAGCAGGAGAAAGCAGTTAGATGTTCAAGGGTGACTCAGTCACTTGGAGTCTGTCCAGAGGGTTGCCAGGATCTCTGGTGGAGGGATGGCAATGCCAGTAGCATATGCCTCCGTTTTGCTCCCACTGCCCCATAATGGCTGTGAAGGGGAGGGGGACAGGCCACTTGCATGTCACAGTGAGGCTCCCTACAACACTTAGTGCTTTGCACCCCCTCTAGCTACACGACTGGGCAACCCTAGGAGAGATGGACACCCTTCCCATTCTGTGCTTGTGCTGATATGACGGGTCTGGTATTCCAGGTTGGCCTATTGGAGAACTGAAGTTGATTTCTTCATTACCAGGCAGAAAAGTAATCAAAAACGTTCTTCTGGACCTCCACGTAGGACCTTCGGGAGGCATCAAAAGAAAATAATGTGATCCACCAAAAATGACCACCATTATATTCCTTTTCCTTCCCTCAAAAATGGCACACTACCCTTCTTCTCACTCCTCCTTAGCTGGCTTTTAGGGGGCAGGATAAAGGGTAACTTTCTTCCAGAGGGCTTTTGGGATGCTGGGATACACCGTAAGGAACATTGGCTGAGGGAGACTTTTGGCTGAGCGAGACTTTCTACTGAGATCTTGTACGGACTTGGGTTGCTTGGATTCATGAGCTGAAGTCTGAATTGCTTTCGGAATACACTGCATAAGGGTTACATAAGTAAGAGTTTCAGCCCCCCTCCCCAGCCCCATCTCCCTCCCAAAGCTGCATTTCACTTAAAACACAAGTGCACGTACTGAACCAAATTAATGTGTAGCAAGGTCATAAGGACATGAGAAGAGCCCCTCTGGATCAGGCCAAAGGCCCCACTAGTCCAGCTTCCTGTATCTCACAGCGGCCCACCAAATGCCCCAGGGAGCACACCAGATAACAAGAGACCTGCAAGGCCTCCTGGGAATTGTAGTTAAGAACATAAGAACAGCCCCACTGGATCAGGCCATAGGCCCATCTAGTCCAGCTTCCTGTATCTCACAGCGGCCCACCAAATGCCCCAGGGAGCACAGAAGACCACCAGACACCCAACCAGCCAGCTGCTAATGCGCCTTCTCCAGGTAACTCCTTTACATCTTCCATTGGGTGTAATGCAGATTTCAGAGTCCCCGCTGGGAGCCCCAGGCTCTCTGGATGGAGCCGAGGTGAGAGCCAAGACAACAGCTGCCAAGAATCAGGCTGTGCTCTGCTCCTGGGGTGGAGTCTATGTTTATAAACCCCCTGATGGAGGAAAAAGCAGGACTCCTCCAGTATAAACAAGGATGCTAAAAACGGACCCTTCCGGAGACACCCAGGGACATGCAATCCCACAGTTTCCCACTGCCGTGGGCCAAGTACACCCCAGCAGCTTTAAAGGAGCCTGAGCTGGTCAGGGAGAGAGTTGCCTGCCACACACACTTTCTAAAATGGTAAAAGCTTTGCGCCCTTGGACAGCGACTCACTAGGCAGAGCCGGCCAAAGACCCCTTTGCTCCTCCCAAGGAGGTGTGCTAAATTATGCCCCTCGGACCTGGCGAGTTGCTGGCCTCTGCTCCTTGCGCTCTGGACTGGAACAGGAAGTGGGGGGTGGCACAGAGAGGACACAGTAGTGGGGCTCTAATCACATTTTCTTTTCTACTCTGACTGCCTCTTCCCTTTTCCAATCAAGGGAGTGGAAAGAGGATGAGGAGAAGTACTGGAGACCAGTAGGAAGATTGAATTAGGTGCCTCTTGGCAACCTGCTGCCTTAGGTGACTGCTTCAGCTTGCCTCACGTACAGGCCGGCCCCGCCAACAGGCAACGATCAGCAGGGAAGGGTGTTTTTTTTTCATAGTATGAAGCTGCAGCAAAGGAAATCCAGTTGGTTCCTGACAACTCATCAGCCCCCCCCCTCACAACTTCACTGCCCCTGTGAACTCCCCTCGTTCCGCATCCCAGCTCATGAGGCCTCTCTACCTCCTTGCTACCCCTACACAGGGCTCCAGCCAGGAATCCCAATACAGAAACTCTAACAACTACATCACGTCAAGCAAAAAAGAAAAAAAAGCCCACCCACTTGTGCCCATCTTGGTGCCAGAAGGACAGCAGCTGTTGAATGGTTTTTAAAAATTCCTATGCAGCTGTTAGACATTGGAGTCTCTATTAGGAGTGGATCCGGCAACACCCCCCCCTCCCCAAATTCAGAATCCTGGTTTCTGAATTCTGCACTTAGTGACTTGGAAGACCCCCCCCACCCATGTCACCAAGTCTGTTGGCCAGGATGGATCTTTCTTTTGGGGGAGGAGCTGTCATTTTGAAGGAGGCGTTGAGCCTTCTCCAGCTGGCTGAACAGGGATGGGCAGTTGTCCTCTTATGTTTGCTATTAAGAATATTTCCATACTGCTTTTCCACAAAAAGTTGCTCACAAAGCTGGTGGCGCAGCAGAGTAAACCAATAAGTGGTTCCTTGTCCCCAAAGGGCTGTCAGTCTAAAAAAAGATGCAGAAGAGACACCAGCAACAACCACTGGGGGGAAAAGACGCCATGCTGGGGTGAAGAGGGATAGTTGCTCTCCCCCGTTAAATATAAGGGGCCACTACTTCAAAAGATGCTTCTTGGCCCAGTACATCCATCTCTACAATGTTGGAACATAAGACCATAAGAAGAGCCCCACTGAATCAGGCCAAAGGCCCATCTAGTCCAGCTTCCTGTATCTCACAGCGGCCCACCAAATGCCCAGGGAGCACACCAGATAACAAGAGACCTGCAAGGCCTCCTGGGAATTGTAGTTAAGAACATAAGAACAGCCCCACTGGATCAGGCCACAGGCCCATCTAGTCCAGCTTCCTGTATCTCACAGCGGCCCACCACATGCCTCAGGGAGCACACCAGATAACAAGAGACCTGTATCTGGTACCACTGTTTATCCATTTTTCCCCCTGGCATCCACCTTGTGGAAATGGCTCACTCCCATCCCAAAAGCCAGCCCAGCTGGAGGACTGATTTCTTTCCAGGCTGTTTGGGGATCGGGTGTCACAGGGACAGCTTGGCACAGAGCCCCCTACTGCAGCGGCTCACACCCACCCCTGCCCTGGAAAGAACTGCAAGTTCTCTCCTGTTGTTCTCCTCCCCCCACCACAAGCTGGGGGCCACTGGGAACAGGCGCTCTTTTCTTGGTTCACAGAGCCCCCTCCCCCAATTCTGTGGGGTCCAGGGCAGCAACCTTAACAGAAAAGGAGGGGAGAGGAAGGGTATTTCACTGGGTTCCGGGAGCTCTGGAAGGGCAGTAATGGAGCCTAGTGGTTAAAGTAGGGCTTGTAGCCATGAATCCTGGAAATTATGAATGCTGTTATGAGGGTGTGTGTGTGTGAAAGGCCTGCTGGGTGGGAAAAATCTAGCAATGGAGCTGCACCCAGAATGCCATAGCTACGTTGTTTACAGTTCACACAATCCCCTTCTTTAAAAAGAAATCTGCCAAGTACTGGTGTCAGCGAAACTGTTGGTGACTGACCCTAACAAGACATAGCTGCTGGGGTTGCCAGTTTTTGAATAAGTGTGACCTTCAGACAGTGGCATAGCCAGAGGGGGTGCAAAGCACTAAGTTTTGCAGGGAGCCTCACTGTCGCATGCAAGCGGCCCCTCCCCTTTGGAGCCTTTGCAGGGGGAGCAAAACAGAGGTGGATGCCTCAGGGAATGACCTGGGATGGTGTTGGGGTTTTAGTACTGGGCTTGGGCATGGTTCCTTTCCTCAGTTGTCCTCACAACAGCCCTGTGAGGTTAGTTTAAGTGATAGTGACTGGCCCAAGAACACCCAGAAATCTTCATGGCTGAGTAGGGATCTGAACCTGCATCTTCTGGATCCAAGCCCAAAGTCAGGACCACAACACCACCCCAGGGTCTCTGTTTAATTTAAATCTAGAAATCTAGTCGCAAAAATAAGTGCAGACTCTCAGAAAAGCTGATTGCAAAGATTGGGTGGTGGACCTTTCTTTGAAATGCCCTCTATGAAGAAGCAATGTTGTTCCATTTTATTCTCTTCAAGGTATGAATCTTGGCTTGCATTAAGCCTTTTTGGTCATTTTGCCTACTACTCTTAAAGTTAATGTCCACGTTATATGCTGAAGCAAGGGAGGGGGGGGTCCCCACGAATGTGTACAGAAGGGAGAATTTTGGCTGGTGCAATTATTTTCTTTCCTGAAGGAATAACTGCATTCACTGAAGTTCCCTCATCTATCGCCTATTGGCAGATAGCTCCATCTTCCTTGGCAGCTGATGAATGCGGAGAGAGACAAGGGAATCCCATTTTATCCTCACAACACCGCTGTGAGCCATGCTAGGCTGGGACACCACACCCAAGGTGATCTTCATCAGAGCATAAGAGCCCTGCTGGATTAGGCCAAAGTTCTATCTAGTCCAGCTTCCTGAATGTCACAGTGGTCCACCAGATGCACACAAGACTACAAGATACCAGCGTCTTGTTGCCACTCTCTTGCACCTGGCATTCTGACGTAACCTACTTCCAAAACCAGGAAGTTGCATATACCCATCATGGCTTGGAACCTGTGATGGATTTTTCCTCCATAAATATGTCCAATCCCCTTTTAAAGCATTTAGGCCGGGTGCCATAATGACATCCTGTGGCAAGGAGTTCCACAGATTAATTATACGCTGGGTAAATATTTTCTTTTACCTGTTCTAACTCTCTTGACACTCGATGGATGTTCCCTGGTTCTAGCGTTCATGGCTAAATAGGAACTTGAACCCAAGACTCGTGAATCTGACACTCTAACCACTACACCTCTGCCTCTAGGCTTAGCCCCTCCCCAAAGGAAGGGGCCAAATAGTACAGCCAGAGAATTCAGAAAGCAGAACAGGGTGCAGTCTGGAGCACTCACCGATTGAGGAAGGTGTTTCCAAAGGGGTTGAGTTTTCGGAAGGGCTTTTTGGGGTCTACAATAAGAGCATTTCCCGGGGTGATGCCCTCCGTCTCACCATGCATGACAGCAATGAAAGAATCGGTGGTGGGTTCAGGCCCAATGCGGCTCCCGGGGATGTCCTGCTCCAGGAGGTATTTGATGAAGGTGGTCTTGCCAGTGGAGTACTGGCCCACCACCAACACCATCGGCTTGTTGTCAAAGTCCGCATCTTCCAGGGCTGGCGAATGAAAGTCATGGAAGCGGTAGAACTCCTCCACTGGTAGCAACTTCTTCTTGTAGAGGTCCTTCAGGCCCTCGGTAACCGTGTGGATCACCTCTGGGTTTTTCTTCTCGTTCTTCTTCATCCAGCTGAACATATTGGCTGTTTGAGGGGAATGGCACAAGGTCTACTCCTTTTGGAAATAAAATTCAAATCGAGAGATCAGAAGCAAAATCCAAAAACCCACCCTAAATGGGAGATTAATGTCCTTATGGAAAGCAACCAGACTTTAAGACAACTAGATCTGGACCCACAGAATCTGACAAGTCCCAGAAATCTAATAGGAAAGATCTCAAGAATCTGAGGATCTTTTCTATCTTTGGAATCGAACACTCCAAGTGTTCTCAGGAGGCTCCAGTTCTCTTGAAACCTGATCTAAATTGATCAGCAGATCCTCTGGGTGGTGCCCATAAATCAAATCAACAAGACTTGGGTGGGTTGGTCCCAGATGGTCAAGAGAGCTTAGTTCTGTAGATCCTAGTGAAGGAATCTCTTCTGCAGAAGTCAAGAGATCTGAAGATTTTCCTCGAGCTCCAAAGTTGCTGATTATCCAGGTATTTAGGTATTAAAGTGCAGAATTCACTTTGCCACTGGATTCAAACTAGATCAGACAGAAATACTTCTCTATGGGAATCAATGGGGTTTCTTCTTCCTTGGAATCGGTCGCTTTCGTCTCCAAAAAGTTGTGGGATGAGGCAGTAAGCCAGCACACGGCAATACAGTCCAAGCACTGAAGGCTGAGGGAGACACCGGTGTCAGTTTCAAATGGAAAATCCCCTTTGGTGGTTCTTTTTTTTTAAAAATGATGATTTGTCCTTTTCGGGGATCTCAAAAGAGCATCTGTGCAGGACTCCTGTTTGGAAGAGACACTCCTGTCAAGATGAGCAGCTGCCAAGAGGCAGGGAGCCGAATACGTTAGCATAAATTATCCAGGAAGGGAGGAGGAGGCTGGGATGGCCAAGAACTTGAGAACAAGTCCTGCACACACAAAAAATAAAAAGAGACACATTTTTCCCCTACAAAGTTCCAGGAATGTTGGTTTGGCAAATGGGGGCCTCTGACGCCACCTTGTGGTCTAGAGAGAAAAAAAAACAGCCCATTGGGAAAGGCTGCGCCACTTCCAAACCTGCTTCCTGCAACACCACCCAGTGGTCATTGTCCCTTCTAGCAGTGACCTATGGCATTGCACCATTCCTTCCACCCAGAGGGAAGTTGTCATGTGTTTTGGGGACACCAGAGACGGGCAAATCCAGCATGGTTTGACTTGGGTCGAATCACAAGTCTCTATGCTCTTTAACTCGATTCTTAAAGTTGAGTAAAGTTAAAGTTAAAGTTGAGTAAAGTTGAAGTCTCTACGCCCTTTAACTCGAAAGTCCTAACAAGCGGACTTTCCAAGCTGCCCAGAGCGGATTGGGGACTCTAAAAGACTCGAGTCCCGAGTCTTTTTCATTAACAAGTCAGCTGTGGCTCTGTGGAACAAACAGAGCTCCTGGTGTGTGTGTGATGATTTAACCCAGGGGCAAGTACAGAGGACCACAAATGGATAACACCTTTGAGTGAACTGGCTTACTCCCAGGAAAACGTACATAGGATTGAATCCCAGGTTTCCTTTTTGTAATATCCTCCTAGGGTAGGTTGACAGGCTACAGTACATCAGTGGACCACTGGCTATGTTCCTAATGAACCACGCAGGGTCTGCTGGTGACTGGGATTCCTGACAAAGTTTGGTTAGATCCAGCAAGATGCTGTAACGCTAACAGGTTAGCAATCAAGAATGCTGGCCGGCCACTGCTTTCATTAAACTAAGCAGGGATGTGCAGTGTTGGGGAGGCAGGTGACACAGAGCCATCCCACCAGACAGGTCCGTAGCCAGGATTCTAGAGGTAGGGGGGCGACTATTTTTTCAAGGGGGGCAATGATGTCAGGTATCTTTACTGGTGGGCAAAATGAAAGGATAAGTCTGGAGAAACATCAAAGACCCAAAACTCCCCCAAATTTCAGGAAGAGAAAATAATGTGGAGTTTTTTTGAAAGATGCATTCATTATCTGTAAAGCAACGTAACAATAATTGGCATAGAATAAATGCATCTCTGCATGCCATGGAAAATGTACTGCCTACACAGAAATAACATGCAACATATCCTTTCATTTACACACCAGTACAATACACAGGATTGCAACCCTGCAAAAGTAAGACATATCACTGTGATGCAGGTAGTATTTACTTGTATTTAGAGTGCCTATTTAAGACCTATTTAACACCTGTATAGCACCTATCTAACGCCTATCTTATGCAATACCTATCTAGCACCTATATAGCTCCTAATACCTATACAGCACCTATCTAGCACCTATCTAACACCAATATAATGCCTACCTAGTACCTATTTAACACCTATCTAGCACCTATATAGCGCCTATCACCTATATAGCACCTATATAGCACCTATCTAACACTTATTTAACACCTATCTAGCACCTAGTTCCTATATAACGCCTATCTAACACCTACATAATGCCTACCTAGTGCCTATTTAACACCTATCTAGCACCTATCTAGCACCTCTGTAACACCTATCTAGCACCTATCTAGTGCCTATATAGCGCCTATATAGTGCCTATCTACCACCTATTTAGCGCCTATCTAGTGCCTATCTAGCACCTATCTAGCACCTATCTAGCGCCTATACAGAGCCTATTTAACACCTATCTAGCGCCTATATAGTACCTATCTAACACCTATATACCGCCTATCTAGTGCCTATCTATTGCCTATATAGCGCCTATGTGGCAGCTTTGTAGCATCTAACACCTATCTACTGCCTATCTACTGACTATGTACCACCTATATACCACCTAACTAGCACCTATCTAGCACATATATATATCGCCTATCTAGTGCCTATATATCGCCTCTCTAGCTCCTATATAACACCCATCTAGTGCCTATATATCTTCTACCTAGCATTTATAGCGCCTATCTATATAGCACCCATATAGTGCTTATATAGTGCCTATTTACAACTCGGGCAAACAGCTTTCCTACAACGCTAAGGAGAGAGATGCCGCGGTAGTTGTTGCAGTCACCCCTATCACCTTTGTTCTTGTACAGCGTGATGATGTTTGCATCCCTCATGTCTTGAGGTACTCCACCTTCTCTCCAGCAGAGACAGAGGATTTCATGCAGCTCAGTGACGATGATCTCTTTGCAGCATTTTAGAACTTCAGCAGGGATGCTGTCTTTTCCAGGTGCCTTGCCTGCCAAGATTTTGGACTGACAATCAGCCTGAAGAAAACACAGGTCATGGTTCAGGATGTGGACTCACCTCCCTGCATTACAATCTCTGAGCATGAACTGGAGGTTGTCCATGACTTTGTGTACCTTGGCTCAACGATCTCCGACACTCTTTCTCTCGATACCGAGCTAAACAAGCGCATCGGTAAAGCAGCTACCACGTTTTCCAGACTCACAAAGAGAGTCTGGTCCAACAAGAAGCTGACGGAACATACCAAGATCCAGGTCTACAGAGCTTGCGTCCTGAGTACACTTCTGTACTGCAGCGAGTCATGGACGCTTCGCTCACAACAGGAGAGGAAACTGAGCGCTTTCCACATGCGCTGCCTCCGACGCATCCTCGGCATCACCTGGCAGGACAAAGTTCCAAACAACACAGTCCTGGAACGTGCTGGAATCCCTAGCATGTATTCACTGCTGAAACAGAGATGCCTGCGTTGGCTTGGTCATGTCGCGAGAATGGATGATGGCCGGATCCCAAAGGATCTCCTCTATGGAGAACTCGTGCAAGGAAAGCGCCCTACAGGTAGACCACAGCTGCGATACAAGGACATCTGCAAGAGGGATCTGAAGGCCTTAGGGATGGACCTCAACAAGTGGGAAACCCTGGCCTCTGAGCGGCCTGCTTGGAGGCAGGCTGTGCAGCATGGCCTTTCCCAGTTTGAAGAGACACTTTGCCAACAGTCTGAGGCTAAGAGGCAAAGAAGGAAGGCCCATAGCCAGGGAGACAGACCAGGGACAGACTGCACTTGCTCCCGGTGTGGAAGGGATTGTCACTCCCGGATTGGCCTTTTCAGCCACACTAGACGCTGTGCCAGAACCACCTTTCAGAGCGCGATACCATAGTCTTTCGAGACTGAAGGTTGCCAATACTAGTGCCTATTTGCCGCCTATCTAGCACCTATCTATCGCCTATATACCGCCTATCTAACACCTATATACCGCCTATATACTACCTATCTAGTACCCATCTAGCACCTATATACTGCCTATCTAGCACCTAGCATCTATATACCGCCTATCTAGTACCTATCTAGCGCCTATATACAGCCTATATAGTGCTTATCTAACTGTTAGATAGGCCTGTATAGCGCCTATCTAACATTTATCTAGCACCTATCTAATGCCTATTTAATGCCTATCTAGCACCTATCTAGTGCCTATCTATCGCTTATATAGCGCCTATCTGACACCTATGTAGCGCCTATCTACTGCCTTAGTGCCTATATAGCGCCTATTTAGTGCCTATCTAGCACCTATCTAACACCTATCTAGCACCTATATAGTGCCTATATACCGCCTATCTAGCTCCTATCTATCTAGTGCCTAAATAGCTTCTACCTAGCATTTATAGCGCCTATCTAACACCTATATAGCAACTATCTAGCGCCTATCTAGCACCTATTTAATGCCTATCTGCCTTTATAGCGCCTATCTGGCACCTATATACCGCCTAATGCCTGTATAGCACCTATCTAGCGCCTATATAATGCCTATCTAACACCTATCTAGTGTCTATATACCTCCTATCTAGTGCCTATCTACCGCCTATATGCCGCCTATCTAGCGCCTCTGTAGCTCCTACCTAGCATCTATATAATGTCTATAACACCTATATAGCGCCTATCTAGCACCTATCTAGCACCTATTTAGCGCCTATATAGGAAAGTCCCCCCTGGCCCCCCCAGCGTCCTTTGAAAAGCGCCACCATGTAAGATAAGCAAGCACTCACAACCCACATACAGCGTGGATTGTGAGTGTTTGCGCACTTCACATGGTGGCGGCACTTTTCAAGGGACTCCAGTGGGGTAGCTCTGCTTCACCTGCTGCCCCCACACACCCCCTGAAACTAGCAGCCTTATCCAATGCATGTTCACTCCGAAACAGGCTTCATTGCAGACATCCAGGCCCAATCTTATCCAATTTTCCAGCACTGACACAGTCGTGCCAAGAGGGTGTGTGCTGCATCCTGCAGTGGGGAAGTCCATCACGGAGGCATCCTCAAGATAAGAGACTATTTGTTCCCTTACTTTGAGGCTGCATCGGTGCTGGAAAGTTGGATCGGATCGGGTCCTCTGTTAGATATCCTGGCCAGCCTAAATGCAGGGATCAAATGCTTCAGTGTGTTTTAAACGCAACAGGTGACACTTTGAACCCACCTGCCTACCTCAAAATATCAGGTTTCTTCCTCAGGACCCTGGAGGCTAAACTGCAGGCCCCAACACTGAATGGGCAGGCCCAGAATTCCCTGACAGGTGGCACCCTTCACTGAATTGACTGCACCACAGGTGGCAGCTGAGGAAGAGCCTCACTGGTCTCCAGTGCAGGTGAAACATTAACCCTATTTTATGGCCTTCTTACCATAAGGATGGGCATTAAAGGTTAACTCTTTAGTAACATACCAAGCTCCACAGTAGATCAGATGGGAGCAGCTTCCCCTTCATTTGGGTGACTTGGGGAGCAATGGGCTTACACCAGGGGTGTGCAAACCTTCAAGTTAAAGGGATCCTGGACCTTTAACAATTGTGTTAAACACAATTTAACAATTAACAATTGCCATCTGTGAGCTGACAAGCTGCACCTGCTGAAATTCCCTCTCCTACACAATTGTGAAAGGTCCAGGATTGAAGGTGTACCCACCCCTAGCCTAAACCATTGCTCTCCAGGGCATGTCTAAAGTTCACTTTCTTTTGCAAGGTTTGGTTCTTGGTTGGAAGGCCAGCGTTTTCACTACACCCCACATTTCTGACTTTTTGGCCTTATCCTGTGGAGCTAAATAGTATGCAAAAATCACTCATCTGCTCACTCAGACAGCATCACGATCATGACATACAAGGATCAATGCTTTCCCCAGGTGAGCCTGCTTTCCGCCGTGACAAGACAGCCTTATCGCAAAGCAACGAGAAGCAAATTTCATGGGGCAGCAAGTTTCAAAGACTGCTTTCCAGTTTCCCTTTAATAAACACATAAAGATGAGCTGTAGTTCACAGCAGCAAGGTTGGTTCGGGTGCAGTGACATTCTGAGTTTTGTTTCAGACGCAAAGTTGTTTCAAACCTGCACTGTCTCTGGGGTTGCCAACTTTTTAAACTTGGCTCACTCCTGTGCCATTCTCAGTAGCTTCTCCTGCAGAAATGAAGCAGGATAGATAATATTGCTTCCTCTTCTAAGCGTCTCAATCCTACTTTGGCTGCTAAACTTCTGCAAATTAGGCTGATGCTAACAGCACAGGTGCAGGGCAGGTGACAAGTGCTGGTGACTGATGGCAACATCGGAATAGGCAATCTCAGTGTTTGTTGCCAGAGTGGTTGCCAACTTTACTTCCTCCTTGGTACAATATCAGAAAGGGTTAACCCTGTGCCCAAGTCCAGTTTGCTTTGAGCTGGCAGGAACAAGCTTGTGTCAGAAAGGGTGCAGCCTCCGAGGCTTTTTTTGTGTACTATAAAATCAGCCATGTAACTGATATAGCCATAGTTTGGCTCAGCCATGGCTCCTCCAGGCATCACCGTCTGCCTCAGCAAGGACCCCGATGCTGCTGGAGCGGCCCACATCCTTTCCTACTGCGGGCAGAAGTTCAGGGACCTGAAGCTCCAGTGCTTGCAGCAGAGATGCCTGTTCACCGATACATACTTTGGAGCCCGCCCTGAATCAGTTGGGTATGGCGAACTGGGGCCCAGCTCTGCGGTCACCAAGAGGCTGGTGTGGAAGAGGCCAAAGGTGGGTGAAGATATTCTTGCTTTTCCTCCAGGTGACATGTTATCAGAGCCAGTGCACAAGCAAAGCAGGCAGCTGGCGCACCTCTGAGTATGCCATCATGGATGGCATTGTTTGGATTAGATCAGTGGTTCCCAATCTTTAGGAGCCCGCAAACACTGAGTTTGTCATGGGCTACATGCAACCTCTTCCATCCCCACCACACAAAAAATACAGTCAATTTGGTAACCCATGGGGGAGCGCTCGGTGAGACGCTGGCGATGTCAGCTGTGGGGCGTCCATTCTCCATTCTCTGATGGTCTATGGCAGGGGTGTCCAAACCCCGGCCCTGGGGCCACAGGCGGCCCTTGAGGCCTTTCAATGCGGCCCTCAGGGAGCCCCCAGTCTCTAATGAGCCTCTGGCCCTCCAGAGATTTGTTGCAGCCTGCACTGGCCCAACACAACTGCTCTCAGCGTGAAGGCAACTATTTGACCTCTTTGCATGAGCTGTGGGATGAGGGCTCCCTCCACTGCTTGATGTTTCATGTCTGTGATGCAGCAGCAGCAGCAAAGGAAAGGCCAGCCTTGCTTTGTGCAAGGCCTTTTATAGGCCTTGAGCTATTGCAAGACCTTCATTCATTCATATAAGTTCATCTTTAATATATTCATTTATGTAAACTTATGTAAATTTATTCAAATTTTAAATGTAAATTGATTCTTTCTTTCCCCGGCCCCCGAACATAGTGTCAGAGAGATGATGTGGCCCTCCTGCCAAAAACTTTGGACACCCCTGGTCTATGGGGAAGCATCTCGCCAAGTTGAGTGCTCCTCCTCAGACTACCGGAAAGGATGGAGAATGGCACTTCAGCAAGCATTGGACCACCAGAGAGGGCAGAGAATGGACTACCAACATCCACAGCTGACACTTCAGTGGTCTGTGAGGGAGCACTCACTTGACGAGCCACTGGAAGTGATCAATGGTGATTACCTTTTTTTCCTGAGACCTCAGGGACCACTTCTCAGATTCACATGGACCACCTGTGGTCCCCAGACTGGATTAGATACAGTGGCCAGGCCCAGATCTTCAAACTCACCAGGTGGCCTTGGGCCAGTCTCACCTCCCTCACAGGGTCATGTGGGGATCAAATGATCTCTTTTGAGGAAAGGTGGGATTCCAAGGCACTGCTAGATAAACAAATGAAACTGACGGCTTTTGACAGTTAAGCTTTGGTGTTAATTTCCGAGTGCAGGTATTGTAAGAATATAGATATACCACATCTGATAAAGAACCATAGCCCTTCACTGCCTCTATAGGACATCTGCAAGCCCCGGCCACCCCGGTTTATCCATGGAGGAACGACTCGGTTTGATGTTTGCCAGGGGAAATATTTAGGTAAGTGTTCCTTCTCTGTGACCTTGTGGCCTTGCTGTTTGGATTGCCCCCCCTTCTATTCATTTGAGAGCTATAAGAGGGGAAGCTTCAAGGTGAGGCTCTCACCATCCTTGCATCTCCGCTCTGGAAAAAAGCTTTACCTACTACAGTGGCGTATCTAGAAGGGGTGCAAAACACTAAGTTGTGCAGGGAGCCTCACTGCAGTGTGCAAGCCCCCCCCCCCCCGAGCCATTCCAGGCAGTGGGAGCAAAATGGAGGCGTCATACATAATCTTGCATTTGTAGATCCTCACACCAGGGTGGCCAATCCTTTTTTTTTTTTTAATTAACAGACACAAACATACAAACATATACATTTAGGAGTGCTAAATACCATATACCACTGTGTTGGCAACCTTCAGTCTCGAAAGACTCTGGTATCGTGCTCTGAAAGGTGGTTCTGGCACAGCGTCTAGTGTGGCTGAAAAGGTCGATTCGGGAGTGACAATCCCTTCCACACTGGGAGCAAGTGCAGTCTGTCCCTGGCCTGTCTCCCTGGCTATGGGCCTTCCTTCTTTGCCTCTTAGCCTCAGACTGTTGGCCAAGTGTCTCTTCAAACTGGGAAAGGCCATGCTGCACAGCCTGCCTCCACGCAGGCCACTCAGAGGCCAGGGTTTCCCACTTGTTGAGGTCCACTCCTAAGGCCTTCAGATCCCTCTTGCAGATGTTCTTGTATCACAGCTGTGGTCTACTAATTAATCATACTTTATCTCCTCAGCTACTTACTCATCTATTTCTACCTCTTATTGATTTATCCATTTATTTATATAATATACAATAAATTTTCCCTAATGCCCTATTATATTTTCTAAATATTCACTTTCTACCAAGCGTAAACTAACTTCAATTGCTCATTAATATTAAAACAAAATCATCTGATTACCAAAATTATCACCTCAGCTATTTCAACTCCAATCTAATTCTCCAATCTAATTACACTTTTTTCCTTTGACATAATAACCACATATAAAACAATTCTTCCACATGTTTACATTTCCAGCTATATTTTTTTAATACATTCTAATTCATATTTATCAATTTCATACGTATTCTTTTTTTTCTTCTTCAAATAAATTTGGGCCATTGTTATTAGCTGAATAAATCCTCCAATTTTCTTTAACCCTCAAATTACCCTCAGGGTTTTTTCTTTCTTTCCATTTTTTCTCCTGTAATATCTTTAATAATTTATCTCTATAACAGAAGCCGATAGATCCACACTTTCTTATATAGGGTGTGTTCATTCTTCCAGTTAACTGGGATATATTTTCTCCTTCTTGTTCCAACAAATTTTGTGATTTGTGCACTCCTGTTACTCTGTCCATCTTATCTTTCTTGATCTCCATCAGCGCCTCTTCTTCATCCTGTTGATTTTCCTCCTTGTCCGCTTTTTCACTCCCTTGTTTATCTTCTGCTTGTTTCTTCACATCTTCCAATTGTTCCTTACACACATCTATCTGTTGGGAAAGAGTCTCCAGACTGGCTTGAATCTGTGAGGACCAACTCAGCTGTTGTCGCTCCATAACAAGCAATCTCTCCGTATTAATCAAGATTTTCTGTATCCACATTTCTGGAACAGAATCCATTTTGCAATTTCTCTCTAGTCCACTAGATGTCCACAAGGTATTATTCTCCTTACTTCCACCACATCATTACTACTCTGCCATCCGCATTCCTTACATACCTCTTGCAGATAACAGTCCAGTGCGGTTAACGGAGAGAGAAACAAAACGTAAGAAAACAGTCTCACCATCTCTGGTGCAGACAAAACAAAGCTCTTTCAAATCTAATGAGAATTATGTTTATATCCAATTATGTCCAAGAATAATTCTGGATTTTAGTTCACACCCAAGTTATAGTTGTAATTATAATCCACCACCAATTTATTCCATGACAGAGAAAAAGAGCACTTTCAACCTCCTTAAAAAGTCTCTTGTTAATGCCTCCAATATATCCAGGGCTTTTAGCCAAATCAGTCAATCAGAGCCGGGGACAATATTAACACTTGCTTATCTTAAATTTCCAGCTTAAACTTTACACTTCACGCTTTTTCTTCTTCCTCCATATGGCATCTTGATTGCAGTTCACTGCACCCCCCAATACTGTCACAAACGGTTAGATTTCTCTAAGAAGAAAGCCCCCCCCCCAGTGGGGCTTTCAGTTTCCCAGATACCTGCACCAATGAGGTTCTTGTCTCTCCTAACAAAGATCTTCAGGTCCTCTTCAGACCTGCAGTATTTGGGGGAAAACAAACTGTCTCCCAGGAGCTCCTGGGGACATGTCTGTTTGTCCACTGTTGGCTCCTCCCCCCCCCAGGGTAGCCAATCCTAACTGCACCGCTATTTAGACTGTCCAGAAATAAATCACGAGTCTTGTAGGACACTTCCAGTTTCTAGACACGTATCTGAGACGGCAATCCTACACACCCTTTCCTAAGAGTAAGCCCAGCTGAACACAATGGGACTTCCTTCTGAGTAGACATGCCTAGGATTGTGCTGTTAACATCTTTACGAAAATCTAAGTCACAAAAGAGAGCTGTAGCTGCTGACTCCTCCAGAAATATCCACTGCTTCAAACAGTGCCGCAAAAATGGATGCCTCCCCTTTGTCCACCACAGGTGACTGCTGGTTCCTGGCCGCAGCTGCATCCCTGACCCTGCACCCTCACCTCTTGCACAGGGTGGTGCCCCAGGATCAGAGCTTTGACAGCGAGGATTATGCTGGCATCTTCCATTTCCAGGTGAGCGAGCCGCTCAACTGTGTCTCCAAGGGCAGCCCACCCGTCAAGTCAGAGCTCCTGGGCTTCTTCCCTTCTTACTTTTTCCTTTCCTTTCCATCCTATGCATTGAACCCAATGGAACTTACTTCTATGTAAACATGCTTAGGATTGCGCCTTTAGCTGCTCACGGTGACTGCCGATGGTACCTGGTCCCAGCAAAGGTGAAGTCCCCGGCAACATTTGTCCCTGTCAGTTCATATACACCGAGCCATCAGTCCATCCATAGGATCGAGAGGGAGGAGGGAGCAGAGAGCTCTCTTTCAGCTGCTCTCTCCAGCGCTCTGAAACAGTGTGGGGTTTGCCTCCAGCCTCATTGACTTGTTCTCTCTGTCACTCACCCCCTGCTTACCATCTGCCTCCCCAGTTCTGGCAATATGGGCAGTGGGTGGACGTTGTGGTGGATGACCTATTGCCCACCGTGGACGGAGAGCTCTTCTTTGTGCATTCTGCTGAAAGAGATGAGTTCTGGATGCCTTTGTTGGAGAAAGCCTATGCCAAGTGAGTGAGGCAGCCGAGTGAGTGAGGCATCGTTCCTTCCTCCGGGGAGCCCCACTTCTCCCTTTCCCAGGGCCACTGCTTCTGCAACACGCCATTGTTGCACTTCAGCCATTTATTGATTTAGGGGGCCCTGCTCTGGTAGGCCAACTGGCGGGTTGGATTTGACACCCGTTCCCTGGAGGCGCCTCTTGGTTCCTCCTCCGCCCATCTCATCGTGCTGCTCTCTTTGGGGCATGATTTCTCTACTCTTCGTTCTCTGCCCAGGCTGAATGGCTCCTACGAGGCTATGAGTGGTGGATACATGAACGAGGCCTTTGTGGACTTCACTGGTGGTATCGGGGAGGCCCTCCCTCTGAAAGCACCTAACCGAGGCCTCTTCAAATCCATTCAGGCGGCACTGAGCAGGCACTCTTTGATGGGAGCATTCATCCAGGTAGGGACTGGCACATAGAATGCCCTAACCCCGACTCCGGATTTGTACTGGTTTTTAAACAAAGGAAGCACAGTAGTAGGTTTAACATCATGGGGGACAGACGGAGGTCACCAACTGTTAAGTGAAGGGCACTTTGTACATGCTCAGAGGTACTTTTCCTTATTGTATACAGCAAGAATTCTGCAGGGAGTGAAACACAGAGCACCCACATGCAAGCCTGCAGGTTCTGGCGTAGAACTGAAGCAGCTGCTGTCAGGTGCTTAGTTAATAAAATACATTCTGAGGGTGTCATCACATATTGCTAACCCCCAATTCTCCACGAGCCTATGTATAGATTTTTGATGGCACCGGTGTTAAAACTGAGCTATGTCTCCACCCCAGGAGGTTGAGCTGCTGTCTCCTACGATGACTGATGGCTCCTGACTGATAGCTTTCCAACCCCAGACATACTGGAACCCCTCAAAAAGCAGACTTGACACTCCTTTAAGCTTTCAGGCTGACAAAGTATCAGGAGTCCAGCAGTGTCAAGAGTGGAGAATCTCCCTGTCTCAACTTCCTGGCATAATAAATCATCTCCCAGACTTGGGGGGCAATTGGTCTGACTGTGCTCTGCCCTTCTGACTGCCTTCAGGTTAGCAGCCACCAAGACAGGGAATTACAGACCGCAGAGGGACTGGTGAAGGGACATGCCTATTCCATCACTGGGATCCACAAGGTAGGTTTTGGAAAATCCCCTAACAGCTTCCTCTTTCTCAGAGGGGTATATTTCCTGGAGGGAAGCAGGGGAAAGGTGGCCAAGGGAATAAGATGACGCCAGTGCCCTGGTGAGTCCCGTGGAAAAATAGGGGCAGGTCAAGGCATTGCTTTGTTTGGAGTGAGGGGCATCTGGGGTTCCTCTGCTTTGTCTGCAGGAAGTAGCTGTGAGCATACTGGGATGACCAGAGTCAAAGGGGGCATGGGATCTTGCAAGTGTGTCTCATGGCATGTTCAGCTGGCCTTGCAAAGCTGAGAAAAACTGCACCGGTGGAAATCAGGGCTGGCCCATCCTAGAGGCCACCTGAGACAGCAATCTCAGGTGATCAATTACTAGGGGCACCTGACTGCAACTCTTCCTCTTTCCACACTCCCTGGTTTCAAAACTATAGAGAGGAACTCAGCGGAAGACAAAAACGTGGAGGGGTGGGCTAAAGCATTGGAGACACTCTAGCCCACCACTCTTCTCTCCTCCACCCTGTCTTGTTTCCTCCAAGGAGTGAGAAAAGAATTGGCAGTGGTAACCATGCTTAACTGCGTCTATCAAAAAGGTACAAGAGCTCCATCCTCCGTTGAACCTGCTCACAATCATGCACTCCTTGACTCTCTTGTTTTAAAATGCAGCAACACACACATACACACACACACACTTTTGTGCTTGCTCCTAGCTCGAGCTGGAGGGCAAGAAGGTAAGGCTGTTGAGGCTGCGGAATCCATGGGGCTTCCAGGAATGGAACGGTCGCTGGAGTGACAAGTGAGTGTGTCCGGGGGGGGGGGTAATGTTGGGGGCTGGTGCTACAACAGGGACATGGGGCATCAGGGCTGGCCCATGACCTCCTGATGCAGCATGCCAAATGCTGCCCCCCCTCACCCAATGACCATTTGCTCCAGAAATGCTTGATGGACATTTGGGTGTCTTTTCACTGCTCATCTGATTTGTTCTATCAGAGCATTGTTTTAAAGTGCATATTCCTGATATATCTGTAGGCCTCCTTGTAGCCCCTCTGGCCCAAGTGGCAGGGTAGAACTACCTCAATGAAACCAGAGAATGAGGAAGTAAATCCTTCTGTCGCCCCACTGCCTCTGATTCAGGGATGCAGGAGTGTATGTGATACCCTCACGACCCAACTCTTGCCTTGGCCTTCATTCATGCCGGTTGTTATCCCCCTTTTATCTGGCTTCAGTTCTCCGCTGTGGTCGAATCTAGATCCTGTACTGCAGACAAAGCTGTGCGCGAACAGGGAAGACGGAGAATTTTGGTGAGGGATTTTGCCTCTGCCCTTACAGAACTGTAATCACATCACACCGTTTTAGGGGTACTGACTACATCCTTCTTTTTTGGTTTGCATCCTCCATCTAGGATGCAACTGGTCGATTTTATACATTATTTTGATACCCTGGAGATCTGCCATTTGAATGCTGTTGTGCAGGAGGACGCCCCCTCTTCTTGGGACATCAACTGCTTCCAAGGGCGTTGGGTCAGAGGCCATACTGCTGGTGGACACCAGTCCTTCTACCCATGGGGTAATTTCTGGGCTAGATGGCTGAGGGTGGAACAGAAGGTCTTTGGTGGACCTGGGAGAAGCTTCGGGGCAGGGCTTAGATACCAGTGAATGTGGAATTTACAGCATAAACCAAA
Organism: Tiliqua scincoides; assembly: GCF_035046505.1. Lineage (NCBI taxonomy): Eukaryota > Metazoa > Chordata > Lepidosauria > Squamata > Scincidae > Tiliqua > Tiliqua scincoides. The sequence continues at coordinate 26,378,412 of NC_089830.1, forward strand.
AACAAAGAGAAGACCAATCTCTGCCCCAATTAAGCTACAATCTCAATTTTGGCAGTGGGGGAAGAAAGGAAGAAGCAACATGGGGAGAAAGCCAACAAGTACATGTGCCTCCATATACAAGCAGTTTTAACTAACCATGGGTTCCAAGCCTGCTATGGAGGCTGCACCTGAGCTACCAAACATGACCAGAAATGTTCTGTGGTTGCATCTGGGAGCCTTTCTGAGGCCCCTTTCTGGACATGTCAAGTTGCATCCGGAGGTCATATAGTCCAGACCCGTGTGTTGGCAACCTTCAGTCTTGAAAGACTCTGGTAACGCGCTCTGAATGGTGGTCCTGGAACAGCGTCTAGTGTGGCTGAAAAGGCCGATTCGGGAGTGATGATCCCTTCCACACTGGGAACAAGTGCAGTCTGTCCCTGGCCCGTCTCCCTGGCTATGGGCCTTCCTTTTTTTTCTCTTTGCCTCAGACTGTTGGCCAAGTGTCTCTTCAAACTGGGAAAGGCCATGTTGCACAGCCTGCCTCCAAGCGGGCCGCTCAGAGGCCAGGGTTTCCCACTGTTGAGATCCACTCCGAAGGCCTTCAGATCCCTCTTGCAGATGTCCTTGTATCGCAGCTGTGGTCTACCTGTAGGGCGCTTTCCTTGCACAAGTTCTCCATAGAGGAGATCCTTTGGGATCCGGCCATCATCCATTCTCACAACATGACCGAGCCAACGCAGGCGTCTCTGTTTCAGCAGTGCATACATGCTAGGGATTCCAGCTCATTCCAGGACTGTGTTGTTTGGAACTTTGTCCTGCCAGGTGATGCAGAGAATGCATCGGAGGCAGTGCATGTGGAAAGTGTTCAAGAAGACCAGACCCATGGATTTGTTTATGCAAGGGTTTCAGTATCTGCGGGGGGGGGGTCCAGGAATGGATCCCCCAGGGATACCAAGGTCTGACTGTATTTATTCTTTGCTTCATGAAAAAGCTGCATTTTGAGGAGGGATTTGAAGGAAGGGAAGGTGTCCTGGGGAGATGATCCCAGCATAAATCATGGGCAGCTCAGGTAGAGTGTCTTTCAGCAGGAAACCCCCCCCCCTTTCTTTTTGGGTGCTATATCAGGTCCCCTACATAGGTTACTGTTCCTTTAGTAGGAATATGCCTTGCAAAAGAGTTGAATGAAGCAATATCTCCATCTGCTGGCTCTTAAGTAAATAAGCATATTTGGGGCTCGATCCTAGCCAGCTTTCCAGGACTCATGCAGCCGCAGCACAGCCCCAAGGTAAGGGAACAAACGTTCTCTTACTTGAGGAGACCTCCATGACTGCCCTCCCCCACTGCAGGATGCAGTACGTGCCCCACTGGCCTGGCTGCATCAGTGCTGGAATGCTGGATAGGATTGGGTCCCTGGTGGACTGCACTGCGCTTCCATCCTGATCACCAAACTGCAAAACACTTCCAGCTGCTGCAGGGCCATCACATAAGCACAGGGAAGGTTGGGAAGAACCCCAAGGGGTTCCCCAACTGTAACTGCCACAGGACTCCCAGCATTGCCTCGTCTCAGACCTGGGGTGATCATGGAGGGAGCAGGGAAGGTCATGGATCTAGTTCTTCTGGCTCCTTCAATCCCTAAAATCTGTGCAAATATCTGAGTGGTCTTAGACCAGCTTCTGAGAGACACACACTCCCCTCCCCCATGCAGACACCTTCTGGATGAACCCCCAGTACCATGTTTCCTTGCTGGAGCCGGATGAGGCCGAACTGAAGAAGCAACACAGGAAGGAGCGTCGAGCCCAGATTCCCACTTGCACCCTGCTTGTCTCTCTAATGCAGAGAGACCAGCGCAGGAGCAGGTGGAGAGGAAAGGACTTCCTGCTCATTGCCTTTAACGTTTTCCAGGTGGGCACACGGGGCCTGGAAGGCGGCTGCTTAACTAATATTGTGCTGGGTGTTTGCCAGAGGGCAATTTGGCCCCCAAAGGCCAGAGCCAACAGTGAAAGAGCATCTGCACTTCTGTAGCTCCAGAGCAAACAATGGAAATGTGTTAGATTTATTTGCCTTCCTAGCGATTGTTCTAAGTTGTCCTTCTCTTCTTCTACACCCCTGTCCTCTTGTAGGTGCCCAAACAGGTAACCACCACCCACATGGATTTAATTTTTTGAGAAGTCTCCTATCGTTACTGCACACAGAAGAAAAAAAAAATTGATTGCAATTTGAGTGGAATGAGAAGCACCATCACATGAGAAATTGAACAAATCAGGGAAGTGAAAGAATCACTCACATAGACTTCCATGATTCTTAGCTTTAGGTTCTGATAAGTCAGGAATGGGCAACTTCTATAATATTGGGGCTATTCCATTCTGCAGGCAGTGGTTTAGTGGAGGGAGGGCAGTCTAGGAATGGTTAGCTTCAGAATAAAATTGGCACCAAGGATCAAAGTTTTCCCAGTTCCAGAGCACAAATGAAATACTATGCATCAAGAACTAAAAATATGGACATTTGCACCTGAAAAGTAGCAGTGAGATCTTGCATTACAAAATGGCCAGGTAGAAGAACCTCATTGCACCTTTTTTTCTTACTAGTATCTAGAGCTGAAGACCACAGCCCACAGAAGGGAACTGCTCCCCAGACTCAAGGCAGTCTGCCCTCTAGTCTGGGGGTATTCCAGGGATATCACAGGACACCTCAAGCTGCCTCCTGGGGATTACCTGATCATCCCCAGCACCCAGAAGCCTATGGAAGAGGCCAGCTTCACCCTCCGCATCTTCACTGAGAAAAAACACCAATTCTTGTGAGTTCCCCCAAGTTCCAGGGCTTTTATTCTATACAACTCTATGTATTCTGGGCCCCACAATGACTTTGAACCTGCCTCTCTGCAGTGTCCTGAGAGTGCTGACGATCGTCAGCCCTATCAGGAAGGAAAGGGAGGTTTGGTTTCATGAAAGAATGGCAGATTGGCTGTTGGTCATTACGCAGTTGTGTTTTTATTCGGGGTGGGAGGGCCAAGACCAGCCCAAGGCCTCCTAGCACCAGAGGCAGCATGTCAAATGTCCTTCCCCCATGTGTGCAGCTGATGCTTAACAGTGTTAAATGGCCTTTCAGGGAAATTGATGATGAAATCAGCATGGAAGAGAAGACACTGCAGGTAACAGCTTCTTCTGTGGCTGCATTGGAATAGTCCATAGGGGAGTTTCAAGAGCTGGGCTGGGTGCATTTGTCAGCCTGAAATTTGCCACCCCTGAAAAACTTGAAAAGCTGGAATAAAATGCAGCGAAATGAGCAGCAAAGCCTGTAACGTGGTGGCAGGAAAGTAGGCAATTGAGGTCACTCTGACACTGCTCTCCTCAATCTCCCAGGTGATGGCACCACCCAGGACTGGATTAGACCAGGTGCTTGAGGAAACCTTCCTGGAGTGGGCAGGGCAGGTGAGGGAGTACAAGATGGTCACTGACCACAGTTCTCCGCCAATTCAAATATTTGTACAGTAATCAGTTTGGCTGCTGACTGATCAGCTATTGCGCAGCAGATCTGCATCATTGATGGTGCCTGATACTGAGAATGCTCAAGGAACGGCATTTGATGGTAGGCTGGTGGAAGGGCATTTGATAGCGCTATTGGTGAATAAGCCATGACCCAAGAAAGCATGCTTTGTTTCGTTTTAGGATCAGCAAGTAGGCACTATGGAACTCCAGGGCCTTCTGAACAGAACCATGAGCACTTGTGAGTATCAGCTAAAGCTGCCTTCCTGTTTGGCCACGCTGTCTTGCACCTCATTCTACTCTTGGCTATCCCCTCTAGGGCCAGTGCAAGACCTTCTAACTCCTCGACCCTGTCCAGCTCTTAACAAACTTTTCTTCTTCAGTAAGTCAGCTGAAGACGGGTGACTTCTCCACGGAGGACTGCCTGAAAATCATCCAGTGTTTCAGTGTATCCTTCAGCAGGGAAGCAGCAGTCTGCTCAATACTGAGCGGGAAAGGAATGGGACTTTCTGGCTTGGGCTACATTGTAGAATTGGGGTGCAGAGGGGAGAACTGGCCCTTCATTCTTCATCCCTGTCTGCAAAATGACTCTCTGCCTCAAAATCAGTGATGCTGAGCAGGGCATTCGAGGCACAGGAGGCCTGTCTTAGCTTGAGGTCCCCAGACTTGTGGTGGTTGGCAACCTTCAGTCTTGAAAGACTATGGTATAAGCCTACAGCACCCAATGTTCCCAGGCAGTCTCCCATCCAAGTACTAAACAGGCCTGGCCCTGCTTAGCTTCCATAAGAACATAAGAACAGCCCCACTGGATCAGGCCAAAGGCCCATCTAGTCCAGCTTCCTGTATCTCACAGCGGCCCACCAAATGCCCCAGGGAGCACACCAGATAACAAGAGACCTCATCCTGGTGCCCTCCCTTGCATCTGGCATTCTGACATAGCCCATTTCTAAAATCAGGAGGTTGCGCATACACATCATGGCTTGTACCCCGTAATGGATTTTTCCTCCAGAAACTTGTCCAATCCCCTTTTAAAGGTGTCCAGGCCAGATGCCGTCACCACATCCTGTGGCAAGGAGTTCCACAGACCAACCACACGCTGAGTAAAGAAATATTTTCTTTTGTCTGTTCTAACTCTCCCAACACTCAATTTTAGTGAATGTCCCCTGGTTCTGGTGTTATGTGAGAGTGTAAAGAGCATCTCCCTATCCACTCTGTCCATCCCCTGCATAATTTTGTATGTCTCAATCATGTCCCCCCTCAGGCGTCTCTATTCTAGGCTGAAGAGGCCCAAACGCTGTAGCCTTTCCTCGTAAGGAAGGTGTCCCAGCCCCGTAATCATTTTAGTCGCTCTCTTTTGCACCTTTTTCATTTCCAATGTCTTTTTTGAGATGCGGCGACCAGAACTGGACACAATACTCCAGCTGTGGCCTTACTATCGATTTGTACAACGGCAGTATAATACTAGCCGTTTTGTTCTCAATACCCTTCCTAATGATCCCAAGCATAGAATTGGCCTTCTTTACTGCTGCCGCACGTTGGGTCGACACTTTCATCGATCTGTCCACCACCACCCCAAGATCTCTCTCCTGATCTGCCACAGACAGCTCAGAACCCATCAGCCTATATCTAAAGTTTTGATTTTTTGCCCCAATGTGCATGACTTTACACTTACTGACATTGAAGCGCATCTGCCATTTTGTTGCCCATTCTGCCAGTCTGGAGAGATCCTTCTGGAGCTCCTCACAATCACTTCTGGCCTTCACCACTCAGAAAAGTTGGGTGTTGTCTGCAAACTTTGCATCCTCACATGTGCAGGTTAACAGTTGCTGCAGGACTGTATTCTTAGGAAGCTCCTAAAGGCATGCAGCCCAGAGCTTAAAGAGGCAGAGGACCCATAAAAGCCAGTCATGACTGGAGTTTTTTTGATGTCCCTGTCTGCAACTCCTTCCTAACTGCCAGCATTGGCTATACCATTAGCTTGCCCTTAATTTGATCACAGGACGGTGGGACAGGCAGGCTGACACTACGTGAGTTTAAGCAAGTTTGGATCAAAATGGAAGAATGGGAGGTGAGTGCATGGGGATTGGGTATAAGAGAATTCTTCCCATCCGGGGCCTGAACCACCCCTGCTGGGGATAGGACTGGGCCATGGAGGCAGCCACATCAAAACCAGACGTGTGCAGGTGAGTGTGATTTATTTCTTTATTGTGATACTCTTCCCATCTTCAACCTCCCCTCTGAAGACAGCCAGAATTATTGACTCCATTTTGCAGGTGGGAAGGATGAGGCTGGAAAAACACATGCCTTTCCTCAGGCCACCTGGTGAATATGCAGTTGGGGTGAAACTGAGACTAGGGGCTTCTCCATGTCACAACACTTGGCCACTGCACCAGTTTTGGCGTGTATCTCACGTGCCCCAAGAGGCTGACCTTTCCTATTTCCACTTCGCAGGGTATATTCGTCAAGTATGACCTGGACAGGTCTGGCACCATGAACGCGCATGAAATGCAACTAGCACTGAATGCAGCAGGTAAAAAGGGGGTGGAAGCGAGTGCAAGGGAGGACTCTTCTCTTTAAGAAATTGGACAACGACAAAACATTGATCTGTAGAATTCACAAGGACCCTTCCAAAAAGTTCTCCCGGGGGGGGGGGGAGAAAATAGATCTCCAACTCATAGTGCCATCATGTGGCTTCCTCTTCCAACAGTGGCTGCAGTATACACGACTGCAGCAAAAATTCTCACTGAAAAAGTTGCCTGTTAATCCGGCATGCATGGCTCATGCATGCAGCCAACTGAGACAGGTGCCTAAAGGGTCAGGTTAAGAAGCTGCATCGTCCTCTACCACTCCTCTTCCTGTCCCTTACATTCCAAAAGAAAGCAAGGAAAGGAGCAGAAGGGCAAATCTAGAGGAGTGGCAGGTTAGAATGTCTCCAACCTTTGATGCTTCTTTCTTTTTAAAGCACACGGAGCCCTGCTAATATTGCTGTATTTGTTCTCACACAGGATTCCACTTGAACAAGCAGACAACAGAGGTCCTTCTGAAAAAATACAGCAACCCCTGGCTTCAGATAGATTTTAGTAGCTTTATGTCCTTCATGGTACGCCTGGAGCGCATCTTCCGTAAGAGTCAACATCTTCCAAATTGTCCTATTCTGGTCAATTGCATTTGTATTTCTTCTTTTCTCCCCAGAGCCAAATGTGTCCTATGTCAGGGTCATGTTAGTTTATCCATGAGCAAGGTCAGGCCAATCCTGGCCCAAGGGCATGCAATGAGGTCTGTGGGGTGAGCTGACATTTGAATCCAAGTTCCTTGTGCCAGTATATATCATGCTGGCTAATCCCCCCAAAATAACCAGCTCAGAATCTGTTGTTTGCAAAAGAGCAATTCATTGAACTGTTTCTTTTCTACAGGGCATTGCAAAAGTCAGGATGTTAATGGTGATGGTCTGATCTACATGACCCAGAAGGAGGTAAGGAAAAAGATGACAGGGTCTGGGCTAACTCTGAATGCATTTTCCCCCAGCGTCTCTCTCTCTTCCCCAGTCTCCTTTAGAGCAATGGAGTAGAAACTATGCAGAATCAGCATGGATTTGATTGGGCTACACCACCCACCTTGGTAGCTTCTTCCACAGGGTGGGGGTAGAGTAGGAGAACAAGTGTGCATCTGCCACCCCAAGCCCAAACTGGCATCCCTTCACCCTCAATAAATTATCTTTCCTCCTTCCCTTGCAACTTTTGGCAATTTTCAGCTTTCTTACATTCAGCACAGCCCAAATGGGAAAGTAAAGCTCTGTTGTTTGCTTCCTTTCAGTGGATGGAACTCTCCACCTCCTGCTGACTCACTGCAGGAGACCCAAACCAACTTGCTCCTGCCCCCATTTCGCTTTCCCTTCTTTGTAGTCTTCCTTGCATCTATTTCTAGATTGTAAGCCCATCAGGGCAGGGACCTGTCCCTCTTACCTGATGTAAAGCACAACATATGGCACACATTAAACTTTGCAAAGCCTTCCTGCTGTTTGGGAAGGTTAAAGGATTGCTGGGTTTCTCTTTTTCTTCTCCAGTCCCCTCCAGAAAAAAAAGTCAGTGAAAACTAAAATATGAATGAAAATTGCTTCTTAACCAATTTATTTCAAAGTACTCTAAAGGCTCAAGGACAGCATTTGGATATGCTTCCCCCAGGGAATGAGCCTTATAACAGCCTTAAATTAAGCAATGGCACCACCTGCTGGCAGTTCAAAAAATCTCCCCATACAGCACTATGCAGGGTTGCTCAGAAACTGTAGAACTTAAAGGCTTCCTCAAATGATCACAGTCCTGAGACTCAAAGCAATATCAGACTATCTCAGCTCAAAAATGGAATAGTGGGCAGAGTGAGGAAGCTTTATTCTAATGGTCTGATCCATGAACTCAAACACACCCAAGTATCTGAGCAACTACTTTCAGGTCAGACCTGATTCTGAGACCCTGCTTCTTCCTACCAGCAATAGTGGCACCAAGCAAGATGTGCCCGTGAGCAGCTGCATCGCACATCTAGCAGCAGTCAATGCAGGAATGCAAACAGCCCTGTGAGAACTGCAGGTCATTTGTGCCCAGGTGTCTGTCTGGAAGCACCCCAAGCATCATTCAGTGTTCTGCACCATCACCTGAAAACAAATCTAGTATCAATCACAAACCTGGGCAAGATGTTGTGGCATAAGGCTGAGTGGTGGCATGACAAGATTTCACACTTTAGGTATTTCAGGGCAAGTTCTCCAAATAATGTCAAAGGAAGAAGAGGCTGTGCAGGAAGAGGAAGAAGATGCTCTCTAAAACAACACAAAGGTCCCAAAGACAAGGGCCTGCATGGCAGTTGGACCATCTGACCCAAAAGGAAGCCGCTTTATGGCTAAATCTGTACATACTCAGAGGGACTTTTCCTGTCAAAGAACAATTGAAATTATAAATATGATTTCTCCATCTATGACCCAGACAGATGTTCTCTGCATTATATGTACTTTGAGTTGTATCCTAAGGTTTCCTTCTCCTTTTTCATCACTATGAAGAGAAGGCCCTTCCTTTGCCCCAAGGAGAGCAGGGTAGCAACATGAAGATGCCTATATAAGAGCAGGTGGGAACACTCACTAACTGATCAACTTAAAAACCAGTAGTATGGCCTTTTCCCTGAGATGAACATGGTGGACCTCCATCATGAACAATCTCTCCTCCTCTTCCTCCCCTTGTGATCTTTGTCTACTGTTTATGCTATTTAAAGCATAATACAAACGGAAAATTAAAGCTCACCCAGTTTCATTTCTCCTGTTTAAGTGTACAGAATTTTCCACTTCTCTGGTTCAGAAGAGGTGACCCTACCACCTCCTAGTCATCAACAGATTGTCCTAATTAATTGTAGCCAGAAACGCCAATGGAATTTCCACATTAAGGTGCTCAAATTCTGCAATCGCCCCCCAAATCTCAATTCTGCAATCAGAACAAAGTAGGTACTAAAGAAAATGCTGTACTGCTGTCATGCAGCATATGATTAAAAAAATATATATATTAGTGTTCACATCAGGTTTATCACCACTACTTTTTAGTCTCGACAAAATAACCTCTACAATAAATTCTTTTCGGTGATTGAAGACATATATGCCAACCCCTTTTTTGTGCCATTCTTGTTGGCCCTTTCCCAGCAGATTCCGCCCTTCCACCCCCCCGCCTGTCTTCCACACTCTTGTCACCCTTAATAATGCCAGATCAAGCAACTATTCAAGGGTGAGCCTCCTTTCCATTTCTGTAGGACTCCAGCAGGTTGAGTCACTTTAAGGACCTTCTAAGAAGCCTGTCCCGCAACCTCTTCCCTACTGCAAAACAATCCTTTTGTTTTCCAAAAGAAGAGCCAAACCAGTTCCTATACCGTTTTTAAAAAGAAGAGCAATTTAATTTACACAGAAGTACTAAATGTACATAATTCTTTTAAAAAATTGTTATACACAATAAATACAGTACAAAATTATTTTATAGTACTATATTTTGTTTCTGAACTGTGATGAAGTTCAAACTGGTACCAGCAGGGGGAGGAAAGAAAACTTTTTTTTAATACTAAAAAGGAGTGGGGTATAACTTCTTGCTTCCTTTTATTTGCAGAGCCTTCCTGTTATTTGGTGTCAGGCGAGAAAGCAGAAGGATTTAGAAGGATCTCAGTGGATTTTCTTAAACTTTCAAAAATGATCTTTTTTCAAATTACCTCCTAAGCCCAATCAAGATCTAAGATTGGCAATGAGTTACAGTGGGCAGGTGGAAACTTCTCAAAAGTTGAAATATGCATATCTTCTTGCCTTCAATACCCAGCCCTTCCCTCCCTAAAAAATAAAAAAAATTCAGTGAAAATTAAAACACACAGAGAGATGAGAATTTTCCCTTGACTCCTGCACTTATGAAACAAACCAAAAAAAATGCATGGTCGCTTTCATTTATTTAAAAATACTGGAAAGGCTTAAAGTAAAAATTTGTATATAATCCCTCATAACAACATGATAGCCAATGATATTCACCTTTAATCTGAAAGGGAAGCTTATTTTAACTTAACCATCTTTCGGTGAGGAGAGGCAGCAATCAAATCAAGTCATGATCCCAAACCCACGCTTCTTAGAAGGAAAAAAGGACACTAAACAAAAAGCCAAACAATTTCATATACATTTTTATATATATTTATATATAAAAAAGAACAAAAAACCACCGGTGCGGGAGTCTGAACATCCCTTATTGCTTCCTAGCCATATATATTGCCCCCCCACATTACAAGATAACCGGGGAGGGGGGTTATAGGTGGGGAGCACTGTCAGCTTTTGTAAGTAGTGTTTCAAGACCCAATCCTTGTTCTTGCTTGGGACGTTCCTCTTATAGCTCTTCACAGTGAAACAAGGAATTATTTGCCCCAAATTAACCGTTTCATTGAAGTGCTGGAATTCCATTTTGTGGCAATGGAACACACGTGCACACTCCATTGTGCATCAGCTGGGGAAGCCTGTGCAAGCAGATACACCATGCATGCACCAAAGTACACGCAGGGCTCTGGATCAGTGCCACAGAGGTTGACCATGCTCCTTGCCCCCTTTCTAAAAGGCTATAGCTACTGCTCTGTAAAGAAGGCCACCTTAACAATAGGAGGGAACAGGGTGATGGACAAGTGCTTCGGAATCTACCAAAAGGCTTCCTCTATCCACAAGAATGGTTTTTCCCCCTAATGCCACACAGCATAAAGCAAAACTTAAATTTATAGAGACAGTTCTTGAGCACTACCACAGAGCGTGATGAGAGAATAAAGCTGCCATTTTCTCTTGAAAGTAAAATGTTCTGGATGCAATTTGCTGGGGGATACAATCTCATGCACATACCCCACTGACATGAAGTGCACAGGAGACATTTCCAGTGCACCACATAATAAATTAAGAAAATTCGCAGCCTGATCCAGTGATCCCTTGTGGAGATTCTGGTGAGGACAACAGCACCTGTATGAAGCATTACTTATCACATGACAGAACACGCAAAGCTTGGACTCTGGTATACAGTATCCTTAAGCAAATTTGCAGCATTGGTAAAATGGGGTGAGTTCTGAAACACATTTTGTTGAAGACAAAATAAAATTTAGACCTTTTAACCCTCTTTTTGGTTCAGTTATATTCCTAAAAAATTCTTTTCCAGCAGACTGCATTTTTAAGACACAAACTTTTCTCTCTCTACTTCACAAGACACAGTAAAGGTTAAAGGAGGAGGAGGAACTGATGCTAAAAGAAAAAGAGAAGAGGCTTGGACAGGGCTGACATTATCTAGAATTTTCTGCCTTTCCCCATAATAATGTGGTGGGGTAGAAGGGCCACTGGCATCGCCTCTTTTATCTTTAGGGCAAGAGAGTGGAAACCTAACAAGAACCATCAACCGGAAGATACAAAAATGAACACTGAATACATTCAGAAATAACTCCAAGGGGAGAAAGAAAACACAGAAAGTTAATACTGGGGCTACGTATTCTCTGTCCTTGGCCAGAGGGTGTGATGGGAAAGCAAAACTTTTTTTTTAAAACTCAAATTCAATCTCTTTATCCATCTAATTAAGAACAAGAAAGGTAATAACCTGTATCTGGTCAGCTCTCTATCTTCACACCCCGGAATTACCTGATCATCGACTTTTTCTCTTCATCAAACATGTTTTTCAGCTGAACAGTTAAACATGAGATGTTTGCATGTGTACATGTCTTGATGAAGCAAACCTGCATATACCCACTGAGTGATGGATGGGACAAAACCAACCAAAACTTCAATAAGCAGCTGCTTTAAGGGAGTTTGCTTAGGAGCTGGCCAAGCCCACAGGCTACAAATCATAACTCCCCCACCGGCACTTTTAAAGCAAGTTATCCCAGACTGTACTACTGTCCTTTTGCAAAACTGCAAAAGCTGTTTCGGCAACAGGAGGCAACACACACACACACAGGTTTCTAGAATAAATATATTAAATGAGCACATGGATAATGTTAAGGCCTCACCTAACTGAGTTTGGTATTTGGGGCTGGGAAGAGGGGAGGTGAGTAAAAACAAGAGGCTTGAGAATGTTCAAGGTTTTCCTGCACCCAAATTGGCCAAGGCTTTTTCATTATTCTAACTATCCTTTTGGAGGCCCTGGTTTGCATTTAGTAGTTTTGGAAATCTAATTTTTAGCCCTTTAAAACAAATACTTCTAACCTAGCAATGGAAATTCTAAAAAGACCTGGTTTACTTTGTCACCGTTTTACAGGAAGAACCTAGAAAAAGGTGCTGCATCTGTTCTGGTTTCTACAGGATTTTTTCCCCCTCCAGAAGGCTGATTCTTTTACTTTTGAAGCAGTTTAAAACTTTTCATGATAATTTATCATATGAGTTTGGCTAGGGACAGGGCGGTGGTGATGGTTGTGAGCACCAGGGGATGAAAGTATCAAAGAGACTTTGTTTCAGGGTTGCTTGCAAGAGGAAAAAAAAGCAGAAAGGAATTCAGAAGGCAGCTGCAGCAAATTCCCAAACCTTGGACTCCAAAATTAACACATTTTTTGCCTTTAAAAGAAATAAAAGTAGTCTGAGGGGAGAACAGAGAAAATAAAAGATGCATAGTTAATGGCTGAATACAGATCACTTGGCACCATTCCAAAAGAACAAACAGCTAATCTCCAAGTTGGACTTGTTGGCCCTTACTTCTGCTCCTGGTTCATACCTGGGACAGCAGCCAAAAGAGTAGGCTGGCCTGTGTTTAATCTGACGTGGGATGTCATGAAAGGTACTGCTCTCTTTACAAGCCAAGGATGGGAGGATGAAGAGACACAGAGCAAGAAATCCAATTTCGGCAGTGGATAAACTGGCTGGGTACTACCAAGCAAATCTGGAAATAATGAGCAACAGACCACAATTTAATAATTAAGAAGATAACACATTTTGGCAGTACCAGTTGCTTTCTGACTTGCTAAGACGGCTTGTACATCTGTTTTGATTTTAGGTAACATACATAGTTTTAGAAAGAAGAGATAGGAGAAGGCAAAAGGGGTACAAAAAAAAAGGCTGAATACGCACTGGACTCTCACAACTGAACCAGATCCAAGAAGCTGCCAAAATTGTCCATGACAATTTGGCGAGCTAAAAAAAATCATACTAAGCTGGTATGTGTGATTCAGGCTATGAACTGAGAGAAAAGAGCCATCAACAGATATCCTAAGGATCAGGGTTAAGAAAGCCCACTTCCAGGGCAGCAAAACTTATAGAACACAAAGTAAAACCAATCTATCAAGAAGGAGGAGCTGTGAAAGTAAACAAAAAAAGGAATAAAAATCTACACTTGGCATTTCAAAACACTGAAAATGTCACCCTTTTAGAACATCAAGCCAAGAAGGCTCTTTCTCTGGGCATTTCAGGAGCTTGGTGCCCCCCCCTCCTCTAACTCCTCTCATACACAAACACCTAGGTAGAAAACTCTCCTAAACTGCAAATACAAGAAAAATTTCTGTGTGTACAATACAGATGGCCTATAAACTCCCACTTTAAGAGATTTGATCTGCGTGTTTTTTGCACTTGTGACCTCTTGCACACCCACTGCCATCCACAAAACACATTCCTGAGCTCTGTATTTTTCAAGCCACATGATGCACAGTTAGCAAGTGTGCATGTCACAGTACTGCCTTTATGCTTTCTTGGCCACATGCAAGGCTCAAGGTAGCAGAAATCCATCTCTCCCTCTCTAGCTACCCGGGGTGGGGGGGGGGGGGGAAGAAGAAGACAGAGACAGATGCTTTTGGCACCTAAAATCAGACAAGAAGAATCCAAGGGCTGGTTGGTTTGCTTTTTACATTAAATCTTTCATTTGAAAATCAGTTTGTCTCTAAGATTGCAAATATCAGTATGGATCACATTTTTGAAGATGCTGCAAACCAAGCTTGGGGCTGCATTACAGCTCTAAGATGCACAACGATTAAGGAATAATCAGCCCCCAAACCTTAATGGTAGCAACTCCAGCCCACCTATGCTCTTCAACAAATGTCAGCCTGCAAAACCTTGTCCTTTGGCTGCAGCTATACTGGAGTCAGTAAAAAAAAAGAAAAAGATATAAATAGGAAAAGGCACTAACTAAGCTTCACTTAGTGAAAACAATATGCAAGCCTTCTAAGTTGTGCAGAATTCCTCATCAGAAAGAAGAGCAATTACATCACAGTTTAAATCAGAGCAAGGATGTTTTAAGTCACTACAGGTAGATAAAAAGTAATCCAGCTTTGCTGAAGGTAGCATCACTTCTAACCATTTCTATCCAGTCAACATGTTGATTTTTAGGCCTCTCGTGCTAGGAATGACCACATAGTCCTCTTGACTATCTCAAGAAACTAAAATATCTGATGAATAAGCACACTGTCTTGTCAAAAAGCTCCAAGGACGTTCTACCTTCCCACCTGCCTGCTGAAGAGTTCTCTGCTAATTCAAAAGCTTGCACATCATTTCAACAGACGGTTGCTGATAAAGTCTCTTCTTGCCTGTTTAGCATCTTAATCCATTTTCTCCTTACACAATCCACCTGTGGAACAAAAGAAGCTCCTTTTGGAAGAGGGTAAAAGATATCCCTTTGGAAGAGGGTAAATGGTATCAGTCAAAAACAGTAGGTTATGTGTTTGACAACTCAGCAACACTTCGGTGCAGAACAGCCTCTACCCCTAAAAGAGCGAGTCGCAGTTGACACCTATAAGCTGCAGTGAGAATAAGAGCTGACACACAAAGTAAACGGCAGTATCTTGCAAGAACAAGAAACCTAAAAGTGCAAGAGGAAGGACCACAGACTGAAGAATATCACACATTAAGGCTGCAGATGAAAGCAATGCACACAGAGGACTCCATGATACGAAACACTTTTTCAAGGCTGGTATGATGTGCCATTTGGGGATCAACAGCCCTGTTTCAGGGCATCCTGAAATCCTCTTTACCATCCATTCAGGGTGAAAAGGGGAGCCTCTTGATTCTACATGCAAGGGATGGAGAACAGCTCTCCATACATTAGTCTCTTGTGTGACTGCAATACCACCATGTGCATTTGGCAACGAGGATGACAAAGATCCTGAGTTGTGCAAAATTCTCCAGTAACACTGCCAACCTGGCATTACCAGAGGGTTGAATCTGATTCTAGCTGTTCCAGTGAAATGTACCATTTCAAAGCTTCAGTTGAGCTGAAAACTGAAATGTGAGAATGAAGACAGAGGTAGGCCAAGAATCTGGAAGCAGCCCAGCCTACTAGCAAATGAGAGAGAGAGAAAAAGAAAAAACCCCGACACCCTAAGACCATCTGGAATGTTCCTGTAAATCCTAAAAACACAATGCAGTTTGAGATCATTGCTATTCAGTTGGCACTATCCATAAGAGTCTTAACAGAACTCGCATTATAGACAAGCCAAACCTTCATGCTGATACTCACATTTTATACCAGAAGTTGTGCTCCAACTGAGTTCTGTGTGTCATGGGGAAATGCAGAAAAACAAATGTAAACAAGACTGAAAATTACTGATAGGAGAAAAAAAAAACACAAAAGGGGTAGAAAGTTCCAACCTGAGAGAACTGAGCGAGGCTCCAAGGGTGGGAGGAGCAGCACTGTGATCACAGGCCCCATAGGGGCCACAACAAGCCCATGTAATTTAAGAGCTACTTTCTTCCTTACCCAACCACAGAGAGATGCCTGCAGTTTCCATCTAAGGGAGTTCCATCTTATGACTCTTAAGCATGTGTAGATAGTAGAAAGAGATAACAGAAAGAGTAGAGAGGTGTTTTTAAAAGAGATATCAAGTTAGAGAGACACCAATAAGAGTAACCGTGAAGGGATGGTTTAAAACTGGGGAGGGAGGGCCAGAGATGAAAACACCGACAGCCACAGCTAAGAGTGAAAAAGTACACGAGAGGAACCCGTGTACTTCTGCCCTTGCCTGAGTTTCCACGGTGAACACTCACCTCACATCCAACATGGGAATGCTCAGACAAACTGTACTCCTATTGCAGCTTAAATAATTCCTTCTGGACAACATTTGTCCAAATATCAAATTGATGTGGTTTTCGGGGGGGACGGGGACATATACCCCCTTACCAGAACTTTCCTTCTCCCACCCACCACAGTGGCACTGCCCAGATCCACCCAAGTCTGAGAGGGGACTGGTTTCCTCTTTGAAACTGGTTTATTTGTGGAAACTCAACCATACTTTTTCTTTTTAAGTATCTGTTTATATCTTTTATACTTTCTCTTTTTGCATTTTGTTCAGAAGTTGAAAAAAAAGCTGACATTTTATATTAAATAACTTAAAAGAAACCTGACAAAAATCAATGTCATAATTGCCCCTTTATCACAACTCCTCTGAGTTGTTCCCCACTCCGTTCCTTTGGCCTCCCTGCTGGCTTTGGACTTGGGATTTATGCAAAATGTCCTTAAGATAGTTGTGGCGTTTGGGGAAGTCAAGGGGCGGGGAGGAGGAAATAAAACCCAATCATCATCATTCAGAGATTCAAATTAGCAATTTGTTACAGAATCTAAATATTACACAGCCAATACTACCTATGGGCCCCAATCCAACCCCCTCCCACCTGCCTGCCTGGCATTTGCTGAATTTTTAAAAAATGGTGCGTGTGATGAGACGTGTATTGTAAATCCAGCCGCAGCATGTACTTTACAACAACGAAAAACCATCATATAAACACTTGGATGGATGAAGCCTCTGTAGGACATTCTTGTTGCCCTCCCCACCCCAGACCCCTGTTCTTCCACTTCTGGTGTCAGGACCATTCTGCTGGGTCTCTGGGAAGTGACACCTCGGCTTCCAACCGTTCTCCAGCCAGCAGAAGCTGCTACAGCTTCGGTCCTTGGCTCTCTTTGTACAGTCACTGCTTGGTTTAGTTTTCTGTTATCTGTTCAACGTCCTTGCTCCAAGGCCGCCATTGTGATTGGGGGCAAGGTAAGTGTCTGTGCGGTGGACAGGTGAGGAGAAAGGGGGCGAGGATGAGTTGTATGAAGAAGAGGGTGTCCGGGTGTTCTGGCCCCCAGCCTGGGGTTGCTGCAAGTTCAGGATGCTATCAATAGCACTCTGCAGATGCTCATTAAGTGAGTCGTCAGGAGGGCTGTCGCTGGAGAAGCTAGCATTGTCCACGTCGAAAGACTCTGACTTTCGACGCTTGGCTGGGGGCACAGGCACCTCCCACGTGAGTTCAGAGGCAGAGCCATGGTCAGGTGGCTCAGCCTTTATCATCCGGTGATAAAACTCATCCTCAACCTCTGCTAGTTCCTTTATAAGGCCACTGGTTGAATCATCGGTCTTAGGAGGGGCCGGGCTCTCTTGCATCACTAGAGAACGGGCGTCACTCCGGTTGAAAAAGGTATGCTTGGTGTTGTCCTCTGACCTGCTCTTCTCTGCCACAGCAGAGCTCTCATGAGTTTTATGAGAGGTGATGACGCTTCTGGACCCACCATCTTGCTTGATGATGAGGGTGCTTGGCACCATATCAGCTTTTGGGGTGCTCCCTTTTGAGCAGGTGTCTGGGGCTTTGTCTGCTACAAAAGCATCCACATTTTCCCGGTAAGTCTTACGGAGAGGAAGCCTGCAGTAAGTCACAATGGGCTTTTTTTCTACTGGAGCTGCACTGATATGGTCAACTGTCCCATTCATTTGCCCCGCCATGGAGGTGGTGGTGTTGGCAATGGACGCAGTTGATGAATGTTGCTCAGTTGTTTTGATCACTGTGCACACAGGCGGTGGGGTCTGGTGAACTGGGTCCAAGGCAGTGTTGTGAACTACTTTGCTAAGCCCTGCCTCCTGCTTGATCTTCAGCTTCAGTCCAATCCTGCTCCGGGCTTCATAGGTTTTGATGGGTGGTTTGCTCCTGGAGGGCAAAGCATCCTCATCACCGTCCAAGGAGGGCGAGGCCTTGGCCCATGTGACAGAGGGGGAGCCCCCGCTGTGCTTGATGACCAGTTTTGTGGGGTTGATCGGAGTTGTCATTTGCACTGGAGGTGCCTTCAGGTTGTCAGAAGTCAAAGCAATGCTGCTGGGCACAGAGCCCTGACCCAGAGATGAAGCAGCAAAACTCTGCGACCGTGAAGAGGAGGAAACGTACTCATCTGCAAAAGAAGAGCATATGGCACCATTTTACTCAAAGGCAGGTGAAGAGGGTCTTCTCATATCACCACTGTCATGGATAATGGCCATTAGGGAGGTATGTGGGGCGGCGGCAAGAAATGGGGCCTTCTCAGTAGTGGCACCAACACTATGGAACTCCCTTCCCCTTGACTTAAGAATGGCTCCCTCTCTTGAGACTTTTCGGCGAGGCCTGAAAACCCTTCTGTTTAAACAAGCCTTCTGAGTTCTCGGCCTTTTTAACATCTTTTATATTTTTTACAGGCCTGGTTCTTTTATGATTTGCTGCTGCTCTATGCTCTTTTTACCGGACTATTTTTTATCTGACTGCTGTTTTTATGATATGTGTTTATTTGTTTTAAATTATGTTTTTAATCTGTTTTAACCTGTTGTAAGCTGCCTTGAGTCCCTTCGGGGAGAAAGGCGGGGTAAAAATAAAGTTGTTATTATTATTATTATTATTATTATTATTATTATTATTATTATTATTATTATTATTATTAGGGACACCATACCAGAATCAAATGCAAGACTGGCCAACTTATCAGGGGCCACAGTATTCTCTGAATATAAGTTGGAATAATCCAGTTGCACTCATGGATGGCCAAGCTCTATCATAGAGCCTGCAGCAGAAAAGGCTTCATGGACACAGAGCACAGGCACTCAGACAGCAGGAGGTTATTGACTTAGAAAGGTGGGGCTGAGAAACAAATGTGCTTCTGCCAATATCCTCTCAAGAGGCAAATAGTTGCTCCTCAAACTAATGGGCCTTTGGCCTTCCAGACTGCACCTTTGGAATGTCAAGAACATAACACTTTGCTGAAATACTTATGCAGACACTGCTTCTTTTCCTCACAAGTAAACTGCATTTAAAATATGTTTATCACAGCCTTGAATTTCATCAGTCACAAGTGGCAAAGTTGTGAAATTTTTGAGGGGTGAATGGCAATTTTTTTTTTCTTTTTAAGAACTTCTCTCTGCCTTGCCCCTGCAGGTGGCGGCGGCTTCAGCAGCGCTTTGATCACATAACTCAGTGGCCAAGTCCTGCCAGTCACCCCTCCCCCCAAAGCACCATGAAGTGGTCCTCTGACATGATGTAGGGCCATTTCCTGAAGCATTCAAAAAAGAAAAAAAGAATGCCAAGAGTCAGCTGCTCTCAGAGCTTGAAAGACCGCTAAGACCCCCACTGCTGCTGCCCACAGAGGCAGAGCAAAAAACCTTTTTGTAAAGAAGAGAAGAGAAAAGCCAGGCTGCTCAAAGTGCAGTGGAAAACAAATTTTGTTAAGCCCCCTACTGCTGCAACCACTACCAGTTGGCAAGCTCCCTGAAGCAGGAGAAGGACATTCTTGGTAGGTAGGCAAGTTTTTAAAACTTGAATTACAAGGCTGTTTCATCACACCTTGATTAAATTTAAATTGGTAGGAACAAGGAGGGGAGCAGAAAACATTGCTCTGGGAGCTCAGATCTGACCTGTGGGATGCTGTTTGACCATCCTTGCTCTGCCCTTTCTTTGATTTACAATGTCTCAACCCACATTATAAATGTTAAATTGGATGTACTGAAGGCAGTCCCTTGCTAATCCTTACAGTTTATATTCTCAACAGTTTGATTAACACACCACTGAACATCTGAAACAAGAACTAGAGGTGAAACCTGCCTGGGTGTGACTTTTCCTGGAAGACCTCACCTTTATGATGCCAGGTGTAGAACCTAATTGTGATCACACAGTGGTGAGAGAAAGGCACTTGGGAGACATTCAAAGGCACCCTCTAGTTTATTACTACTTCACCTTTTGCAGGATTTTGTTGAAATTTAAGAACAAAACTCACGTTTAGAAGAGAGAGGGATAAATAACACAACCCCCTCCCCCCAATAAGGTCTTCATTACCTGGCTTCTCCTTTGCCAGCTGTTTATCAAGAGCTAAGGTAGTCTTTTCTTCCTGTATGAACATCCGATCAATCATCACCATCTCTGCTGAAGGACTAACTCTCTGCCAAAGGAGAATAAAATGAGTGGGATAAATGAGTGGGATAAAATAAAATGAGTGGCAGGTGGAAAGAAAAGCAGATGCAATTATTGAGCAACCTGCTTGAGCTGTGGGACCCTCTGAAAAGTGTGCAACTTCCTTCTTTCCTCTCTTTTACTATCTACTTCACTGTGGAAATTTAGACTGTAAGCTCCTCAAGGCAGAAGCTTCTTTCATTGAGGAAATGGCAAAACTCTGTAAACTCTGCACCATTGATAATGCTATAGGTGTGGCAAGGATGAATGAAACAATTCTATATTGCCTGATGTTATTCCTCGTCCTCCTCCCCATGAAACCACTCTTTTGGGAAGGGAAAAAAGCTCCTATACGTCAAGTTCAGAAGAAAGCACGCAAACTGAGCAAGGTTCAGCAAAGAATGTGTGGTGGCATCATGATTTGATTTGCTGCAATTCCATCTGATGCACAAGATGAGGTTTCAGCAACGTACGAACAGCTCTGTCTATCCCACAAAATAACTTTTTCCCTTCCATTTATTTGCCATCAAAGAAACACATCAAACTTAGGGTGTAAAGGAGTATTTTTTTCTGCTCTGCTTCTTGGCAAATGAATTTAAATGCTGAACTCCCAGTAGGTAAGAGCTAGACAGAATTACATCAGACTTTTTTCTTTCTTTCTTTTTAAAATAAGTTACATGTGTACTGACAACACTATAGAAGGAAAATCTTACCCGGGATTCCTCCAAGAGCAGCAGGCGGTATTTGTTCAGCATGGCTTGCGTGCGTTTCAACAGTTGTGTGGACACCATTTCAAACTCTTCATCTACAGGAAGGAAGGAAGGAAGAAAGGAGGTGATATGTTTACCTCCCTTTAATGGAATCTGATATAAGGAAATGTCTTCTGAGTTACAGGAAGACTCTTGCACTGCAGTGAATATGGATAAGCATTTCCATAAGGGTAGCCATGTTAGTCTGTCATATGGAACACAAATTGAGTCCTACAGCTTCTTATTAAATAATGAGACAGTTATTTGCTTGTGAATTCTCATAGGCAAGAGCCTATTTCATTTAGTAGGTACATAACTGGTCAAAGAGGCCTGTGGTGGCTCTCTTAGATGTAGCAAGGAGCTAGCGACTGTTCCTATTCATCCTATCAGTGTTCATGCCAGTGGTTATTTGCTGACATCTCCCTTTTAAGATTATGAGCTGATCTGGAACAAGAAACAATCATCTCATTTATTTTGCTGTATTTGTTTTGCCACTTTGAGAACTGATATGGATATTTTAAAGAATATATATACACACACATCACTTTTTGACAGAAAGGTAAAGTAATACATTTCTTAAATGAATAAATAAATGGGTATGCAAATGCCAGAACAGTTATGCGCAGCAGAACACAGAGGAATTCTAGATTCAACTGGGAGTATGTGTTTTCCCCTCACTCCTATTACACCAAAAAGGTATGGGGTTGTAGTGATCTCCAGTATAGTGCCAAAATGGAGAACAGTTCCCTCCGGGCGATCTCCCCACCCAGAGATCATGTCAAAACCACACATCTAGTCATGTTCTGGCTATACATGACTATACATACACTGTCACCAGAAACACAGGATCAGGGTCACACTTCTATCCTTTCACCCAAGTTGGGGGGGGGGTCTGTCTGTCAGCTGACAGTCCTCACCCTGAGAAGGGAGAAGGATAGGGAGTTTCTTGAATGACCTCTTTGCTTTAATTCTCTCCCTCTCTCATTCACACATCCATATACAATCACACAGAGTCCTCTCTTGGTAGCATGCAAAGGCTGAGAAAGGCATCAGAGCCAGGAGGGAGGTCAATTGCTCAGTGGAGTAAAGCACTATGCAGGCTAATTGTATTCAAAGGAAAAAAAGATTAGGATTAAAATGGAACAAGGAAAAGCAATCAAATTATATACTTGAAGTCAAGAGATAAAGTTCAAAACAAAGTAAAAACAGCTAAGATTTCCCTGACTTAATGAGTCCACTTACCATGCAGCATTGTCCTGGCACTAGAGGGACAGAGATCCCTAGGAGTTAACTCTTTGCTAGCTGGACAGCATCAGGGCTTGGCTGGCATCTTGCAAAGCCAAATTTCCTGCATCTCTCACAGATCATGCTCTCTCCTGAAGCTGAGTATTTTATCCCATTTTTGAAGCCTAGCCCCCAAGCTCTGATAGGCTGATTTGAAGTTAACAGACTTTCAAATCTCCCGCTCCCAAGTCAGGTGAGCAAATTGGACCAATGACCAAGTGTGAGCTAGGTTTTGATCAAGGCTATTGTTCTTTGGTGATAACCAGGCAGTCATGGGACTCCAATTTACATTTGAAAGGAAGGCTATGTGTGATACGTGACCTAGAGATCTGGTCAGAATGGAGAATGCAACAGGTTGTTTCTTGGGATGGCCTCACTATACATAGAAAGCTTCCTTTTGGGAGGGAGGGAAGAAGTTTGGTGTACAGAATTCACGGCAACTATTGTTCAGTCTGCATAGCTATAAAAATGGACCTCAAGGACAATTGTTTCTAAGGCTACAACAATTCTAATTTAGCTCATATGCAACAGTATCACGTTTCTTAATGAGTTCTAACCCCAACATATTTGAAATGCTTTGAACACAAAGGAAAATATGGCAAAATGCTAAATATGTACTTCTCATCAGTAGATCCACAGAGTAGTGGAATTTGACAGGAGCTGATTTGAGGAACTGATGCCTGGATAACTAAAGAAACAAGACTGAGCCAAGGTGATTGGTCCAGCTGCATTTGGTGTCATGCAGTCCCAGATAAACTCACCTTTCCGATAGTCGTGGGGAGAAGGCAATGTTCCCTGGTAGACATGGTATGGAAGAAGCCTCTGTAAGGCATCTTCAAATGATCGAAATGAGGTTTTGTAATCAGGATGCAGCACTGCTCCCTGGTGTTTATGCAGCTGTTCTAAGAAACTAAACAAAGCAGCAGAAAAGGAATATAAGTTAGTTTTACCCCAAGAGATCATGGAACCTGTTCTTACATCACACCAGAGAGAGAGAGACAGCAGTTATGCATCCCTTGTCGTCCCAATCCCTGTGGCTGAGGTCCATACTAATGGTGGTTGCAAAACAGATCTCTTGAGTTTAATATACTCTTGGCACTGTAGCATGCTAGGACTTCTTAGATAGGGACTGACTAACTGGGGTGGGTGGATTATACACTATTCCACATTCTAATCCAATATTCCCCTGTATAAGCAGCAAGGCCTGGAAAAGGCATGACCTCAAAAGGCTATTTTTTGCATTGTTTTCTATAGTTGAGTCCTGGTATCAAAAGGAACTTCCAGGAATGAGTCTAGATTTATTCTAGTCTAGGGGTATTTGAGGGACCACCTCCTTCCCTACAATCCTGTCCGTGCTCTTAGATCATCTGGGGGGGCCCTTTTTACTGTGCCGCCACTAAGAGATGTGAGAGGGGCGGTGGCCAGGAAGAGGGCCTTCTCGGTGGTGGCCCCCGAACTGTGGAATACCCTCCCCTTAGAATTGAGAAATGCTCCCTAGTTGCTAACATTTCGGCATGGACTGAAGCTTTCAAAAAGCTTTTAATTGTTGACAGGCTGGCTGGCATTCCTGCTTTTTTATATGAGAATCCATGGGGTTTGTTTGTTTTTGTGAGATTTTTAATTATTGTAAATTGTTTTAATGATTGTTTTTAATGTTGTATTTTAGGCGGGGTATAAATTAATAATAATAATAATAATAATAATAATAATAATAATAATAATAATAATAATAATAGATTTAAATTAAGAATGTTATTGTTGCCAAGGCTTTGGGGTCTCAAGTATACCCTCACAACCTCCAGTTTCAATTCTTACATTAATTGGAAGCTTCTAATTCATAGAGTTCCAGTTAGAGTACCTCACTGTGGTTGGGGTAGTTTGTTTATGTCACTTTTGCAACATGCTCTTCCTCCCAGGAAATGTACAGTGGAGTGCAGGTGAGAAGTATTTTTGTCCTCACAGTCTGAGGAGGGTTAAGATGAAAGCATGCTCACCCAGTCTCATGTGGCAATTCAAACCCTGTTCTCCCCAATCCAATCTATACATGATAAACTGCAGTGGCCCAAAAGTATGGCCTTCGACAAAGCCTGACAAATTAGCTTTTTTTGGCCAAGGAAAATCTAGTGGGGCTGGCTGATTTCTGCCAAGGTTTTGACATATTGCTCAATACTGTTCCACTGCTTGATTTCTGTATTCCATTTGCGTGCTCTGGTATAAACTTACCAAGCTTCCTTGCTGGGCTGTAGCATAGGAGGCTTTTTCAGACTTCCAAGCTTGCTATCATACTGGTGAGAAAAGGAAACACAAGAAGCAACATAAGAACGCAAGAAGAGCACTGCTGGATCAGGTCAAGGGTCCATCTAATACAGCTTCCTGTATCTCAGTGGCTCACCAAATGTCTCTGGGAGGGCACACTTCTAAATACTTGTATCCTGTTGCCACTCCCTTGCACCTGGTATTCCTAGAGATAGGATACTTCTAATACACAGAGGCTGCATTCTGTCATCAAGTCTTGTAACCTGTGATGGACTTTTCTTCCACAAATCAAAACAGGTGAGCTGAAACCCATTATGCACAGTGCGGTGGTAAAGTTAAGATGGTAAGAGTTCTGGAACAATAGTCATATTTGCTGGTTTACTATATGAAGGATATTTTTTGCATGGGGAAGGGGGAAAAAAGACTCTCTACCTAACAGTCCAGAATTGTTTCACCTCAGCTCCCCACCTCACTCATGTGTAGACTGGGTCTAAGAAAAGTGCGTGGGCCAGGTTGAACAGAGGCAAGCACAAGAGCTGGTAGGGGGGTTGGGGGATTCAGGTAACTGCAGAGACCATGCTTTTAATGAGGCAACCTCCTGATGATAGAAGACAATGGTGCTAATAAGGATTGACCAACATGGATTGGATTATATAGAAGAACAGTATTCTAAGATACATTATTAGAAGAACAGTATTCTAAGATACATTATTAGAATAAACAGGGGTTGGCCAGGCAGATGTTTGGTAGTCATTGCAAGGAAAAACAAGATAGTGACAGAAAGTGATTGGAAAGTAATAGTTGATTCACTTCTTGCATTATTTTATAATTATAGTTAATAACTTAGCAGCAAGAATTGGAGGTAGCATAGCAATGGGAAGAATCAAGAAATTCCCATGATAAAGTGATTGATTGCAAAGAGTTTGGAAAGCTACGAATTGATAAAACTGATGTATTCAGTAAGGGTGAGGGAACCCCAGCTACTAATGAATCTGTTTATAGAGAGATAGGACAAATCTTTGGAACCCTAAATTATGCATATTAGACCTTAGAAATATGACAATGACGTATGTACTGCATGATGAAGGAACACACAGCAAATGATTTATGTACAAAGTATACACTACTCTGTTAGCAAATAAAACAAAAAAATTAGAGAAAATTATAATACCCCCCCCAAATGAACCAAGTTAAAAAGGAAAACAAATCTTTTTAAAGATTAGGTAAGTAAATCCTGCTGCATTCTATTGCAGACCCTCACCTGCTGCTGGATTTGGGCAGGGGCTGAAGGTATAAGTTGTGGCAAGCTCTTTCCAACTACCTGGAGCTGCAATTGACCTTTCCCAAGGTTCAGGCCTGATACAGAGCTAATGACTCCAGGCTTGGTCTGCCAGAGAAACAAGAAGGCAGCCTTACACCAGATGAATTGGAATGAATTAAAAACAAACATGCAAAGTAAATTTCTTGCAAAAGAGATAGCAGGAAACTGAACGCTAAGACACTGCCAACAGAGATGGAAAATACCGAAATTATTTGGTGCTGGAATTATCTGGATGGATCAACGCAGTCTTTTTAAACCCATGTACACACATTTAAATTAGTTTGGTTAAGCCAATGTCCACTCCCAAGGAACATATTTTCAGTAAAGCAGAAAAATACCCATATGTTAAACACAATCTTTGCAACTAGAGCTGCCTAAAAGGATCCGGTTGGTGGTAAATCTGGCCTAACACTTTCTTCTCTAACCATGAGTCACAAGTATCAGAGAATGCTTCATGGAAATAGTGCACAAGAATCTCAAACTGTGGGGTTGATTCACCCATTCAGTTTATCTGCATTACTCCTGGAAGCTATCAGTAAACCAACTGTCCACAGAGACAGATCTATGGAGTCAAAGGTGAATGCATCAAGTATTTTATGTCTTGGTACATGTGTTTAACAAATTAACTTTTCAAGGTTCAATTTGAAAAGAGTTGTGCACATGGATCAACACTAAAAGACAGCTATGGAAGAACGGCATTAATTCATTCTAAGAAATACACATAAACACCATCTAAAAACCTACATTCTCATGGACAAACTTATTTTGCTCTACTCTGTCTCTAGTGAAGACAACCAAAAAGGGGGGGACGACCTTCTTCACACAGTACATAATTAATTGTGGAATTCACTGCTGCATGGTCACTACCTTGGATGGTTTTAAAAGGGATTGAACAAATTTATGGAAGACAGGGCTATCAATGGCTACTAGACACGATGGCTATGTGCTGCTTCAGAGTTCAGCAGCAGCATGCCTCTGAATAGCATTTGCAGGGAAGTAGTGATAGGAGAGAAGTATTTCTTTCCCGTTTGTGGACTTCCCAGAGGCAGCTGGTGGGATAACTAATAGTTTTCTCTTTGTACCTTAAGAGGTCACAATATTCTTGAAGCATACAATAGGTATCTTCTGACTGGTTCAGAAATAGACCATGGATCTATTCCATACAAGCAATACAGCCGCTTCTGAAGCAAGTTCTGAAGCAAGACAGTTCCTGCCTGAGGACTGTACTACCTCAAAAAATATGCAGATGAGAACAGGTCCCAACTGCAATAAGCTCTGACTGCCTCTATCAGCAATAACTTGTCTGGGCTGGATGACATTTAACAGTCAGTAGCCATGCAAAACTTATGACAATGGTGGTTAAAAAAGAAAAGACCATGACAGTATGAATACATTTTGCTACAAAACATCACAAGCTGGCCACAATCCCACCTGAACTGGCTGCTGTACGGCCAGAGGAGCTGCAGGTTTTCCTTGCCCGGTGCTTCCTTTCCCACCAGAAATGGTTGTGGGGCCACTGGGAAATGTTTTGCTCTCTGCAGAAGCTGTAGAAGCCACAGCTGGAGGAGGGGGGAGAGGAAAAACAACAAACAAAGTTACAGAATGAAGCTCACTGAATCATTATTCTCCATTTGTACACACTACTCCCCTTCAGTCAAGGAGTAATATCTCTCCAGATTAGCCAAAGCCCCCAAAGCAATTTTATCTGACCCCAAACATTCCTACCAAAGTTTTAACAAGAAAAACATTTTCAAGTTATGCGGAAGAATGCAGGAGTGCAAAAACTATGGATGACCAGGCATCACTGGCACCTAGAAAATGTTTTCTTCTGGTGCCTGGATTTTTGAACAGCACAGAAAGGAGGTATCTCCTCCTCTCATGTTTACTGTTGCGGGTTGAACTTGGCTGCTATACCTTCCTGTTACTTCCTTAGTCCCCAATTGCAACCAGCAGCCAGGCATGGAAAAAGTCTCCCAGGTCAGGCTATAAGTTTCAAGCAGGCTTGCAGCCTGGCTCTTCTTAACTGAGCATTGCCTGAAAGAAAGGGAAGAGACCAGTACACAGAACAAGGATAGGATCTCTCCTTTTCTTGGCACTAGCTCTTGCTACTATTAGAAAAACCAGGCTGGTGCACATCCCTGATGACAACCAGTTATGCCTAAGCAAATAACTGTGAGCGCCTTACTGTCAGATGGTAGCAACTACTTTATGGAGCCTGACTATCCTTGAGGTTATTCCTGCAGAAAAATACATTTTTTGTGCTTACACCATTTTCTGTTGAGCAGCCACTGACATTACAGAAGCTGGTCATCCTTGCCCTCATACCCAAAGCCATCTCTTTGATTGCTTTACCAGTTAAGCAAAGAGAGCAAAGAGTCTGCCCTTCATATTGCATGGGATTGGGAGAATGCTATTTTTCATATTGGAGTGTGGCCAGACCACCAGGGCTAGCGTTCCTACTCGCAAGAAATGTGCCAAGGAATCTTTAACAAACACACTGGGGGGAAAAGGGCTAGACTTTTCAATCTCATGTGCAAAAGGTAGTGGCGGGGGAAGCAGAGCAGAGAAAGTTGAAAGCAAATGGAAAACATAAGCATGTTGCAAGCTCTCTTTTGTGTGTTTTTTTCTCCAGACAAACTAAGGAAAACAAAGGCGGCTTTCCTTCTCACCGCCACCCCCCCAGCTGTGGTAAGCAGGCCTGCTCACCTTTGGCAAGGCCATCCAGGAAGAATTCCACATGGAATCTGGATTCGTGAGGGGAAAAAAATCTCTACTTTTTAACCTTTTTTTTTTTTTTTAAAGGTTCTAGCTCTCAGAGACAGCATCAATTCCTTAAAAAAATCTCAAAAAAATATGAACAACTGGTATAACTCATTTAAGTAGTTAGCTAATGAGGAAGCTGGAATTTGAACTGGAATTTGAGAAGAGCCAGCCTCCCAATAGAGGGGTTAAAAATGCCAGGGCAACTGAGGGAAGGAATAAGAATTCCACAGAAGCTGAGGAGTTGTTTAAGTTGTTCAGTGTTCACGTTGTTTAATAGTCTAATGATTTTCTGTAATTACATATATAATAATGTCTGGTTGTTATTCAGGCCTTTAATAATTATTCACAAGTTTGTTTAGAATGAAAAGATGCCAGCCAGCTCTAGGTCTAATGTACAATCACCACTTGCCACACTTTCAAGCCAGACTAGTGAAACTGAGGGAGAATTAAGATTCCAGGCAGTCAGTAACCATTGTTCCAGCTCCCTCTCTGACTACCCACTTTTATGCTAGTTTCACAGAAAGCTTTCAGTTGAACAACGTTTGTGCGACACAAGAACATGTGAATGAATGTTACTGATTTAAAAGCTTTTTTGAGATTAAAAATAAAATTATAATACAGTATCAACAATCCTAATTATAGGTTTCTTTATTATAGTGCCTGGGGCAGGGCCACTTACTACCATTGCTCTTTCCCCATGCCTGGTCTTGATCAACTTCATAAAACTTAATGATAGATATATGCCTTGGGATGAAATTAACAAATAAGAAGTGTATACACCTGGACAGTTAAAATACCAAAGCAGCAAAACAGCATGCAAACATTCGCTCCCCAACAGATCTTCATTTCTCTGTCCTTTCCTCACTATTGCAAATGATCATGCATCCCTACTTGCCGATATAACAATAAGGAGTTTTAAAAATTTATTTAGGCCATTTACACCCTGTCTTTTTCCCCAATAAGGCACTCAAGGCGGTTTACAAAATATAGAATGAATACTCATACAAATCAAAAAACAAAATATTACCATAAATGTCACATAAATCCACAGTGCACATAGTTCAACATCAAAGAGGAAAAAAATATAAGAGAATAAAAGAACAATGACAGCATGAACATGATGTGAATGAGTTCTTGGGTTGTTCCAGATTCATACTTGAATCTTAATCAGCCCACACATTTGAGGCTTGGGCAACGTGTGATAAGTCACAGACCTCCTGCTCTCTATGAGGCCTGTAGATCAGTGGCAAAAGACTGCTAACAAGGCTGAAATTCATATTTAAGCACAAGTGTCAGTGTATTACTGAGATCTTGTTGCTAGAAAAACTTAAGGGCATGCAAGGGGGGCAGGAGAACTGCAAAGTATGGTAAAACTGTTGCGGAAGGCTTTAATACTTTACTCTGCCACAGTTTTGATCCTGATTGCACCCCTTCACATGCTATTAATAATGAAGAAAAAGCAACCATTGAAAATAACTGAAAAATTTGGTCCCCCACTGAAAATATTGGGTGCTGCAGGAGGAGTTTGCAGCTAGACTCAAAACTGTAGTGGGAGCAAATTATTGAAGTCTCCCACCATAGTTGTGTCATGTCTCATCCCCCCCACCCCCAGCACTGGTATGCTGTGAAACAAACTACTACCCGCATCAGGCCCTTTCCCAGGTATGACTAGATTGTCCTATATTTCTAAGCAAAAATTTTGCATGCAAACACCAGGAAAGGTGGTGAAGGGAAAGGGCGGAAATCCCTTTGCCCTCTTTGTTCCCCACATGCAGCAACTGGAGGAGCAGCTGGAATAGAAGGAAAGAAACTCTCCCTTTGCCCTACCCCAGTATACTGCATACATACACAAATGCACAAAGTAAAAAATGAAGCACAATAAAAAGAAAAAAAGCTGACAAAAGATAGTTCTTCCTTTTCCCAAACTTGCCATCACCAGAGTGGTGTCAACTTACACACTGATGCCGACTTGACCAAAACAGGTGTCTGCTGCTGCTGCAGTGCTGTGGGCTGTGCTGGCTGTCCTCCTCGCTGCACTTGGCCTTTTTCAAGCACAGGAGTCACCTTGCTCGAACCTGTACTGGAAGGCTGAATTGTGGCAGGAATGGGCATGTGGCCATGGACTGGTGGTGCCTGAGTTGTCGTCACTGTGACTGGCTGCCCTTGACTGCTAACCAAGACAGAGGAGGACTGACTGCTGAACTGGCTCAACACTGGGGGTGCTTGGCTTGTGGAGATTGGCTGCTTCGTTTGTAGGATTATCCCCTGGGGCACCTGCATAGGATAAAAAGGCAGGGAATATAACTCAAATATTCAGGCACCTATCTTTTCCAAGTGCATTGTGAGCCAGGATCCACGAGAACTAATCCTCAGAGTCTACAGGCAATGCTGGGGGGATCCAACACGTGAGTCAGCCTTTTTTGAAGATGTTCAGATAACATTTTCTCAACCAGAGAGTAATTGCAGCACTCACCCACATGAATGGAAATATGGGTAAGAGGTTATAGGACTAGAGGATGCATCCTAAAGCCTGAGGAAATGTTATTTTAGGAAATGAAATGGGACAAAGTTCAGGTCTGCATGTGCAGCAGATTAAAGTGGGAATGAAGTGGTATAGTTCTGAGGTACCAGAATGGACCATCATGTTTAAACTGCAGGTGAAGGAAGAGAGTCATATTTTTAAATATTTCCTTGTGCAAAAAGTTCCTTGCAAGAAGAAAACCAGCACATCATGGATTGGGTTGATCTACCACTTTCTCCTTGATATGCTTAGGGTTTTCCATACTAGCAAGAAGTTTGTTGGTTTCTTTAACCCATTTTTGCCCAACCCACAGGTGTACACATTTGGTCCCTGTTGCATATATGGCTTAAATTTGGGGCAGAAATGGCTTAAACATGGGGGAGCATTCAAAGAAGGTACTTAACTAGTGGAGCAATTAACACATCAGCTGACGTTGCACTGGACTGTTATTGACATGGGGAATTTCCAGGCCTTCTAGTGGTAAAAGTTAGTTCATGCAAGCATTAGGAGCATAGGGTAATTAGCTGTAGCAAGCAGTTGTACCATTTGAAAGGAAGCTGGTTTACCCTGTGTTACTGGAATAAAAATAGAACTTGCTCCAGGGTTAAGCGTGAAACAGGTTTATGGAGTGAAGCCTCTGTGTTACAAGAGATTAGTTCACAGGTATGTCATAAATGTCCTGCACAATTTGGTAGAATTGAGAAGGCTGGACCACACTATTTTGTCCTGATGAAATTACTGTGAGATCTTCAGTCGTGTCATAGCTAACTTGAACCCTATCTCACCCATTTCTATTCAACATGGATACGTTACCTGCTGAAACCGATCCATTAGCTGCTTCTGCTGAGGTACAGGGGCTGGAATCGTAGAGAGAGTCTGGAACTGATTCGGAACCATCTGAAAACTCCTCTGTTGTTCTGGTGTCAGGTGAAGGGTCTGGGTTGGGGTAGGTGGTTTGATAGGGCCCTGGGCAGGGAACTGAAGCTGAAAATGGGGTGAATGGGTATGCTGCACCTCAGATGTTGCCTGAATCTGGGGCTGTAGGCGGGTCTGAACCTGAGCCTCAACCTGTGGCTGAAGTTGAGGGGCAAGTTGAACCTGTAGCTGCAGATGTGGAGGGGTGGTCAGCTGAGGCTGCCCCTCTGGCTGGGTCTGTGGTGCTTGGAATGGTACCTGAGGCTGTGAGGGAGGGCGTAGAGGGTGCTGATTGGGGCCATGAGGGGAAGATGCAATTTGATTCTGAATCACATACAGGTTCTGCATCTGTGTCTGGGGGGTACAGGACCGTGAAAGGGGCTCAGAAGGGGGCCTGGACAGAGTTTGAGGTTGCGATGGAGGCCGTGAATGAGGCCTGGAGGGTGGCCGGGAAAGAGGCTGAGGCTGTGATGGAGGACGGGACTGATGTGGGGATTGCATCTGTGAAAGGTGCGTAGACTGGAGCTGGGGGCTTTCCCCCATTGAAGGATGAGGTAGTGAATGGGACGGGGAAGCTCCAGTAAGTTTTTGCTGCCCTGAAGGCAACTGGAAAAAGAAAAGGAAAGAAAAAAAAGGAGCAAGTTGGGTTAAAAGTCTCTTGCAATTATGCTCTGATGTGCCTAGGCATCAGAATCCAACAGAAGCAGCCAAGAGTTATCAAGTCCAACACACAGAATTGCCAGCTTTATGAGTGAAAGAGACTGCTTGTTCCCTCCCTCCCTCCATCTCCAATTCACACTGAGAGAGACCTTGAGCCCATGAGGAGGGAAGATTTCAGGGTTAGACTGTCAGACTTTCATGTTGTCCTGCTGAGAATACTTGTGGGCACCTGCCAAATTTATTTCATTGCCTCAGCTTGTTTGCAAAGCTTGGCTGTAGGAGAGGCTGCTTTTAAAGGCATGCTTTTTAAATCATAGAGAAGACAATAAAGACAAAATTGAAATAAAATGGAAAAGGTACCTGGCATCCCCAGGAGTCCTAGCTTAAAATGCATTACCTCTCTGTATTACTGCCTCCCTCACATAAACAGCTGCAAGGCTCAACCAAAAGCTTCTCACCAAAATCTTCTGTTGGACCAAAGGAGTTTTTATTTAATGCTCTTTCCTGTCACCATGCCAGAGAAGGTAGAAAGATGCTAGCTTCTTTCAATAGCTTGGGGAAAGGGGAGAAGGAACCTCTTAATCTCCACATTGAGTAAACACCTCTCTAAACCTCATAACATCTTCCTCCCTGAGGAAGAGAGGTCTAGGTGACAACCCTTCCTGGTCCCTATCAGCCTAAAGTTAACTATATTCTCAGATTAGTTATTATTACTGTTTCACGAAATACCTATGCTCCACTTTTAATCCCAAAGAGCAAACCAGAGCAAGTCACGGTCTCCTGGGTAAGACAGCACCATGTCTTAGCTCCACAAAGACTGTGCAGGGCAATCCCAAGATAGAAGTTGGGCCTCTGCTAATTGATGCACAGGGAATACAATCAGCATGACAGCATTGCGAACATACAGGCACAAAAGTGATTATAAGAGAATCAAGTTGACCAGGAAAAAAAAACATTGTTAATACTCTTTGCTTAGACACAAGATGTACAGGGAAGAAGAAGTGCAGCCTTGCTTGGAAATAGAAAAGGACCACGAGTGCCGCATTCAGCTCTGAAGGGACAGAGAAAATGGGAAGAAAAGCAACAAGAGGCAGAACCACCACCAACCACCACCTCCCAAGGTTAGTTAGGATCAAAAGGGAAGCAAGCAAGAGCAGCAACAGGGAAAACAAACGAACAGGTGAGGGCCACAGACTGGCAGCAGGAGCCAGGAAGACGGGGGGGGGGGGGTTACAATTCAAAGCTCTCGTGGTTCAGCAGAGACTAGGAACATTTGTTGGTTTCTGAGTGGTGTGCATGCCAGGTGCCCCCAATCATCCAAACCCTGTGTGCAGGCACCATCGTTCACATTTGTTTTTAATCTGGGCATGATGAGAGAGGCAGGTAAAGCTCTTTGTGAACAATACCATTCTATACTGACTCACGCAATTATTTCCTTCTACTTCTTGCTTCCTCAAAGTACAAGAAGTGACATTTTCCTCCAAGATGCAGGGAAAGGTCAAAAAAGATGTGGCTACTTTGATTCAAGAAACAAGATTCCATGCTGGTTTTTACATGGCTATACTGCTCAAAAGAAAGGAACCACTAGTGAGTAGGTAGATTTTCCTACTTCTTTCCCCAATTGCAGCTTTTTGTATTACTTTATTTTCATGCCAGGAGCAGACATGCTGTGTTTCTGTATGTTGGGCTACTGCTAAATGAGCAAGAAAAAATGAAACACGTACTGACAGGGTAACTTTGCGCATAGGAGTCAATGTTTGTGCCAGTCACTAGTCAGAAAATAAAGGCACTCATGACAGTATCGTCCACCCTCTACCTGTACAGTTCCTATCTTTCCACAAGGGGGAGACTTCCATTGCTATTAGTGAGATCATGTCACCACCCACCCAAGCCTAGCCTTTGTTTTGAAGTGTGGGAGAATGCAAGTGCAAACCTAAACAAGATGCTAATATTTCTCTCTCTCTTTCTCTTTGTGTTCTGCACAGAGAGTGCACAGGAGAAAGCAAGAAGCTGAAGGGAAGACTAAGAAGAATGGCCAGACGTGTTAGACAGGAGGGAGCGAGGCAGGAGGACAGGCCAAAGCAAGGCAACTTTGTGGATTTGCAAACAGGTAAGTGCTACCTGGCAAGCCAGTGCCTGCTGGGGAGGGCCGGCTGAGAACTGAGGTACTTTGGACTCCACCGGTGGCAGGTTGTGGTTCTGGCTCAGCTCTCGGCTGGCAGGCGGCTGCAGGGCTGCGCCTACGCTGCTGCTGACTATCACCGAGGCTGGGACACTGCTTGTGGTGCTGAGGGCGGTGGTGGCTATGCTGTAGATGGGCAGAGGCATTGGCAGGTGGGGAGGTACTGTGGATTCGTTCAAACCGCTCTCCTGCTGCATTTTCAGGGTTGGCGAATAAAATTGCTGCTGCTGCTGCTGGCTCCGATCCTTCTGAAATTTCCAAGAGATTTAGCATGGACCACATTTATGTTAACTGCTCACTTTTCCCACCCACTGCTTGCCAATGCTGTTTACTATACATGAGCACACATTCTAAATCCATACCCCATGCAGAAAACATGTATGGCCTTAGAATCACACCCACAGTCTTTCAGAACATCCCCCCAACTTGTCAACTGGGTTGTGTGAAAAATACAAAAGGAGAGTATGTAGAAGGTCACATCTGATATTGATGGGATTTTCTCATCCCCCCTCACCTTTAAGCCAAACCAAAAAGAAAAGTTTATTTGTAAGCTATGAAGTTCACAGTCAACCAAATCTATTCATGTGTGTGATCTATACTACACACGCAGATAGGACCTTCTAGATTATTCTGCATAATGCAATTTCTAGTTCCTGAACAATCCTCACAAGAGCTGATACTACTGACAGCACATGCAACTGTCAAGCAAGACCACCACAACTCTTGGGAACTGATCCTCTTTGTGAGCAGCAAACTATGGCGACTGGAGTCTACTCATGCTATTAACTACTGAGCCAGACTTCCATAATGCTCCTCCCAACACCTCAGTCACAATTTTGCATTTGTATTGTATCATAATAACTTTTCCTATAATAACAACTGGCATATACCTAGTTAAACTGCATTATTTATTCAGCCAAAACAGGATTGGAATGGGGGCTTGCAAACAACGAGGTGGCAGAGGAGAATGGGGATAGAGGTGAATGGGACATCATAAGAACATAAGAAGAGCCCAGCGAGATCAGGCCTAAGGCCCATCTAGTCCATGTTCCTGTATCACACAGTGGCCCTCTTGATGCATCAGTGAGTACACAAGACCACAAGATTCTTACATCCTGTGGCCACCCTTAAGCATTCAGAGACAGCCTACTTCTAAAACCAGGAGGCTAAACATGCCCATCATGGCTTGTAACCTGTAATGGACTTTTCCTCCAGAAATCTGTCCCATACCTTTTTACAGGCATCTAGGACAGATGCCATTACCACACCCTGGGGCAAGGAGTTTGACACATTAATTACCCACTAGGTAAAAAAGTATTTTGTTTGTTCTAACTCTCCCAACACTCAATTTTAATGAATGCCCCCTGATTCTGGTGTCATCCCCAGGGTAAGGGAGGAAAAACAGGAAGTTATGCAGCACAAAGACTGTCTTGGCCTTCTGCTGCCCCCCCTTTTTTTTGCCCAGCCTGCAATGGGCATTTTAAAAGTTCTCCCAACCACAAAGGAACTACAAGCCTGCTTCTTTAAAAACCACAACAACATTTAAAAAACATTACAACACGTGCACGCACAACAACAAGCATTCTTGACAAATGCTTTCTTAATAAATCAGAGCAAGGTAAGTAATCTTACCAATTAATATACTAAGGACTAGATCCTCCAAAGTTTAAAGAATAGTAAATATCAGTACTGCTATGAAGCTAAGCTTATGGCCACCTGTAATGTCTCTAAACTCCACCATGCTTTATTTGTCTTCTCTCCAATACATTCAGACAAATAAATAAGACTAGCCATCATTCTAGGAAACATTTCACTTGCCTGCTGTAAGAACATCTGCATGGAATCCTGGGAAATGACTGTTCCAGAAGCTGCCTGGCCCAAGATAATCTTTTCTGGACTAGAAGCCACCAAGTTAGGGCTAGGCTGAGAAGTAACAGGCAGCTGTGATGACTGCTGAGGTGGAGGAGTTTGTTGCTGTACATTCAGCTGAAGCTGGGAAGGAGCAGAAGGCTGAGAGGCAGACTGGACGGTTAATATGCTGGCCTGCTCGCTGCTTGGCAGCAGGCTGGGATTGGAGGTTGGCTGTGGCTGAATGAGGCCTGGGCTCTGGCTACTGGCACTGGGAGGTGCTTGGATGGTCACAGTTTGATTGAGGTTCTCAGTGGCATTTAACATGGCCACTTGGTTAGGTAGGGTGACTCCTTGGATAACAGTCTGACCGGTCTGACTGATGGCACCACTGGCCAATGAGGCTGCAACGGTGGGCTGGCTCTGAGTTGTCAAGCTACCAGCTAAAGAGACAGGCATCTGGAAGAGAGTCTGCTGGCCAACCTGCCCAGGCTGCAGCTGGATAGGAGCAGAAAGAATGTGGGCGGTGCCATGTGCATTCTGTGATGTCAGTACCTGCCCCAGGTTAAGTTGGCTTGCCAGGTTCTGATTCGTAAGGATTTGGGCAGGCAGCGCCTGATTTGTTATTAATTGCCCGCCAGGCCCTTGGCTGGTGATGATATGGGTTTGCCCACTAGGATGGGAGGTTGTTAAAATCTGACCCCCCATGTTAGCCTGCAAGGCTGATAGCTGTTGAGGAATCTGAACAGCAGATGTGCCAGTCAGCTGCCCTGGGAGAAGGAACTGGTTTTGACCCTGCAACATGGCTTGAGGGACATGCTGTGCTGGGATAACGATGCTGCTTCCTTGATTCAGCAGGTGGACACTCATGGGCTTGCTAAGGGCCTGCTGTTGTGGTGGAGGCTGTTTGAACATGTTGGCAGGAAGCCCTGGTGGGAAGCCAGACAACACCACATTCTGCCCTGCCTTGCTTGCCATAAAGGTTAAGTTCTGTTGGGCTTTCTGTTGTTGGAGCGCAGCTTCGTTCTGAATGGTCAAGGTTGTGTTGTTGGGGCCAAAGGGTTTGGGTGTGATCTGGTATAACTTTGGTGGGAGGACTCCTGTGGGTTTAGGTTGAATTGGTGTGGGTGTCCGGTGAATTATCACATTCTGTGCTTGTACCAAGGAACTGCTTAAGTTTGATGTGACTGTGAGAGGCTGAGAGCCCTGGGTGGCGGATACACTCCCAAACATAGAGCTTCCATTCAGTGTCGTCGTGGCCACTGCTGGGAGATTCTTCTGGATGACAAGGCCAGCATTTTGTGGAGACACTCCGGCAGAGGCAAGAGTGACCTGTTGCTGCTCAGGTGCTGTCTGAGTTATGTAACTCCCTACTGGCATAGTAGCCACTTGGGAAGCCTGAACTTGCTTAGCGATGATTTGCTGAGTTGGCTGGTTGATCGCCATCACTGGCTGGCCAACCACTTGAATCGGCCCAATGCCCAATGCCCCACTGGGACTTCCATTGGGCAATCCTTGAAGGTTGGAAATTGGCTGTAAGGTGACATTCCCCAAGCTATGGAGAAAAGGCTGTACACTGATAGCCTTGTTGACAACATCAGCCCCGACTGACTGCTGCACCAGTGCTTGATGTGTTAGGACAGCAGGTTGCTGCAATCCAATTAGGTCAGCTCCACTGGAGAAAATCTGTGGAGTGCCGTCAGAGGCAGTGTGGACCACTGGCTGGAGTGTAGGAAGCTGAAAAGAACCAAGATCCAGTTCTGCCTCTGCCTCCAGAGTCTGCTCAGTGATGTTTGCCTCCTGCAGGCTCTGCTGGAGGATGTCACAGGGCTGGTCTGAGTTCTGCAGGCTGGCCCCGCTCCCTGAAGGCGATCCCAGGATGTCATCTTCCAAGAAGTCTAGGTCAACGCTGGTTGTGGGCTGGCTCTGTTCAGTGTTCAGATGATTGCCAGACGATTCTTGAACGTGCAGCTGAAAGGTTGAACAAAAAGAAAAGTTCAGCAAAATAAACACAGCAGAATTTTTAGATCTTTCTGCGTTCAACAACTTTTTAAAATGTGGTGTTTGTGCTCAACAGCTTTATATTTTTACTGGATGCCACTGATGTCTTTTTCCTGCTCTAGATTCAGTCTCTCATTGTTATGTGTGCAAATGGTGTATTACACTTATCCGTGTGTGATGTTTGCCTTCTTAATACATTTTAATCTTGTTAATGACAACCTCAGACACAGTTTAACCTTCTTCCCTGTGCCATCTCCCCAATTTAAAATCGTCACCGTTACCACCACCAGTGCACACAAAGCTGTGATAAATTAAAGGACCACTCCATGGCTAATGACACTTTTTTTTAAATAAAGGGGGAGGAGTGGGAGCAATTTAGGTAAGAGAAATTGTGCATGTGGAAAGAGTTTAGAAAAGCCTCCTCCAGGCCACAATCCCATCTAAATCAGTGCACATACACACATCTACTCACCAATAATTTTAAGCAAAGAAAAATTTATCAAGAGATCTGAGCACAGATTTTTCATGTCACATCTAGTTCAACCCTTAATATACATTATTACAGCATCTCATTCCATGCATACAATAGCCCACTGGCTGCAACTTATACTGCAGTGGTGGTTATTTTTCTGTCTTATATCAGAACCATAAAAATACATCTGGTATAAGGTAAACGCACTTCAATATCCAAGTTCCCAAGTCACATAAATGGAAGTTCTTGACCCATTCTGAAAGTAATCTTGCCTCTGCTTTTGTGACCCTCCAACCTTTACTAAGCTGATCACCGTGATCAGACCCTCCCCACAGAGCAGGACAAAACACAAGGATGGGAAAGGACTGAGAATGTAAAACCCACAGGCAACCAAAATTACAAACAAATGGTCCAAAGTAAGTGTGGCTGGTCATGCACTGAATAACTAAGGGCACAATCCTAACCACGTCTACTCAGAAATAAGTCCTATTTTGTTCAATGAGGCTTACTCTCAGGAAAGTGTGGTTAGGACTGCAGCCAGTACCAATAATTGTATGAGTGAAATCAAATTGCCCTTCAGATTGCAGAACAGAAGCACACAGGAAACTGTGGGAAGGGTCTGAACAGACTAAAGGCAAACTCTCCCTATACTGGTCCCTCCACTTCCAGCAGCTCTGTGCTTTCTGTTAAGCTAGTGGGCAGCCCAATCCTAACCTGCACTGAAAGAGGCAGGCCACAGTGGCCTGCATTTTATCCAGCATAGGTTAGGTGGAGACTGGAGGTGACCTCAGGGTAAGAAGATATTTTTCCCCTTATCCCATGTTGTGCCCCAGCCTGCCCTATGGGGGCTATTTGGATCTATGTCAGCTAACTAGCTGCAAATCTGAGCAACCAGTGTAGGCCAGAGTTGGGGTTTAGGATGTGGCCTGTGCTGCTGCAGCTGATTCCACCCGCATTCTGGGCCTGATCTGCCTCCTGTCCTCCCCCTGCCCAAAACAACCCTCACCAGCCCTGGAATGCCCTCTTGCCACCCTCTCCCATCCCCTGTGCTGCCCAGTGCAAACTTACCTCGTTGGGCTGGCACAGGATCTGGATTTGGCCCTCCCAGGCTGGCATGGGCCCAGCACTGGCCCAGTCAATTCCTGAGTCAGTGCAAATGTGCCTTATGGCATGTTTGTGACATTTGGGAGCCAGGGCAGGCGACCTGCCCTGGCTCAGACCACCGTTTGGATTGCACTCCAGGTTAAAAAGCATAGTTTACATATCTTGCCAGTTTCATTATAACACATGGATGAATGTCAGGACCAGGATCAAATGTAGGAACGTGGGCCAATTTATGGGACAAATTTAGAAGTTTCCACTCCTATGAACTTTGCCTACTGGTTGTCAATAAACTTGACCAATCTCTACAGATTTCTGACTTATAGCAGCGATACCTGAAGCAGGATGTTGCTATTGCCTCTCTGCACCATTTCAGCAGTTTTTAACAGGGAGCCAAGGCACCCACATGTCTTTCTATGCCTCTGCATGTTTCTTAGAACCACAGCTAACTTTTTTGTTGTCATGCCCGTGCATGGTCATGAGAGCATAACCTTGCACCCTGTGCTACTTCATCATGCATTACAAAAATTATAAAATTTATGAAGAAAGGACACCATGCTTCTAAGATGAACAAAAACTGCTCAATTTTAAAATTAGGTTAAAATAAAATACATACCCCAGCACCCTCAAAAAAGGCACTGGCTGCATCTCCTGGGTTGTCCAGGAGATCATCACTGTCAATCTGTAATAATAAAAAGATTTAAATTACTGTATGTGAATGTGAGTTCAAGATTGACAGTATTCAAGGAGTCAGACTGATGTGAAATGGAGACTAAATATCACTTTATCTATAGTCAAAGGCACTACATAACGTCTTCTCAGTACAACAGCTAGCTTTCTTTCCCAGAGTGAGAAATAAGTTCCCAGTTGTGCTGGTGGGGTCGATTTTACTAGGAAGTGAATAATTTTTCATAGATTACTATAGAGAAGAGTGATATTTGTAAAGTTCTCTGACAAAAACAGACAAAACAATCTTCGCAAGATGTCATTTCTCACACTGGCACCACCTATATTGTCAGTTAGGCAAACAAGCCAAAGGAGGCATTCTGATTTATTAATTAAATATGAATCGACTCAAGCATTTAAAGAAAAACACACAAGAGGATAGAGAGGTGATCTTTACACTCTCACATAACATCAGAACCAGGGGACAACCACTAAAACTGAGTGTTGGGAGAGTTAGGACAGACAAAAGAAAATATTTCTTTACTCAGCGTGTGGTCGGTCTGTGGAACTCCTTGCCGCAGGATGTGGTGACGGCATCTGGCCTGGATGCCTTTAAAAAGGGATTGGACAAGTTTCTGGAGGAAAAATCCATTACGGGTTACAAGCCATGACATGTATGTGCAACCTCCTGATTTTAGAAATGGGCTATGTCAGAATGCCAGATGCAAGGGAGGACACCAGGATGCAGGTCTCTTGTTGTCTGGTGTGCTCCCTGGGGCATTTGGTGGGCTGCTGGGAGATACAGGAAGCTGGACTAGATGGGCCTAAGGCTTGATCCAGTGGGGCTGTTCTTATGTTCTCACCTTTTCAGATCCATGTAAAAAATCATTCAGGGCCTGAGGATCACTGGAAACAAAAAACAAAACCATAGAGAATTGCTTAAAGAATCATTCAGAATTTGCATTTCAATAATATAAAGTTACTAATGAATTACAAGTCTAGGGAAGTGCTTCTGTTCATTGCTAGGGAATTACTGCCTTTATTGAGACAACTATTAACTACATTCCAGTAAGGAACTGACACATGAATATTTCCATGGAATTTACTAATACATACACATCCATACTATATTTAATTTCCCTCTCTCACACAGACCAGGACCCAAAGAGCTATTTTGGACACTGGCTGTCCAGTGGCATTTTTTTTTCTTTTTGAACAGCCCCTGTACCATATGGCAAGCTTCCTTGCAAATTCCTCTCGGATTCAAAACAGCTTGCTTTCAATGAGAGCGTTGCAATTCACTTTAGCTGGATCAAGGCCAAAATATTTTACAGAATATAGTTTTGTGTTCTTTATTAATGCTTACAAAATATGCATACAGGATCAGTGTAGTGATTTTTGGCATATTGAAGTATCTGTGTTCGCTAACATATACTTACTCTGTTCTCCCCCATAAACCTAGGTCTCAGTTACTAAGCCACTAGCAAAAATTAATTTATGTGCTCTTTACTGAAGATAATATGGTCCTAACCATATTTCTTACTAAATATTACTTAAGCTTTTTTCCTTTGACTTTGGCATAGTATTACCCAACACCCCACTGAATTTGGACAACAGTTCTGCAATAGCCACCATCCTATCTGGAAAAGGTCTGTCTGATTCCTGATGTTAAATATAACTGGAAAGCCTTTGGGTTAGGCTTCACCTTCATAATGATCCAGGAAAGGCCAAGTTCTACATGGATAGCAAAGCAACAACCAGAGTAGGAGGCTTGCAGAGAGGTTCCAAGACTTTGAACCAAGAATGGATGAAGTACAGCATATGATATTTGATAAAGAACATAAATTACCAATGGAATTTTCAGGTTTTGAAAACTCTTTGCTGCAACAGAGTAGAGAAGAAAATATACAAGTCACAGGGAAGGCAAAGACTTACCAAATTACATCTAGCAAGCATCGGCCATCTTCATCATCCATGTCAACTGAAAGAAAGGTTAGAGATCACATTACAACCAGGAAGAAAGCATGTAGCACATTACACTATTGAAATGTTCTTTCCTATATTGTCTATAGTTCTGCAATACAAGATTGTTCCATCCCATTCTAAGCAATGCCAGCTGCAGAGTTTGGGGGCTCTCTTCCTCAAGGAAACCTCAGATGGACACCTTAAGACCAGTGTTATTCAAACTGTGAGGCGCGGCTCCTTAGGGAGGCGCCAGGAACTCAAAGGGGAGGCGCGGGATGTCCTCTTGCAGCCATACAGTCACACCCCTGGGCAGAATATGAGCCCCTCTGTCTTCTGCGCTTTTTTTAAAGCGGAAGAAACAGGAATTGCTCAGCTGCTCCCTCTGAGTGAGAGTGGCTGCTGCCACCCTGCCCTCTTCTCCCTCCACTCCGAGGCTGCCACCTTCGTGTTCACTGCATGTTGTTTCCCAAGCTCTTCAACTCCAACCCCCAACTAGCAAGTACCAAGCATCCTCATTTTGCAGTCCTTGCCCTTGCTGACCATCAAAAAGAAACCCTCCTTGATCCTTGTCTGGTTGGTTCCTAGTTCCCAGCCTGGGATCGCTTCTCATCAAAGTGAAATCTCTCTTTTCAACCCCCTCTCTCTTCCACTCCCCCCTTTCGATCTCCAAACCTTCCCGCTTTCCTCCCCCTCCCCAAATAAAACACTCCCTATTTTACTAGTCATCAGAACTCTTAAAGTTGCTTCCATGCAGTTGGCAAAGGGGGGAGGGGAAAGACAAGCACACACTTTACTTGGCCAGGAGCAGAAAAAGGGTACTGTTTTTAAAGTGATTTATTAATCTTGTTGTTTGACTTAAGAGGAAAGGCTGTATTTTTAAAGTGATGAATCTTGCTATTTGAAGGGAATACTTATCAGCCATTGATGAAGTGACTGCCAGCCCAATCCTATTCACACTTTCCTGGGAGTAAGCCCTATTGACTCTAATGGGACTTACTTCTGAGTAGGCAGGTGTAGGATTGGGCTGTGCATCTCTTAGTATAGGAGACAAATCAGCTTCCTAACCAAACCCTTATCAGCTCTATTTTCATGGTCTATTATTGTTTTCCCCACCAGCTGCTGGAAAAATTTAATTAAATTAAATTAATAAAGGGTTCAATCCTATCCAAGGAGAATGGGATAAATGACTAGTT
Organism: Tiliqua scincoides; assembly: GCF_035046505.1. NCBI lineage: Eukaryota > Metazoa > Chordata > Lepidosauria > Squamata > Scincidae > Tiliqua > Tiliqua scincoides. The sequence continues at coordinate 26,422,412 of NC_089830.1, forward strand.
GGACTGGGGTCCACAGGGGTGTGTGTGTGTAATGTAGGTCAGACTGGTTGTTCACAAAGTTCATTTGATAAAACAATTTTATTGGTATGCTTACAAAGTTAAAAAAAATGAGTCTTCCTGGACCAGACAAAATCTACCTACTCCAGCATCCTGTCTCCAACAGTGATCAGCAGCCGATCATTCATAAAATATGTATATTGCTGTGTATTAACAATATATTTTTAAGATCTGCATTTAATTAATGATATGATTAATATAATTAATATTAATATAGTTAAAATTTCTGGCCACTTCCTGTTTAATGATGTCACTTCCAACCCTCAGGAACATGATGGGGAGTCATGGCCAACAGCTACAGGGGTCAAGGGAGCCACTGGCCGGAAAATTTGAGTACCACTGCCTTAAGACAATAGTAGTGGGATATACAAACTGAAAATTTTCTCATGCTACCTCTGACCTTTTTAGCTGCTTGGTGAAAAAAATAAAAATAGTGCTGTTGGACTGGTGAATGCTTTGCCAGTCTTCCGGGAATGACAAATACCCAAATTCAAACCCCCCCCCCAAACTGGCACTGCATCCAAACATTAACTCTATCCCCAACAATTTTCTTGCCATTGTTAAACCAACAATGTTTGCTAAATACATCTCTAGTGAAAGAAATGCAGCATAGGTCCATTCCTGGTCTTTGCCACTGAAAAGGAACCATTGCAATTTCCCCCCTAATTGTCAGCACAATACCATGAGAAGAAAAGTAACTCCCAATTCGCTCTCCATCCCCAACTCCTCACCATACAACATATATTAACAAGTTAGAGATCCAGCTTCAAACCGATTGAGAAATGGAATAAACAGGAAGATCTCAGAGCTACACCAAACAACTCTACAAGGACCACTTTGATCTTCCAGATGAACTGCTCTAGAGATATCCATGCTACTTTTATACAAAGTGCAAGTATCACAAGGAAAAGGCCTAGTGCTGTTTCAGACAAAAACATTAAAATGAATCCAGTAATTTCTATTTTAATGGGAAGCCACTTCTGCAGATATAAAAGATCTGAGAAACATGAATTCACATTTGTTTAAAATTTACATTTTAGAAAAGTCACAGAGCAGTGTTTATTGAACTTTTGGCTTGACTAAGCGATTCCTAACATCCTTCCATTGAGTCTTCATGCTATGATTCCAGAAAAAGACCTTTGAGGTCTCTTCATGAAATCCTGTCTGCATATATCTCTCTACAGTTTTCTCATAAATACACAACAGGTCCATCCAAGTTTGAACATCAAATTCCAAATCCTTATATGCAGCTTTTGATGACTTGACTAGTGGTGTACAAGGGCAGCAGATATAAAGCATGCAACATAGCAAACATGATACCCAGCTTGCATGGTGACCACATGGTAACTCTCCAATGGAAACACCTGTAAAATACACAACAGACCCTTGGGACTTCTCTGAATCTGAATGCTGGCTGCTTGGTGAAAAAAAGCCAGGCCACAAAAGAAACACAAAACAAATCCCTGCATTTCAGACTTCTTACTCAGTGAAAGTGCAGGACAAGAGTATAATGCATTTTCTTAAACACGCTTCAATTGAATGTGCTTAATTATTCTCCATTAATTACTGCCCGCTCATATATATGAGTAATTGCTTAATTTTCACAATGCTCCTTTACTCTTTCAGTAGGAAACTGGACACTGTAATATGTGCTACAACTCACTTGCCTAAGGGCACAATCCTTGCATGGCTACCCAGTAGTAAGCCCTATTGAGTTTGATGTGGCATACTCTCAGGAAAGTGTGGAAAGGATTGCAGCCTAAGATAATTTTGCACTGCTAAAGCGAGGCTTTGCCATACAATTGTCCCAGAGGCAAACAAACAAAACAAGCAGCAGTAAGGTTCTCCCACATCTGGTATGTACCAAAGTTAAAAAGGTCAAATGTTAAGTGACTTAAAGAACACCACCAGGTTATCTTAACAGAGATATGTAATATCTCTTTATGACAGAGAACTCTCACACTGAATCTCTGGAGTAGCATTGTCAGAAAGACAGGGATATTTCATAGTCAAAAGGAAAATCCTTCTGAATTCTGTAGCTTGAATTTTCAATAGCTTTGCCAAGGTCAGAGTCCAGGCCATATCTGGAGGATATTAATTTTCTTGTTTCTGAAAAGTTATTTTCAAAAATCCATAAAAATGACAGCTTGATCATTGGCATTTATTCATTAGCTGACCAAAAGGCACTGAGAAACACATCAGCTTAGTAAATCAACTGATCACAGCTCCCTTTTTTCCTTGTAGATGAAGCAGAAAAACCTTTATAAAAAAGTTTTATTCAGGAACCCACAAATTCACTTGCCATAAATATGCCGATGACACCCAGCTCGATCTCTCCTTTCCTCTATCTCTCCTTTCCTCCAGACTCCAGGGTGGCGGTTGAGGGCCTGGAGCGCTGTCTGGAGGCAGTGAGGATCTGGATGGGGACTAACAAACTGAAATTAAATCCGGATAAGGCAGAGGCTCTCCTGGTTCGGAAATCCTCGATGCAGGTGCTGGACTATCGGCTTGCGCTGAATGGGGTTGCAGTCCCCCTGAAGGAGCAGGTCCGCAGCTTGGGGGTCCACCTGGACTTGCAGCTGCTCCTGGATTCCCAGGTGGCGGCTGTGACTAGGGGGGCCTTCGCTCAGCTTCGGCTGGTGCGCCAGCTGTGGCCGTACTTGGATTGTGCAGACCTGGCCACGGTGATCCATGCCTTGGTGACATCGAGGTTAGATTACTGTAATGCGCTCCATGTGGGGCTGCCCTTGAAGACGGTTTGGAAACTGCAACTAGTGCAGAATGCAGCGGCCTGTATGGTTACTGGAGGTAGGCGGTTCGACCCTGTCAGTCCGCTTCTCCAGCGGCTGCATTGGCTGCCCATTCGTTTCCGGGCCCAATTCAATGTGCTGGTTTTGACCTTTAAAGCCCTATACTGATCTGGGCCAGGATATCTTAGAGATCGCCTACTCCTGTACAATCCGGCTCGTCCTCTTAGGTCATCAGAGAAGGCCTTTTTACAAGTGCCGCCGCCTAGGGAGGTACATGGGGCGACAGCAAGAAATAGGGCCTTCTCAGTAGTGGCACCAATGCTATGGAACTCCCTTCCCCTTGACTTAAGAATGGCTGCCTCCCTTGAGACTTTTCGGCGAGGCCTGAAAACCCTTCTGTTTGAACAAGCCTTCTTTCTTGGCCTTTTTAACATCTTTTTAACATCTTTTATATTTTTTACAGGCTTGGTTCTTTTATGATTTGCTGCTGCTCTATGCTCTTTTTACCGGACTATTTTTTATCTGACTGCTGTTTTTATGATATGTGTTAATATGTTTTTATTTGTTTTAAATTATGCTTTTAATGTTTTAACCTGTTGTAAACCCCCTTGAGTCCCTTCGGGGAGAAAGGTGGGGTAAAAATAAAGTTATTAATTATTATTATTATTATTATTCACTTGCCCTGAAGAGAGCCCTCCACGATTTGGAGACTATGTGATAAGCCCTTGCCTTCCTCCCAACCTCTGAGCTGGAAAGCAGATAGACGGCTGTCCCTGCAGGTGTGCTGTGCTTAGGAGTTGCTCTGAATCTCTTTGAAGTCCAGGACAAGGGGAATGAACTTCCACCCTTCTCCCAAGATTGGACAGGGGTGGAAAGGAGGTGCGGATGACTGTCCCTGACCTTCTGCTGAGCTTCAATGTCACTTGGAGCACCTCTGTATTTCAGTATGACATCATAGATGAGATTCTGTCTTTCCCCAATTTGGCAATCAAAATGTGTAAATACATGGTTTTACTGGAGTACACTAGGAGAGCAACAGCATCATACTTATACCATGGATCCACTTACAACGGATAAGAGTTTCTACACAAACCAAGAACCAGTAATCAAAACATCACTCAGGGTTGCTTCACATATAGCAGTCATGTAAATAACATAATTCAGGTAGAAAAGGCTTGGACTTGCCCTGATCTGCACCATGTTTCTATATGCATAAAGGACAACATTGTTCAACTTCCATAGTGTGCCCTATGGTACAAATAAGAGGCCATGCAAGCCAGGATTAAGATGCATCACCAAAACCCTTCTGGGAAAAGTCACAGCAGACAACCATACTGCATGCTGGTCCCTCTGACACAGGGGGAAACTCTGACGTCCTCCTTCCAGGCTGCAGCCATCAGAGCCATCTACCGTTCTCTCCCTGCAACACATTGCAACGACTCTTTTGGTCTTGCTTGCCACAAATGCTCTGCCTCAGGCTCCTGATTCTGCTAGCCTGTCTACTTCCATCTCTGTCCAGTGCAGCCTTTTTGAAGCTACTCTCTTAGTAATGAGCTGCAGCTGCCTCTGGCAATGACAACCCGTCACGGCAAACAGGAGCGAGACAAAGAAAAGGAAGGTGACTTCAGATTTGGTTATTGCCAGGTGAAACAGCTGTCAGGCAAAAGGCTGATAGTTTCCCTCCCCTGCCCCCATGGCATCAGTAAGGAGTCCCAAAACCACATGTCCATGGAGGTGAAGCACTCTTCTTCTGTCATACACGTGTGTGGAGACAGGGAGAATCGCACCAAATTAGAGATTAGACATTAATGGAGCAATGAAAATAAGCCTGCACGTTACTGCCTTGTACTACACCCATTTGGGATAATAAGATCTTAGCCTCAGCAGCAATCAGAGGCTTTCATTATGTTCGCCCTTTTCTGAGCTATTCTCAGAGGATATCATCAAGAAACTATAGCTTAACTGACAAGAACTGGCCAGAACTCCCCAAAAGCACTTTAATAGAAATCTAAACAAAGGGAGGAATCTGAAAAGTTATTAGCAAGATACAGTATATAAAATAACAAAAGAAAAAAGAACAAATTCCCATAACTAGAACACATTTTATGATAGACTTTTAGAATGAAAGCTTGAATTTTGGCTTTATCCAACCCAATCCTTTTAAAATGGAGGTAAGGTCTACCACATCCCCAAGGAGTATGGTGTGAAGGGAAAAGATGAATTAAACTAGTAGGCATAATGAACTCCTGACTTATGAAGTGAAACTTGAAAATAGTAATATATGAATGCTTTCACATGCATAAGAACATAAGAACAGCCCCACTGGATCAGGCCCATCTAGTCCAGCTTCCTGTATCGCACAGCAGCCCACCAAATGCCCCAGGGAGCACACCAGACAACAAGAGACCTGCATCCTGGTGCCCTCCCTTGCACTGGCATTCTGACATAGCCCATTTCTAAAATCAGGAGGATGCACATACACATCATGGTTTGTAATCCGTCATGGATATTTCCTACAGAAACTTGTCCAGTCCCCTTTCAAAGGCATGCAGGCCAGATGCCGTCACCACATCCTGTGGCAAGGAGTTCCACAGACAGACCACACGCTGAGTAAAGAAATATTTTCTTTTGTCTGTCCTAACTCTCCCAACACTCAATTTTAGTGGATGTCCCCTGGTTCTGGTATTATGTGAGAGTGTAAAGAGCATCTCTCTATCCACTTTATCCTTCCCATGCATAATTTTGTATGTCTCAATCATGTCTCCCCTCAGGCGTCTCTTTTCTAGACTGAAGAGGCCCAAATGCCGTAGCTTTCCTCATAAGGAAGGTGCACCAGCCCAGTAATCATCTTAGTCGCTCTCTATTGCACCTTTTCCATTTCCACTATATCCTTTTTGAGATGTGCGACCAGAACTGGACACAATACTCCAGGTGTGGCTTTACCATCGATTTGTACAACGGCATTATAATATTAGCTGTTTTGTTCTCAATACCTTTTCTAATGATCCCAAGCATAGAATTGGCTTTTAGTGCCGCCGCACATTGGGTCGACACTTTCATCGATCTGTCTACCACCACCCCAAGATCTGATCTGTCACAGACAGCTCAGAACCCATCAGCCTATATGTGAAGTTTTGATTTTTTGCCCCAATGTGCATGACTTTACACTTACTGACACTGAAACGCATCTGCCATTTGGCTGCCCACTTGACCAGTTTGGAGAGATCCTTCTGGAGCTCCTCACAATCACTTCTGGTCTTCACCACTCGGAAAAGTTTGGTGTCGTCTGCAAACGTAGCCACCTCACTGCTCAACCCTGTCTCCAGGTCATTTATGAAGAGGTCGAAAAGCACCGGTCCTAGGACAGATCCTTGGGGCACACTGATTTTTAACTTTCTCCATTGTGAAAACTGTCCATTGACACCCACTCTGTTTCCTGGTCTTCAACCAGGTCTCAATCCAGGAGAGGACCTGCCCTCTAATTCCCTGACTGTGGACTGTTTTCAGTAGCCTTTGGTGAGGGACCGTGTCGAACGCCTTCTGAAAGTCTAGATATATAATGTCCACAGGTTCTCCTGCATCCACATGCCTGTTGACCTTTCCAAGAATTCTAAAAGGTTTGTGAGGCAAGACTTACGCTTACAGAAGCCATGCTGATTCTCCCTCAGCAAGGCTTGTTCGTCTATGTGTTTTGAGATTCTATCTTTGATGAGGCATTCCAAACATCTTAGATGTTAGGCTGACCGGCCTATAGTTTCCCGGGTCCCTCCTCTTTCCCTTTTTAAAGATCGGTGTGACATTTGCTATCCTCCAATCCTCTGGCACTGTGGCCGTTTTGAGGGACAAGTTGCATATTTTAGTCAAGAGATCAGCAACTATTCTTCCATTCCTTAATAACTCTTGGGTGGATGCCATCAGGGCCTGGTGACTTATTGATCTTTAATTTATCAATGAGGTCTGAAACATCTTCTCTTTTAACCTCTGACTTATTTCCTTGGTCAGGAGGGGCCGTTCGAGCAGCGGTATCTACCTGAGGTCTTCTGCCGTGAAGACAAATGCAAAGAACTATTTAATTTCTCTGCCATCTCTAAGTCTCCTTTTATCTCCCCTTTCCCTCCCTCACCATCCAGAGGGCCAACCGCTTCTCTGGCGGGTTTCCTGCTTCTAACATATTTGAAGAAGCTTTTATTATTCCCCTTAATACTACCGGCCATGTGTTCCTCATAGTCTCTCTTGGCCTTCCGTATTACCTTCTTACATTTCTTTTGCCACAGTTTATGTTCCTTTTTATTCTCCTCATTAGGGCAAGACTTCCATTTACGGAAGGAAGCTTCCTTGCCCTTCACAGCCTCTCTAACTTGGCTGGTTAGCCATGCGGGCACTCTCCTGGATTTAGTGGAACCCTTCTTTCTTTGCGGTATACACCTCTGCTGGGCCTCTATTACTGTTGTTTTAAGCAGCCTCCATGCACTCTGGAGAGATTGGACTCTTTTTACCCTTCCTTTCAACCTCCTTCTAACCAGCCTCCTCATTTGAGGGAAGTCCGCCCGTCGGAAGTCAAGGGTTTTTGTGAGAGATTTGCCCGGTATTCTTCCCCCGACGTGCATGTCGAAACAGATTGCAGCATGATCACTGTTCCCCAATGGCTCAGTAACACTGACATCTCTAACCAGGTCCTGAGTACTGCACAATATTAAATCCAGAGTCACCTCTGGTGGGCTCCATGACTAGCTGCTCTAAGGCACAGTCATTTAACATGTCAAGAAATCTGGTCTCCTTTTCGTGACCAGAACACAAATTGACCCAGTCTATATGAGGATAATTGAAGTCTTCCATGATTACAACCCTGTCCCCCCTTGTCACCTCCCTGATCTGTTTCCTCATTTCAAGGTCCCCTTCTGGTTTCGGGTCTGGAGGACAATAGTACACCCCCAGTATTACATCGCTCCTCAGGCCTGGCAATTTAACCCACAGAGATTCTATGGTAGAGTCTGACCCGCCTTCAATCTCTACTTTGCTGGATTCTATCCCTTCCTTAATGTAAACGGCCACCCCACCACCAACATGCCCCTCCCTGTCCCTCCGGTAGAGTTTATAGCCGGGATTGCGGTATCCCACTGATTCTCCACATTCCACCAGGTTTCCGTTATGCCCACTATGTCAATGTTTTCCCTTGTCACCAGACATTCCAGTTCTACCATCTTTGTTGTGACCCAACAGATCAGGGACTAATCTTGGCGACCCACTGTGTCATCTGCGGTGGATCCAGGGCCCACTGAGCAATCTAAAATGGCACACAATCCAGAAGTTGATTTTTGGACCAGGAAGCAAAGTGTTGTGGCCACTGAAGCAGGTCAAACACCATTCTAGGCTGAAGCTTCCTGGTCGTGGAGCCCATGACCCACTAAAAATTGGGTCAACCCACAGTTTGAAAAATGCTGCCATATATTTTAAAAATCCAACATTTTTTAACCTGCACCACACCACAGTGCAAAATTCTCAACACTGATTTCAACCAAGTAGACCAAACTGTTCTGTGTTTATATAATGAAGCAATTTGCAAGGGGACCCAGAGCAGGACACGAAGAACAGCATTTAGAAAGAAGAACTTCTTCAGCTGGAGCATGAAGTACCTCAGATATTCTTACTTCAGCTTTCCATAAAATAAATTTGTAAGAGTTTAAGGTTTGTGCCCAGCACTGCTACATGTCACATGCTGAAAGAATGAGCATGTTTAACTGAAAGAAAAGATAAAGAGGAATCATGACAATAGTTTTCAAATATTAAAAAGGATATCAGAGAGAAGGAAACATATTTCACTGAGAGATGTATTAAAAACACCATAATGGGTTTAAACACTTGCAGAAGTAGATTTTGTGCACTTCAGGACCCTTAGAGAGGCTGTAAAATATTGGATCACAAAGCTGCTTTGTGCAGAGTCAGAACAAAAATCCACTACGGTCCATTCTGACAGGCAGGTGCTCTCCAAGACCTCCGGCATAGGTGGTTAACCAAACTGGGTCCCGGGGGGGAGAAAGACAGGAGATTTTATTTATATAAACGCTGGAAAATGTTGGGTTCACTGCAAATGCTGGGTCAGCATGCAAAAAACATGCTCTCCTATTGAGCAAATGGTCATGACTCACCACCATAACTATGAAAGACCAATATAAGGCACAGGTGCCTAATGTGGCACGAAGGTTTGAGATATGTGACAGTGTCTAGCCAAGAACCGATAGGGTTGACTGTACATCATAGTCAGGTCAGCCACTTCTATAAAGCTGCCTGCCTGTCGCTCCAGCACTGCATTGCCTGTGTGTACATTACAGTGTGCACTCGGGTGGCACTCTCTTGCAATCTGTGGCACACCTGCCAAAAGAGGTCATTATCATTACCACCACTCACAACACACTGGAGGTTTTCAGTCTTCCAGGGATTATTTAGTTACAGGGCAACCTGCAGTGGAGTTCAGGGCTGGGTGATATCACCCCTGAAATATAATTGTCAACTAATGTTCACTGCTACTCTGATTCTATTCCGTATGCGAGATAATTATTTGGTGATTCAACATGATTGGGGTTTTTTGCTCACCTCAATTTTTTTTAAAAAACATTTTTGAATGAAAGGTTATTAAGCAAATGGAACAGTTTTGCCATCCACCAGCTCCTTTCTCACAAAAACAAACAAATCAGCCAACACCAGATATCAGGAAGGTGCTTAGAAAACAAAAATATTTTCCTGCCAACATGGACACTTGGCACCTGACTGAAATGAAAATCACCTACTATTCACTTGCTCTAATGCTACCAATATGTGCTTCCTAAGAAACATTTAGTTTGGGGTAGTTATTTTCTTCAACTTTTGAAGTTAAGGAAACTTCAAACAAGCACAGGAAGGCCTCCAGATAACCCTAGAGCAGCCATTTTCAACCACTGTGCCAGGGCACATTGGTGTGCCACGAGTGCTCCTCAGGTGTGCCACAGTGCTTTAGGGGGAAGGTCATTTATTAGTAGGGCCAATGGAGAATGCGAGCCCCCCACAGGCAGCATGGTGTGCCTTGTCCATTGTCAAAAACCTGATGGTGTGCCTTGACAATTTTAATGCCTTGTCAGTGTGCCATGGGATGAAAAAGGTTGAAAATTGCTGCCCTAGAGGAATTGTCTTTCCCTTATTGTGAAACAGCACTTTTAAGATGTCTGGATAAAAAGGTGAGTACAGTTGGCTTCATAATCATGCAGCATATTGAAATATACGTGTTGAGGAAGATAAAGAGGATGAATGAAGCCATATAGCCCATTATTGGAAACGCTAGATACTCCACACCCACCTGCCATTCTCTTCATTTGCCAAGGCAGAGCTCTGGTTTTCCTTATACTGTACTTGTTAAAGTTCCCTTGTGAGGCAGCAACTGGCCCTCCACCACTGCCTCCTTCAATCTCCCACCCCAGCCCCATCCAACAGATTTCTCATGGATTCACTCCAAGCAAATCAAAACTTTGGCAGTCAAACCC